>NW_006921603.1:9032757-9093434 GCF_000298275.1 Orycteropus afer afer | reverse complement strand
TATATGTGAACTGCTGTAAGAAAAGTGAATTTACTCTGTAAATCTTCACCCAAATCCTAATAAAAAAAAAATAATAATAATAATAGATAAACACTAATAGAAAAAAAAAAAAAAAAAAAGATTATACTAGCTATCCCCAAAATTTTGTAGCAAAATCCAGTGCAATTGTATCTCTTTGCAGATTTCCTTTCCCCTTAAATTTCAAAATTTCTTGTTATCATTCTGTAGGTAAAACACTAGATGGAGTGCACTACATTTTATTAAAATGTACTTACAAGTTTATTCCCAGTAGTATTGTCTGAAAAGGCAATTGTAACAACTTTCAAGAATGACCTTGACCTTGAAATAATTCAGTGTGCCTTCCAAGCCCCTCTGAAGCCCTAGAGGACATGGTGTCTTTGGGGAAGTTTTTCAAAAGTGGAGTTGGGAATGGAGCTCATAGGTAGTTGGCATTGATTGACCTCCCTTTTGGCAGGATCACGGAGCCCTGGTTTGATCATGAACCAAGACTTTAGGGCAGCTTTTCATTGGAGGCATTGAAGAACTGGTTTCGGACAAAGATGCATTAGACTTAGTCCCTACCCTCAAGAAGAGCTGCCAGTTGGATTGAAGAGACTCAACAACCTCATCAAAAATCATAGGTGAACAGTGTATTCTAGGCTACTGGAGGGAAAATAAATGCGTTTGGTGGAGTTGGGCTCACTTGTAGCCTGCCTGCCGGCAAAGGCATACATTAAAGACTTTGGGGGCTTGGTAGGTCTGAGAGATGTGTGGTGGAAGAACCCACTGCCATCGAGTCAATTCCAATTCATAGTGACCCTACAGGACAGAGTATAACTGCCCCATAGGGTTTCCAACACTGTAAATCTTTACAGAAGCAGACTGTCTCATCTTTTTCTTGCAGAGCAGCTGGTGGGTTTGAACAGCTGACTTTTGGTTAGCAGCCAAATGCTTTAACCACTACACCACCAGAGCTCCTCATTGTGGTGGAAGATCAAGTGTGAAACATTCCTGGGAGTTAGAGCAGTGTGAGGAAAGGGAGGAGAATATAAATCTGAGGCATTCATAGTTTCCTTATAAGGTGTCTAACAATCAACAATGGGATCTTTTACATTATCTTTTACTCAAAGTGGAGGTTTTTGAGAAGAAGGGTGACACCATCAAATAGCTGATTAGAGGATTGTTCTAGCAGCAGGATGGGGATCAAACAACAAGTGGAGATAGAATATAGGAGGACCTGTGTGTTCTGTGAATGAGGAGCTCTGGATTTCAGAGTACCCTGGCAGTAATGCTAAGCGTTTTCCATAAACACACTGCCTTTGTGTATTGTTTACTTTTTGTCCCTTTCTGTTCGGTTACCTGGTGCCCTTAAGCCTCCAGCCCTCTGATAACTCCTGCCTGTCCTCTGGCAGGCCAGTGCTGCTGGGTGCTGTCTTCCTTGCCTTCCTCTCTTTACACTGATTTTCTTTTCTTCCCTCCCCAGCAAACCACACATCATAGTAGGGAACAGGCCCATTAGCAGCCTGAATGAGGAGACAAACTAATCCTTCTAGCCTAGACTCTCCAGGAACATGACATTCAGACTGGCCCACAATCCTGCCCATCTTGTGAGTGATTACCTTAGCCAGTGGGGAAAAAAATCAGAAATCACAACAAACATAAAAGAAGAAAACAAAAATCAGTTATAATCCCTATAATCAGAAGTGTCAGTCAGGATAGATTAGGTTTGGCTGAGGTAACAAACAATCCCCAAATGTCAGTGGCTTAAAACAACAAAAGTTTGTTTTTTATTTTTTGCCTCAGGCCACATGATCATCATAGGTTGGTTGGTGATCGGCTCAAATGTCCCCATCTTCCTCACTGTGCAACCTACTGCTGCTACTACCATTTGGAACACTGCTGGTTGCTGTGGAAAAGAGAAAAGAAGAGCTCTGTGGAAAGAAGGAAAGTCTCACACCAACAATTAAGTGCTTGGCCCAGAAGTGACATATGTCAGTACTGCTTATAACTCATTGGCCAGAATTCTTATGTGGTCCCACTCAACCACAATGGAATTCGGAAGTACAATCCTACTATATATATATAGTTCGGAAGTACAATCCTACTATATATGTGCATATATGTTTAAAAGATAGGTGCCAGAAATATTTACCCACCAGCACAAATGACTTTTGTACCAGGGACAATTAGAGCTATATGGTTAACATTTTAGTGTTTTATCTTCTAGGCCTTTATCTTTATGGACATGTGCATACACAGCCATCCCCACATTAATAGCATAGACATTTTGTGCTTATTTTGTTTTTATAAAAACAGGTTCATAAAATATGTACTATTCTATAACCTACTTTTTGTGCTTAATATGTCATGACTGTGTTTGCTTATCACCGGGCACATTTGATGGCTGCGTAACATTGCACTGCTTGGATACCATAAGTATTTAACCAACCCCCTATTGATGCACATTTAGGTTGTTGTCTAAGTTTTACTAAATTAATTAATGCTCCACTGAATATCCTCAAATGAGCCTTGGTGGTGCAGTGGTTAAGCACATCTCTACTAAACAAAAGGGTATCAGTTCAAACATACTACCTGTTCTGCTGGAGAAAGATGTGGCAGTCTACTTCTATAAAGATTGTTGTTGTTGTTGTTGTTATATGCTGTCGAGTCAGACCTGACTCACAGCGACCCCTCCTTGGGTTTCCGAGGCGATATCACTACAGAAGTAGATTGTCCAACCTTCCTTCCAAGGAGTGGCTGGTGGGTTTGAACTACCAACCCTCCTTGGAAACCTTAGTGGCAGGTCTACTCTTTCCTATAGGGTCATTATGAGTTGAATCAACTTGATGGCAATGAGATTGGTTTGCATTTGGATACCCTCATACATATGTCTGTATACTCTGTGTTACTATTTCCTTAGGATACATTTCCAGAAGTGAAATTACTGGGTCCAACGGCGCCATATTTTGTATTTTCATTGATAATACAAAACTATACTCCATGAATGCATGACAAGTTATATTCTTACAGTGGCACTTAAAAGTTCTAAGAGCCTGGTTTCTGAAAGCCTCTACCAGATATGCAGCAGAAGTTATTTGGTTCCCCCCAAATTGCTTTTTCACTTACTAAACCAGGCAGTGTACTTAGTATTCAATGAATATTATCTTATTTAGTCCTTACAATGTGGTGATGGTTAAGTTTAATCATCTCAAATACGTTATGATTCTCAGTGGTTTGGCAGATACTATGCAATCACCTCCCATTTTGTGACCTGGTATGTTGGAAGAGGAGTTTCCTTGGAGGTGGGGCCTGCATCCAGTATATAAACGGATGGTTTGGCAAAGCTCTCTCTCTTCACTGCAATATTCTTAATGTCTGACCTCTGGTTCTTGGGACATAAGCCATCAGAGGCCTCCAACCTGTCATCTGGCCTGCAGATTTTGGATTCTTCAACCCCTGCAACCCCATGAGCAGAAGAGGCCTCCAAACTGTTGCTTCACTTGAAAATTTGGGGTTTCTCAGCCCTTGCAACCACTTGATACAGCAGAGCTCATCAGCCTGCTATCTAGATTTGGGACTTGCCAGCCCCCAAAACTGTGTGAGTCATTTTCTTGAAGTAAATTTCTCTCTCTCTTTCCATATTTCACTCGTTTACTCTACTAGAGAAGCCGGGTTACAACAATGTGTAAGGGAGATTTTTATCTCCGCTTTCTGGATGAGCAAACTGAAGCTCAGAGAGGTTATATAACTTATCCAAGATCACACAATCTGGAAGTGACAATGCTGGGGATTGACACCTAGTTCTGCCTGACTTCATAGTGATTACTATGGTCTCTAACATTTTTGACAGAAGAGTCTTAAAAAATGTGAAGTTCAGCCTCCACTAAATGTGTCAATACACTTTTAAAAACAAACCATCAAATTTTATACCTGAGAGATGAACAGTGTTATAGTTAAGGGGACTGGCTGTGGAACCAGACTGCCCCGCTCCTCATCCCAGCTGTGCCCTAGCAAGCTGGGCAAGTCCTTTACCTCATCTGCCTCCATTCCCTCACCTGTAAAATAGGGATAATATTAGTATGTATCTCATGAAGTTGTGAAACGTAAATGAATTAATATATTACATTAACAAAGTCTAAGTACATGGCAAGCCCTATATATGTATTCACTGTTACTTTCATCCTACTAATATAGCATAATGATTATAAAGTATATTCCCCTTTGTCTCCCTGTGATGGTTAATGCTGTGTCAGCTTGCTTAGGCTATAATTCTCAGTGATTTTTGCAGATATTGGACTGATTGGTTTTCCATAATGTAATACAATGTAATCACTTCCATGAAGCCATCTGATGTGATTAGCCAATTAGTTGAAAGGGGAATTTCCTTGGGAGCACGGCCTATCTCCAATATATAAATGGGCGTTCTAGCAAGGCTTTCTCTCTCTCATCCCTACGCACTTCTTGTCACCTGACCTCTGTTTCTTGGGATATAAGCCTGCAGAAGTCTTCAGCCTGCCATCTGACCAGCAAATTTTGGATTTCTCAGCCCCTGAAACCATGTGAGCCAGGAGAAGTCTTTAGTCTGCTGTCTGATCCATGGTTTTGAGACTTTCTAGCCACTCAAGGCCATTTCCTTGAAGTAAATCTCTATATATTTATATATGCTTCACTGGTTTTGATCCTATAGAAAACTCAGACTAAGACACCGCTCAAAAATATGAAATTAAATATATCTATCTCTCTATATATATATTTAGGAGCTCTGGTAGCATAGTGCCTAAGGCACTTGACTGCTAACCAGAAGGCTGGCGGTTCAAACCCACCAGCCACTTCTTGGAAAGAAGGTTGGGCAATGTACTTCTGTAGTGATACTGCCTCAGAAACCCAAGGAGGGGTCGCTGTAAGGTCCGACTCGATGGCACATAACAACAACAACAACAACAAATATATATATATATATATTTAATAGAAGTGCAGCATATTAGCCTTCCATCCTGGATTGGCTGGCATAACCTGGACTTCATCAGACTCTTCTTTGGAGACCACTATGCTGAAGGAGGCCTGATGGCACATCAGTTAAGCATTCAGCTGCTAAATGAAAGATTGGTGGTTGAAATCCACCCAATAACTTCATAGGAGAGAGACCTGGCAATCTACTTCCATAAAGATGACAGCCTAGAAAATCATCTGGGGCAGTTCTACTCTGTCACATGGCATCACGATGGGTTGAAATAGACTTGATGATAATTAACAACAGTAGGCTCACCTGTACGTGACTTGATGGTTCCAGTGTGCCATAAAGACCTGGGCCTGGGCCCATGTAGGCAGAATAAGCAGATGCCATTGTAGATACAGGGTTGTTATTGTTATGTGCTGTCAAGTCGCACCCAACTCATAGCAAGTCCTCCTTGGGTTTCCGAGGCAGTATCACTATGGAAGTAGATTGCCCCATCTTCTTTCTGAGGAGTGGCTGGTGGGTTTGAACCACCAGCCTTCTGGTTAGCAGTCAACTGCCTTAGGCACTACGCTACCAGAGCTCCCTAGATATAGGGTAGTGATCAGGAATCAAGAGACTCAAGGAAACACATTTGCAATGAGGATAAGTTTGGAACCTAACCAGAGGATTAGACCAGATGTGTCTGGCTCATCGCTTTGCCCTAAGTAAAAAAGTGACCCCTCAAAGGAGCTTTCCCTAACTCATCTGTTCTTAAGTAGCTCCCTCACTCCTAATCATGCCCTATTCCATTACTTAGTCTTATTTTCTTCTCCATAGGTCCTACCACTTTCTGGAAACATCCAGTTAATTTATGTTTGCCCATTTATTGTCTGTGTCCCCCATGAGGATATAAACTCTGAGAGTAGGATTTTATCTATTCATTCATGATGTTGTTGTTGTTGTAGTTATGTGCCGTCGAGTCGGACCCGACTCATAGCGACCCCTCCTTGGGTTTCCGAGGCAGTATCACTACGGAAGCAGATTGCCCCATCTTCCTTCCGAGGAGTGCTGGTGGATTTGAACCGCCAGCCTTCTGGTTAGCAGTCAAATGCCTTAGGCACTATGCTATTCATTCATGATAGTATTTGTTAATTCAATTCCTGCTACAGGGTAGGTGCTCGAAAGACATACATGGGATGATTGCTCCATCCTATGCTCCAGGGACCGTAAGAAACTAAAAATAGAAGGAGAATATATTCTAGAGAATAACTAAGCAACTCTTCCCCTATTTCCCGCCCCTGTGTCCCCTCTATTTTACAGATGAGGAAGCTGAAGCTCAGAGAGGTTAGGAAACCACCCAAGAACACCCACTGGGCAGGACTGAGTGACCCCTACTCTTCTTTCAACATACCACATCAAGAAGCTTTCTCCCATTGGGAAGAAATGGAAAAAATTAGAAATATTCTGTTGTGGGTTCAATAGATTAGAAGGTTGAAAAAGTAGACCCTGTCATCTCCACACTGTGAGTCACACAAATTAAATTCTTCCCTAGTTGGATTTGAAATAGTTTTAACCTTTGAAAGGAATGGAGAAAAGGGGGGAGATGAGGAAAGAAAGACAGGGAAAGGAGGAGAGGAAGGAAGAATGGAAGGACGGAAGGAAATAAAGAAAAGAAACAAGGAAGGGAGAAGAGAAGAAAATGTTAATGGGATGTTTCTTTCTCTTCCAGTCTTGGGGATTCTCAGAGGGTCTGCAGCCTTGAGCTTAAGAGCTTCCAGGATTCTCTTGGGCCACATCCATTCCATCTGCTCTGAGATTTCTATGGGAGATTCTCGGTCCATTTCAAGAGACAATGTGATTTGCCCACTTCCCCTTTTTGTTGACATTTCTTGATGTTTTCACTTCTCCACTTCTGAATTGTATTTCCCGTACCAAGAAACCAAACCAGTTGTCATCAAGTCAATTCTAATGCATGGAGACCCCATGTTTTGAAGAGTAGAATTGCGTTCCATAGAGTTTTCAAGGCTGTGACTTTTTGGAAGCAGAAAGCTAGGCCTTTCTTCTCAGGCCCCTCTGGGTGGAGTCAAAGAGTTTTCAGTTAGTAACCAAATGCTTAATGATTTGCACCACCCAGGGAGTCTACATTCCTCCTAGCCTTACTCTATGTATTCTTTTTAAGCCTGACTTTCTTGTACTTTCACAGCAAAAGATTTAATAGATATTTATTGAGCTGGGACTATTATATGCAGTTACTTTCATGTCTCCTTTTTATGAAATCCTCAAACCTCTGTATGAAGTTTATTACCCCATTGTGCACTTATGAAGACCAAACCAACAACCCACTGCCATTGAGTTGGATGAGTTGGAATAGCCCAACTCATCGTGACCCTAGAGGAAAGAATAGAACTGCCCCCATAGGATTTCCAAGGATGTACATTTTTACAGAAGCAGCTGCCTCATCTTTCTTTTGTGGAGCAGGTGATGGGTTTGAACTGTCAGCCTTTTGCATAGCAGCCAAATGCTTTAACAACTATGCCACAAGAGCTCCTTACTTATGAAGACAGAGACCCAGAAAAGTTAATAATTTACCCTGGAAAATAAGCCATAGTATTAAAATATGTTTTCTAAATTATATTTGTAGTCGGAGGAAGACTCATTAACAATCTGCAATATGTAAATGACACTAGCATGCTTGCTGAATGAAGATTACTTGAAGCACTAACTGATGAAGATCAAAGACAGTACAGATTACACCTTAACATAAAGAAAACAAAACTCCTCACAACTATATCAATAAGCAACATCATGATAAATGGAGAAAGGATTTCATTTTATTTGGATCCATAATCAATGCCCACAGAGGTAGCAGTCAAGAAATGAAATGACGTGTTGCATTGAACAAATCTGCTGCAAAAGACCTCTTTAAAGTGTTGAAGAGAAAGATAGCACTTTGAAGATTAAGGTGCACTTGACCCAAGCCATGTTATTTTCAATTGTCTCATATATGTGAAAGCTGTGCAATGAATAAGGAAGACCAAAGAAGAATTGATGAATTTGTATCATGGTGTTGGCAAAAAAAATATTGAATATTTCATGCCAGAAAAAAAGGAAAAAATCTGTCTTGTCTAAAGTATGCTTAGTATTCTCCTTAGAAGATGGTGAAACTTTGCCTCTCACACTTTTGTCATGTTGTCAAGATAGACTAGTTAACCCTTAGAGAAGGGTATCATTCTTGGTAAAGGAGAGGCTCAATGATAAAGAGGAAGACCCTCAGTGAGATGGACTGACACAGTGGCTTCAACAATGGGCTCAAGCCCAGCAATGCTTGTGACGATGGCTCAAGACCAGGCAGTGTTTTGTTCTGTTGTATATAAGGTTGTTATGAGTGGGAGCTCTGGTGGCACAGTGGTTAAAGCATTGGGCTGCAAACCAAAAAATGTTGACGGTTCAAACCTACCAGCCAATCTGCAGGAGAAAAATGAAGCGGTCTGCTTCTGTAAAGATTTACAACCTTGGAAATCTTATGGGGCAGTTCTACTCTGTCCTATAAGGTTGCTATGAGTTGAAATTGATTCAGTGGCAGTGGGTCATGAGTCATAACCAACTCAAAGGCATCTAACAACAATATTAGAATCTTTTTTCTAAATTTTATTAATTTTGTTGTTGATAATATACACAGCAAAATATACATTAAATCAACAATATCTACAAGTACAATTTAGTGACTTTGATTACTTTCTTTTAGTTCTGCAACCATTCTCATCTTTTTCTGAGTTGTTCCTCATTAACTTAAACTCACTGCTTGCTAAGGTTCCTATCTATTCTTTTGAGTTGCTGTTTTCAATTTGACCCCCTGTATATAGTTCTTAAAAGAGTATAATGTTTAAGAAAGACGTTTTTTTACTAGTCACTCTCAACTATTGTTTGATTTTAAGATGATTTCAGGGGATATTTTTGGTTTAAGGCTTCAAGATTATCTCAGGGCAACAGTTTCAGGTATTCATTCACCTTTCATGGCTCTGAAAAGTCTATGCTCCACGAGAATTTGAAATTCTATTCTGCACTTTCTCTCTTTAGATCAGGATTCTTCTACTGAATCTTTGATCAAAATGTTCAGGAATAGCCGCCACACACCATTCAGTCCTTATCTCATGGCAAAGGAGGCAGTTGTTCGGATAGACAATTAGCTACATGTTGCATATCCTCCTATTCCTGACTCTCCTTTTTCCTCTGTTGCTTCAGGTGAACAGAGACCAATTGCTGGGTCTTGGAAGGTCGCTTGCAAGCTTTTCAGACCCCAGGCACTATGTAACAAATTAGGAGGTAGAACAGAAGCAGTAAACATATTATTAGGCCAATTAAGTAGGACATCCCATGAAACCATGACCCTAAACCTCCAAATCAAGGAGTTAAATCCCATGAGGTATTTGACTGTACAAAAGCAGCCTCAGCTGCTACTGCTGTATTTTTATTTTTGGTCACTGTTATAAATATATCTATCATACAACATTTGTCAAATCAACTTTTTACAGGTGTACAACTTATTTATAGCAATTACAATAATTGACTGTGCAATCCTACCCTTAATAAATGGATTGTTTCCATCACCATTATCCCCTTTTCCCTCTCTCTCTCCTCTGGTAACCACTAATAAACTTTGGTCTCTATATATCTGCCTTTTCTTTTCTTTTTATATAAGTGAGGTAACATAACATTTGTCTCTTGTGATTGACATATTTCCCTCAGCATAATGTCTTCAATTTCCATACATACAGTAGCATGTATCAAGACTTCATTTTTCCTACTGGTTAAGTAGTATTTCATTGTATGTATGTACCGCATTTTGTTTATCCATTCACCTACTGATGGATATTTAGGTTGTTTCCACATTTTGGTTGTTGCGAATAGTGCTACAATGAACATGGGCTACAAGTCTCTTTTTGAGTCTCTGCTTTCAAGTCTTTTGAGTACACACACACACACACACACACACCTAGGAGTGGAATTGCTGAGTCATAAGGTAGTTCTATTTTTAGTTTTTTCAGGAACCACCATACCATCTCCCACAATGGCTATACTATTTTGCATTCCTATCGGCAACAGATGAAAGTTCCAATTTCACCACATCATCACAAATATTTTTTTAACCTTAGCCGTCCTGAAACAAAACAAAACAAAACAAAAAACACTACCATCAAGTCAATTCCCACTCATAGGAACCCCATTGGGTTTCCAAGGCTGTATGTAAATCTTTGTGGAAGTAAATTGCCTCATTTTCCTCCAGTGGAGCAGCTGGTGGGTTTGAACCACTGACCTTGTGATTAGTAGCCAAATGCCTTACCCACTACACACCAGAGCTCCTTTTAGCCATCCTAGTGGGAGTGAAACAGCATCTCATTGTGGTTTTTATGTCTCTCTGATGGTTAATTTTCCTGACCATCTTTTCAAGTGTTTGACGGCCATTTGAATGTCTTCTTTGGTGTAATGCCTATTCAAGCCCTTTGCCCATTTTATGATTAGGTTATTTGTCTTTTGTTTGTTACATTGTTAAAGTTTTATGTGTATTTTGGTTATTATATTCTTGTTGACTATATATCCAAAGCTATTCTCCCAGTTGGTAGCTTGTCTTTTCACTTTTTGGGTTAAGTCTTTAGATAAAAAAAAGTTTTTAATTTTTATGAGGGTCCCATTTGTTTATTTTCCCTTTTGCTGTTTGTACTTCTGTTATTATATTAAATAATCTATAACTGAAAGCTAGGCCTGACAGCATTGCCCTTGCTTGTTCTTCTAAGAATTTTACACTTTTAGTTTGCACACTTACAGCCTTAATCCATCTTGAATGTGTTTTTGCATATGGTGTGAGTCATTGATCCTGTTACATTTTTCTGCATGTGGAAATCTAATTTTGCCAGCACCATTTATTGAAGGACTTTTCTTTCTTCATCAGATGGACTTAGTACCTTTGTCAAAAACCAGTTGACCATAGATGTGTGGGTTATTTCTGGACTCTCGATTTTATTCCATTGGTCTGTGTGTCTATTGTTTTCAGTACCAGACTATTTTGATGACTGTAACTGTACAATATATTTTAAAATCAAGAAGTGTAAGTCCTCCTATTCTGTTCTTGTCTTTTAACCTTATTTTTGCTGTTCAGGCCATCTTGCCATTCTATATAAAATTGAGGATTGTTTATTGTTTCTGTAAAGAAGGCTGTTGGAATTTTGATCAGGATTGCATTGAATGTATAGATTGCTTTGGGTAATATTGACATTTTAACACTATTAAGTCTTCTAATCCATGATCATGGGACATTTTTCTATTTATTTAAGTCTTCTTTAATCTCTTTCAGCAGTGTTTTATAATTTTCATTGTATAAGTCGTTCACATCCCTGGTTAGATTTATTTCTAGGTATTTTGTGGTATTAGAATTTGAAGCCAAATCAATCCTTTAATTCCAAAGCCAATGAGCTTTTTACTACATTGGAGCAACTTCCTCACAAGACCAGGTCTATCAGTTAATAATGAGTATGGCTGCAAATGACAGAGTACCCAATTAATAGCAACTTAAAGAAATGGGAGGTTTATTTTTCTCATGTAACAAAAAGTCTGGATGTGGATAATCAAGGCTGGTGCAGTTGCCCTACAATGATAGCAGGGACTCGGGTTCTTTCTTTTTTCCACTCTGCCTTCCTTAACATGTAAGCCTTCACTCTCATGCATGTTGACAACGGTTGTAAGATGACTATTCGTCCTGGAATCAAGGCCTCATGTCCAAAAGAAGAAAAGAGAAAAGGGGCAATAGACTTAACATGCCATTTGGGTCTGTCCTTTTTACAAACATTTTCTAGAAGGCCCACCAAGAGATTTTTACATATATTTTTTCGTATTGACCTGTGTCACAGGGCTACCCCTCAATGTATGAATAAAGAGGGGTTAGCTGGAGTAGGAGGCCCCGAGTGGCACAAACACTGGTGAGCCCTCAGCTACTACCTGAGAAGCCCATTGGAAGAAAGGCTTAGAGATTTGTTTCTGAAAGATCATAGTCATTGAAACCCTCAGGAGTGCAGTTCTACTCTGAAATACACAGAGTTAATTGCCATGATTTGGAATCAACTTGACTGGAACTGCTTGGAGTTTGGGTCATCCAACCAACAACGTCTGCTCTGTCACACACTTTTGCCTGAAATACTTTCATGTGGCTGCCTAATTGCTTTCTGAAGCTCCCCAGAGCACTCAGTACTTTTTAAGGGTTAAGAATGTGTTTTACATCCCTTCTGCTCTACATGGTGCTAATCCTAGAGCTGGTCTCAGAAAGTGCCTTCACTACAGATTGACTGACAGAGAAGAAGAATTTCAGAAATGAATGATGAGGGAAGACCCAACAGAATCACAGGACCTGTTTCTGGGGTCCTCAGAGCCAGCTGAAGCCTGCTGCATGTTTAGGCCGCTAGGGCATGCGGGGCCCACAAAAAGGTAGGATGACTGTGAGCCATTTTAGTCTGTCCAACTCAGTGAAGGGGAAGAAAAAGCATGAGGTGAACCTGTATCTGTTTTTGTAATCTCATTCAAATTTATCTATAGAGAGGAAATGCTGACACAAATCATAACGACATTCTTTTTTAAGCCTGATTTCCTTTGATTTATTTTAACCCTCTTGATGCTGAAGCCAAGTTCCCTTACGCTTACATCTGAGAGGACCATCATTATGCCAGGCAATTGGGGAAATCTATGAAGTGTTGGAAAGTCTCCTCCTCTAGAAATACTCCTGGGGCTCTAGCAGTGTCAGACATGCTGCAATTTGAGGTTTACTCCTTTAGGTCAAAACCTTGCCTTTACTTGATATCACTCCACCCCCAACACACACATTTTAAAAAAAATATATACATGTATATATATAGAACTACAGAGGCATTTAAAACAGAAAAAAGTCCATCATGCCACTAACCAGGTAATACATGTTGACATTTTAACAAATGAAAGTAATTTATTTACGTATTTAAAGACTCAAATAGTAGAGCAAAATATTTAAAATGAAATGTAAAAGACTTCATTCCTCAGCCCTGTGCCTTTGCCTAAAGGGAACAACAGATAATTTTTTTTTATATGCTTTCAGAAAATTTGTTTATGCTTACACCAATATGCATGTCAGTCTGTCTATCTATCTACTTATCTGTGATGATTAATTTTACATATCAACTTGGCTTGGCTGTGGTGCCCAGTTGTTTGGTCAAACACTAGACTTGATATTGCTATGAAAATACTTACATTGTGATTGACATTTAGAATCAACTGACTTTAAGTAAAGCAGATTACCCTCTATATTGTGAGTAAGCCTCATGCAATCAGTTGAGTGCCCCAAGAGATTTCCCGAGAGAGAAGGAATTCTGTCTCAAGACTGTACTGTAGAGGGTGGGGCATGATTCAATCAATCATGTCCACGTAATGAGGCCCCAATAAAGGCTCTAGACATGGAAGCTCCATGGACTTCCTGGTTGGTAATAGACATGTGGAAGGGTAGGATGTCCCTGTTTAGAAAAGATGCTCTATGTGGAACCCTCTTGAACCTTACCTGGGTCTCTTCCTTTGTATCCTTTTTGCTACAGTAACAATAATAAACAAACAAAAAATATTAAAGTGTAGATATCCTGCCAGAGTTTCCAGCTTGCCACTTGACCTGTGACTTTTGGACATAATCACTGAGTCAAATTCTTAAAATTCTCTCTCTCTCTCTCTCTACATACATATGTAAATACTTTAGAGAGAGAGAGTATAGAGAGAGAAAGAGAGAGAGAATATATTTATCTCTATCCTTTTGACTCTCTCTGAAGAACCCTGACTAATATACTATCATCTGTATATCCCTCTAAAAATTACATAAAAGGGATAATGCTGTACATACAATCCTATGCCTCTTTTCCTGATTTCTGCACATACAAAACTACTTCATTCTTTTTCATAGCTGCATAGTATGCCACTATAGGGGAGCACGACATTTTACAGAACCCATCCCTTATTCTTGGGTGTGGTAGTTAAGGTTATGTGTCAGCTTGGTGGGGCCTGGTTTTGAGTGGCTGGGTAGCTGGACGCAGTTATTCTCCATGATGATACTGGTAATCAACTCCATGGTGAAATCTACTGTGAGCAGCTGAGTAGCTGTCTTAGGGATGTAGTTTGCTTCCGGTATGTAAGAAGATGCTTTGAGAAAGGTCTTGAGCTTTTTGGCACATCTGGATCCCGAGTTTGGCTGACTCTTCATTTCAATGCACTGCCACATTGTCTGCCAGATATTGAGACTGTTTCTGGACTTGAACTAGTGAGCTGCTATGTTGCTTGATATCTTGGGACCGTGCCAGTTTACTTGTTGACCTTGGGTATGTCAACCTCAGCTGTCAGCAGCTGCCTGAGTTAAGAGATGCTTCTAGCTCCAGTGGGGCAGGAGCAAGAGGCAGAGCTGAAGCCCAAGGTCAAGGGACCTTTATCCAGCCCCTAGAGCTGGCACTTTGAACTCAGACTTCTAACCTCCAAAAATGTAACAGAATAAATCCCCATTTGTTAAAGTCATACATTTGAGGTATTTTCTGTTAGAGCAGCACTAGAGAACTAAAACAGTGGTTTACATCCTTTTTTTTTTTTTTTTGCTATCACAAACTTCCACAGTGAGCATAATTGCACATTTGTCTCTTGACCAATGTTTGTTGTTCCCAACAAGTCAATTCCAATTCATGGCAAGCCCATATGTGCAGAGTAAAACTGCTCTGTAGAGTTTTCAAGGATGTGACCTTTCAGAAGCAAACTGTCAGGTATGTCTCTCGAGGAGTCTCTGGGTGGGTTTGAACTGCCAGCCTTTCCACTAGTTTTCAAGTGCTTCCTCATTTGCACCACTCGGGGACTCCTGACTGATGTTTGCAAGTAGTAGGCAAGTTCCTAGCAGAGGAACTGCTAAATTAAATGACATATGCCTTCAAAATCACATGGATTTTGCCAAGTTTCCTTTTAGAAATGAACCAGTTCACCAGCCCCTGCACCCTGACATATTTCTATATTTACTGACTAGTTTTTATTTCACTTTTTCATAGTTTGCTACTGGTATGCTTTGTCCTTTTTTTTTTTTTTTTTCCTATTGAAATTTCAACATTTTTCTATTTTATTTGTATGAGCTCTTTGGAAATGAAAGAAATTAGCCATTTGCTTACCATAGGACTTATGGATATTTTCCCAACTTGTCATTTCTCTTTTCTTTTGGTTTATGGTATATGTGTGTGTGTGTGTGTGTGTCTGTGTATTTAATTCCTATTTTTATATAGCCAAATTGGTCAATCTTTTCCTTTGTGACTTCTGAGTTTTGGATCCTGTGTAGAAAGGCCTTCCTCATTCTAGGAGTATAAACTCATTCATTTATTCTTCCAGAAATTTTTTGTAGCTTTTTTTTTAGATTTAAATCTTTGGATCATTTGGAATTGATGTTAGTGATATTATAAGTGAATAAGGAGCCAGCTTTATTTTTCCTCAGTCAGCCTGTTGATTTGAAATGAACACCATTTACTAATCCTTTTTCCTCATTGTTTTCAAGTGTCACCTTTCCATATATTTCTCAAATGAATTTGATATCATTGATGGACTCTCCATCCTCTTTCACTGATCTATTTTATAAAACAAAACTGTTTTAATTATTATAACTTTACAATAGTTTTAGTATCAGACTGGGCTAGTTTTTTTTTGTGGTTTTTTTTTTGGTGCTTTTTTCCTCCAAGTATTTTCTAATTCATCTTCATGTTTAGTTTTACCAATGGCCTTTAGTATCACTCTGTTAATTTAAAAATTTATTATTTCAATTTAATTTATAAATTAATTGGCAAGAACTGACATCTTCCCTTCAAAGACCATAAATTTTCAATTTTTTTAAAGACATCTTTAAGTCTGTCAATTACAAAGATGTTTTTAATAAAGGTTCTGTAAATTACTCGTTATATTATCCCTAGGTTTCTTTTTGATTGCTATTTAAAGTGAGATCCTTTCTTCCACCACTTTTAACAACGTATGGTTTAGGAAAACCTATTGACTTTATATATTTACTTTGCAATTCATTTCTCAGAATTGCTTTATACTTCCTGATCATTTTACAGCTGAGCTTAGCATTCTCTATTAGAATGTAAATTATCCTGCAGGGGTAATATTTTTTAAATCGTTTATTCAACAAACATTTGATTAAAACCAGAAAAACCAAATCCATTAACGTGGAGTGAAATCAGACTCACAACAACTCTATAGGATAGAGTAGAACTGCCCCATAGGGTCCCCAAGGCTGTAATCTGTAGGGAAGCAGGATGGTGGTGTGTTTAAACCTCCTACATTTCTCTTTCAGTTAGCAGCCAAGCGCTGAACCACTGCAGCACCAGGGCTCCCTTATATTTGTTCAGTCCTATTTTGTTTGAGTTTGTGCTATAGCTGTAATTGTCAAACTTTCCTACCTAGGCACTTCTCCAGGGGCCTTACAACCACTGTCCCTCTGCTCTCTCCGTTCCTGAAACATCCTATGTTCCTCCTTGTTTGTACAACTTAACATATCTTATTTCTTCATGTGTCACTGCTCAGATTTCTGCTTAAAAGACAAGACCTTCCTGAGCCCTCGGTGGTGTTCCCATCACCCTTGCTATGTGTTCGATAGCTCTTTGACGTTGTCTTTTGTAGATGTAACATATTTGCTGTCATTGTTGTCAGGTGCCATTGAGTTGGCTCCAACTCTTAGTGACCCTATGTGCAACAGAATGAATCACTGCACAGTCTTGTATCAGCCTCACAATCCTTGCTATACATGAGCTCATTGTTGCAGCCACTGTGTCAATCTATCTCATTGAGGGCTTTCCCCTTTTTCATTAACCCTCCACATTACCAAGCATGATCTCCCTCTCCAGGCCCCTTCTGACAACATGACCAAAACAGCTGAGACGAAGTCTGGCCATTCACATTTCAAGATCTGCTTTCCTCTCCGCACTTCCAGCTCCCTGAGAAGCAGGAAGGCACTGCCTCCCTCAGTGCTATGGAGTCCTGCACTGCACACATGCTCCATGATGATTTATTGGGTTACAGGCTAAAGAAACAGGCTGCAAGCTTGACATTCTTTAATGCCTTTGGTTTTCTCTTAAAATTGTGAAGAATATTCTTTTATATTACATTAAAAAAAAAAAGTTGTTGTCCAATCAGTTCTTACTCTTGGAGACTTGTGTGTTGCAGAGTAGAACTGCACCATATGGTTTTCAAGG
This sequence comes from Orycteropus afer afer, assembly GCF_000298275.1. Lineage (NCBI taxonomy): Eukaryota > Metazoa > Chordata > Mammalia > Tubulidentata > Orycteropodidae > Orycteropus > Orycteropus afer. The sequence continues at coordinate 9,076,238 of NW_006921603.1, read as the reverse complement.
CTGTGGCCTTTTGGAAGCAGATCACCAGACCTTTCTTCCAAGGTGCCTCTGGGTGGGTTCAAACCACCAATCTTTTCATTAGCAGTTGAGTATTTAACCATTGGTTTCTCTGAGGGACTCCTATATTACTAGTAGATTTGTGTTGTTTTCAATATAAAAATAACATATTGTTTAAATTATATTAAATTAACAGGAGGTGGTCATGGGTAAACTGTTAGAGATTTAAACTCTAATCCTTAAAAAAAAAATGCTGATGTAGTTTCTCAATGGAGTCCTTGTATGGTACCAATGATTAACACGCTCAGCTGTTAGGTTGTAGGCTGTAGGTTCTAGTCCATCCAGAGGCAACTCAGAAGGCAGATCTGATGATTTACTTCCAAAAAATCCAGGACTGAAAACCCTATGGAGCACAGTTTTACTCTGCCATACATGGGGTCACCATAAGTTGGATTCGACTCTATGGCGACTCTTTTTTTTTAGTTTTATTTAAATGATATTGTTGACAAGGATTGCTTTCCCAAAACAGTCATTGTGGGGAATCAGCATGTGCTAGTTTGAGATGGGTGAAGGGCCCTTACCATTTATACTTTGTTGTAGGCTCTTCCCTCCCACCTGCATGAAACAGGACACAGAGGCTGAGGCACGATGGAATGTTGGAGTGTTGGAATAGGATGACAGCCAGCAAAGGAAGCGGCCTGGCACAAAACATGCTTAGATTTTGTGAGGCCATGTGCTGTGAATGTATGATGAACAAAAGATGAACTTCCTAAAGATGCAGGGTGGTTGATAGACCCAGAGAAACTGAGAAAGAGCAGTCACCAAGAGGTCAGATAGATAGAGCCCAGGGGATTGGGTGCATGCTTCACAGTCTCGGGACCAGGAGGTGTGAGGAGTGAATTGTGCTGCTTCAGTTCAGAGTGGAGGTTAGGTACAAGACAATGGAATGCGATGGACCTAGCTCAAACCTTGGCTGTTTTACACACTGCTAGGGCACTGCACTCGACGGCACATAACAACAACAACAATAACAGGGCACTGCACCAGTCTTTTTATGGGAAATGCACTAGCTTTTTTATGCCGTGGTCAACATATTGGTGAAATAGGGATGATAATAACACAGTACCTGTCTTTGAGGTCATTGGGAGGATTACACAGGATAGTTCATTTGAGGTTTTTAACAAGGGGCTGACATGTGGGAGGAATGATGCCTCTTGGAGTTGTACAATGCAGAAATGCTGAATACTAACAAAATGGTAACATTACCTGCCTGGAACTTAATTGCTTATGAAATGTTTTAATGTCATGACAACACTGAGAAGAAGACCAGGCAAGGATCATTCATCCCCATTTCACTGATGAGCTAACTGAGGTTTGGAGAAAGCAAACCCACATGTCTTTACTCCACATATAGCATTATAAGCCAATTAGTTTATTTATAAAGTGTGAACAATTTCACATTTTTGATAATATGTCATAGTATATCAAATCATATCCTTTCTAACCATATTAAATATTTTGCCATTTTGCTTCAGATTTTAAAAGTAAGGAAACGTTACAGACAGTTCAAGGCTATCTCCTCCCCCATCACATTCTCCCTCTTCCATCCTGGAGATAACCTGATATTGATGTTCCTATTCGTGTTTTATATATTCATTCAATATATCCATTAATAGTATGTACCGTATTGTTTTGTTTTTCAAATTTGGACCCAAATCAATAAATCTTATACCATGGAAGCCCTTTAGTAACACGCTTTGTCACACTCAACACTAAGTTTTCGATGCTTATCCACATCACTACATGTTGTTGTTATTAGGTGCTGTCGAGTCAAGTCTGACCCATAGTGGCCCCATGTGACAGTAATACTGTCCTACAGGGTTGCCTAGGCTGTAATTTTTACAGGAGCAGATTGCCAGATCTTTTCTCCCACAGAGTCCCTGGAGTCAATTTCAAACTTTCAGTTAACAACCAAGTGCTATCGGAGCTCCTTATATTGTTGTTAGGTGCCATCCAATTGTTCTGACTCGTACGACCCTATATACAACAGAATGAAACACTGCCCTCACAGTTGTGCTATATTTGAGCCCATTGTTGCAGCCATTGTCTCAATCCATCTCATTGAGGGTCTTCCTTTTTTTCACTGACTTTCTTCTTGACCAAGCACGATGTCCTTCTCCAGGTACTGGTCCCTTCTGATAACATGTCCAAAGTATGTGGTGTGAAATCTTACCATCTTCACTTCTAAGGGGCATTCTTGTTGTATTTCTTCCAAGACAAATTTGTTTGTTCTTCTGGCAGTCCATAATATATTTAATGTTCTTCTACAACACCATAATTCAAATACATCAAATCTTCTTTGGTCTTCCTTATTTTTTGTCCAGCTTTTGTATGCGTATGAGGCAAGTGAAAATACCATGGCTTGGATCAGGAGCACCTTAGTCCTCAAAGTCAAGTCTTCAATTTTTAACTCTTTAAGAGGTCTTTTGTTATAGCTTTGTCTAATGCAATATATCATTTGATTTCTTGACTGCTATTTCCATGGGCATTTCTTGTGGATCCAAGTAAAATTAAATCTTTGACAACTTCAGTCTTTTCTCCATTTATCACTATGTTGTTTATTGGTCCAGTTGTGAGGAATTTTATTTCTTCATGTTGAGGTGTAATCCATACTGAAGGCTGCTGTCTTTGATTTTCATCAGTAAGTACTTCCAGCCATCTTCACTTTCAGCAACAAGATTGTGTCATCTGCACATCACGGGTTGTTGATGAATCTTCCTCCAATCCTGATGTTTTGTTCTTCATATAGTCCAGCTTCTTGGATTATTTTCTCAGCATACAGATTGAATAAGTATGTTGGAAGGATACAATCCTAACACACACCTTTCTTGATTTAAAAAAATGCAGTATTCCCTTGTTCTGTTGGTCTACATATAGATTCTGCATGAGCATTGTTCACTAAGTAATCCATAATTTGTTATGACCGATTCAGCGCAATACCTTTACATAGTCAATAAAACACAGGTAAACATCTCTCTGGTATTCTTTGCTTTCAGCCAAGATCCATCTGACTTCAGCAATGATATTCTTCTTTTCACACCCTCTTCTGAATCTGGCTTGAATTTCCGCCAGTTCCCCATCTATGTACTGCTGCAATCATTTTTCAATTGGTTTTTGCAAAATTTAATTTGTGTGTGGTATTAATATTGGCTGATAATTTCCACATTCTGCCAGAGAAACTTTCTTTGGAATGGGCACAGATATGGATCTCCTTGAGTCAGTTATCCAGGTAGCTCTCTTCCAAATTTCTTGGCATAGACAAGTGAGCACTTCTAGCTTTGCATCTGTTTGTTGAAACATCCCATCTAGGATTCTGTCAGTTCTTAGAGCCTTATTTTTCACCAATGCTTTCAGTGCAGCTTGAATTTCTTCATTCAATACCACTAATTCTTCATCATATGCTACCTCTTGAAATGGTTGAATGTCGACCAGTCCTTTTTGGTACAGTGACTTTGTGTATTCCTTCCATTTTCTTTTGATGCTTCCTGCATCATTCAATATTTTGTCCATAGATTCCTTCCATATAAATTGAAGTTTTTTCTTCAATTCTTTCAGCTAGAAAAATGCCAAGCATATTCTTCCCTTTTGGTTTTCATACTCTAGGTCTTCGTATATTTCATCATAATATTTTACTTCGTGTTCTCAAGCCATCCTTTGAAATCTTCTGTTCAGCTCTTTCACTTGATTTCTTACATTCACTTTAGCTACTCTCCGTTCAAGGGCAAGTTTCAGAGTCTTATATAACATCAGTTTTGACCTTTTCTTTCTTTCCTGTCTTTTTAATGACCTTTGGCTTTCTTCATGTATGGTGTCCTTGATGTCTACCCACAACTCACCTTGTCTTTAGTCATTCATGTTCAGTGCATCATATCTATTCTTGAGATGGTCTCTAAATTCAGGTGAGATATACTCAAGGTCATCTTTTGGCTCTCATTAACTTGTTCTAATTTTCTTCAGCTTCACCTTGAACTTGCATATGAGCAATTTTGATGATATGTTCTGCAGTTGGCCCCTGGCCTTCTTCTGACTGATAATATTGAGCTTCTTCATCATCTCCTTCCACAGATGCAGTCAACTTGATTAATGTGTATTGATACAAAGATAAATAAAATATTCATTTTAACTACTGTGTAACCAAAAACCAAACCATTTGCTGTAAAGTCTGTTTCAACTCATGGCAATTCCACATGTTGCCATAGCCTTTTCAAGGCTGTGGTCCTTAAGAAGCAGATTGCCAGGCCTTTCTTCCAAGGCACCGAGGTGGGTTCAAACTGCCAATCTTTCAGGTAGTAGTCATGTGCTTAACTTAACCACAGTGCTATGCAGGGACTGTATATTAACTTAACCATAGTGCTGTGCAGGGACCGTATATTATTGCATTTATTCCAAATTATTTGTTTGTGTATTATCCCATTCTATTTATTTATCTGTTCTTCAGTGATGGACTGTTATATGTTGTTTTCTATCTATGTGTGTATTTCTCTGTTGTTTTATGTTTATGTGTGTATTTCTCTGTGTGTACTGACAAGTGTTGTTTCAATGAGCACCTCATACTTACTCCTAGTAACCCAGGGGTGAGTGTTCTCAGTATATACTTAGAAGTGCTTTTGCTGAGTGTATAGCAAGCACATCTTCAGCTTTAGTGGACTTAGCCAAATGGCTTTCCAAATATTGTGCTAGAGTTATTCTCAGGCACCTTATGGTTTTATTGCTATTGTGCATGGGAATTTTTTAAAAGTACTCTTTCAATTGCTGCTGGTGGATAAAAATGTCATGGATGCTGGTATTTTAATCTCACATTCAGCAAATTTGCTGAGCTCTGTTGTTCATTATAATAATTTATATGTAAACTCTCGGATTTTCTGGAAAGATAATCATATTGTTTATGAAAAATATAAATTTTATTTCTTCCTTTGGATATTTTATACCTTTTATTTCCTTTTACTGTTATATTATACACTCCTATGTTAAATAAAATCAGTGATGTGTAGAGAAATCTTTGTGTTCCTAATTAAAAAAAAAAAATGCCAAGGCAGACAAAACTTATAGATGGTGATAGAAATCAGAATAGTGACAGCCTCCTAGTTGGAGTGGGTCAATTGACTGGAAAGTACGATGAAGGTATGCTCTTCTGAAACTAAATATATTGTATTTTGATCTTGATCATGGATAAAATGGATACACACATTTATCAAAATTTATTCAACAGTACATTTAAGATTTTATTGTCATTTGCACATTTTCTTCCTAATTTCCAGGAGCTTCACATGTATTAGAGATTAGCCCTGTGTGCTGTGAGTTGCAAGTATGTATTCCCAAAATATGATTGATATTTGGGCTTTGCTTACTTTTTGCATAAAGAAATATTGTTTTCATGTAGATAAATTTTCAAACTTATATAGTTTCTGAAATTTGAGTAACAGAATAGCTTTTCCTACTTTAATTTATATTCTCCTATGTTCAAATTTTTTTTTTAATGTTTCCTTTTTCTCCCATTAGATCTTTGATCCCTTTTCAATTCATCTTTCTGTTGTTTGAGGTATGGAGCCAACTTTATTTGCTTTCCAGATGGCTTTCCAGAATTCCCAAGACATGTTTTTCATTATTAGAATTTATAAAGTTTCACCATCCTTGTATTTCTAGGATGAACTCCTCTTGGTCATGATGTAATATTATTTTTAATACATTGCATATATATATATATATATATATATACATTTAATATAAGTGCTTGCATATATATATGTACATATGTATGTATATGTACATATATGTATGTTTACATTTTATTAATATTTTGCTTGGGATTTCTGCATCAGGTTTATAAGTGACTTGCTATCACTTACAAAATCACAAAATAAAATATGTTTTATTTTCTTTTTTCACTGTCTTTTTTGGGGTTTGGTAACAAAGCCAAAACAAACTCATAAAAAATATTGGGTATCTTTTCTTCTCCTTCAGTTCTCTGAAACCATTCTTAAAACCATCTGGGCCTGATGCTTTTTTGGGGGGATATATTTGACAATCAAATTTTTAATATATGAGTTTTATATTTTTTCTTGGAGTAATTTTTTTAACTTACATTTTTTTTTCTAGAAAATAGTTTCTTTCATAGACTGAAAGAAAGTCTTAAGTTTTCCAATTTATAGACTTTTAGGTCATACTGTTGTTGCTGTATGCCCGAGTCAGACTCAATTTATAGCAACCCCTCCTTGGGTTTCCAAGGTGATATCACTAGGGAAGTAGATTGTCCCACCTTCCTTCTGAGGAGTGGCTGGTGGGTTTGAACCACCAACCTTCTGGTTAGCAGTCAATTGCCTTAGGCACTATGCTACTAGAGCTCTACTCTCTAGAAATATAAAAAGTGTCTATTGCATCTGTCTTTCTTTCCTCATACTGTTTATTGGCACCTCTTGCCTTTTTCACCCCATTAATTTATAAATAACCCTAAGACATCTGACTCCACCTTGTTTGAGTGAGAACTTCATTTCAGGTTCAAAGTGGGAGTTAAAGCAAGAGAGGAAATCCAAAAATAAAAACATATTTAAGGAAAAAAATCTTCTAATAGTAAAGAACAGATACTACTCATTTTGATTTGTCATCAAAAGTCCATTTACGATTCATTTGCTTCAAGAGTAAAATAGGAGTATGTATAGTATCCACATCATGAGATGACACGAGGATCAAATGAATGTATACTGGAAAACTATTCAAAACACAATCTGGCACATATGGACTTTTCAGTCAATGTCAAGGTTTTATTTTTAACAATATTAGCTGTTGTTTTTATTTTTATCATTATGTGTAGATTGGATATAAAGCAACAGACCCAGGATTAAAGTAGTAGGATCAGGGCACTGAAAATATGTTTTTCGGGGTAGGTTCAAGAACAGAGGTGGATTCCTCCTACTTGGTTTCCAGGCCCTTTACTTTCTACGTGGTCATCTCCTTCATGCTGAACACCCTATCTCCATGAAACCAAACCAAACTCACTGCCATCAAGTCAATTTCAACCCATAGTGACCCCCATTAGGTTTCCAAGTCTATCTTTCTTCCATGGAGCTGCTGGTGGGTTTGAACCACTGAACTTTTGGTTAGCTGTCAAATGCCTTAACCACTACACCCTTCAGAGCTCCTTCTCTGTCTCCATAGACAAATATTAAATTACCACAGAGTGGAGCAGTGTGCCTTGAAATGGCCACAGACTTCTGGAAGTTACATTCAAGTCTCATGCAATCAGATTTAACATAAAAGGCTGGGCTGGATTACAGATGCCATAATTATAGATTTTTTTTTTATTGCTTTCTCCATTCATTCAATGGTAGAGAGTGCATCATCTATTAATTATTTAAATGCCTATCATGTGTAAATCTGAATGAAAAATTATGGTAAGTCCATAGTCACCACTAATAAACAAAGTTTTGCTAAGAAGAGGAACAAGGCTGACAGCTTTAGTGTTCATGTCAAGTTTTATATGCAGATACTATCTTCAGGCAAGTCCATCCATATGCACATTGGCTAACCGGGCCTTCTAGAGCTGTACTATCCAATATGCACACATGTGGCTATTTAAATTAAGACAAAATGAATCAAACAGTCAGTTCCTTCATCACACTAGGCACATTTCATGGGCTCAGTAGTTACACATGACTTGTGGCTACTATACTTGGGCAATTCCAAAGTATAGAATATTTCCATTATTCTAGAAAGTTCTATTGGACAGTATTGTTTTACAGGGAATAATTAAAGTAGTAATAATTCTTGTATGGGTGCCTCAGGGAACAGATCACCTTGTCCTTTCTAGTCTGGCTGTATGCCTATGGTTATGGCTAGCATGATGAAAAACAGTTTGTTGTTTTAAGCAAATTAAGCAAATCCTTTGGTATTTTATTTATCCTGGAATTTGCTTGGCAAAGTGATCTTTGTATTGTCAGGAGATGCCAGAATTCAGGAATTCTGAACTAGAGAAATCCAAATGATTGTTGTTGTTGTTGTTGTTGTTGTTATGTGCCGTCAAGTCGGACCCGACTCATAGCAACCCCTCCTTGGGTTTCTGAGGCACTATCCCTACGGAAGTAGATTGCCCCATCTTCCTTCCAAATGATTACAGTATTCCCTAGGTCATTCTTGAAGGATGTTGTTGTTCTTATGCCGTCGAGTCAGACTTGACTCATAGTGACCCCTCCTTGGGTTTCCAAGGCAGTATCACTACGGAAGTAGATTGCCCAACCTTCCTTCCAAGGAGTGGTTCAAACCCACCAGTCTTCTGGTTAGCAGTCAAGTGCCTTAGGCACTGTGTTACCAGAGCTCTTCTTTTCACACATCCCTGGCCTGGGTCCCCCCACCCCCTTCTGCCATTTATATGTTTGTTGCTGTAAATGATCACCCATTTCCTGGTCACTATCAGTCCTAAAACATTTGTCAACTTTGGCCACTTTCCTAAAATACATTACTGAGCATTTCATTGCCTTTGCTTTGAGTGACATCTGTAGCAAAAGCACCCCCTTCCCACCAGTATTTGTCAACCAGGCCTGGTAACAATAGATAACTTATCATGATGTTTCCTGTTGTGTATGAATCAGGTATCAGATCTACAAATGCTGAATGTGTCATAGATGGAAGAATGTTCTTCTGATATACTCATAGCAATTTATATGATATGGTGAAATATACATGAATCATAATGAAAGCAAGGAGACTGTGGGGCTAGGGTATCCTCCCATGTTTGTGGGGTACCAGATTAGCAAAGGGTGAGGCCTTGCTGCTACACCCCTGCTAACTAGCGAGGTGTGGGTAGGGCCCTCCAGGGAGTCAATTTATGATGAGAAAAGGGGTTCTGTGACTTGAATTAAAAAACATTTTCCCCCAGAGTTGTGATGACATGCTTGTAGCAGCATATTCTCTCCTGTCTATTCAAAGTGCATTTTGACCAGCAATGGAGTCAGAGCCAAGGCACTCAAGGAAGTTCTGGACCCCATCACCAGGACCCACTGAAGGGAGTGCACAGGGTGCCACTTTGTGAATGCCTCTTTTCCACTAATTAGCTGAGCAAAGCCAGGGAATCTGGAGGCAGAGGATCAAGGGAAAGAGATCATGAAATCTTTTTCTATCACCACCAGGTCTATGATGAAAATACACACACAGAGCTCAGAATATACTGTTTGGCTAGCTTTTGGGGCCTTCATGGATATCCCCCTACCAACCCTCCCTTTTACTCCACCACCAAATCCATTCTTCCTAATTACCTCTGAAATGTGTCCACTTCTCCCATTTCATAAGCCCAATTGAAATGACTACCCTCTTGTCCTTAGATTGCTCTCCTCATGCCCACCTACCTCCAGCAATCTGCCTTCACACAGTAACCAGGGAGTGAGTTTTAAAAAGACAAATCTGAACATATCACTCCCTGCTTAACTCTCTATTTGCTTAAGATTAAGACTAAAATGTTCAGCCTCATCTATCAGTATCTGGCTACACTTCCTAACCTTACTTCCATCTCATTTCCTCAAACTTGTAATTATGTTTCAGCCACACAAGCATTTTTTAAGTCCTATAAACCAAACTCACTCCTGCCTCAGGGCCTTTGCATTCTTCCCCTAACTGCCTCTTGCCTAGTTAACTCATAATCATCCTTCATGTATCAGTGTAGTCATCACTTCCTCTTCATGCCTCACCTTGATCATCACACTGCTGTCCCCTGGAACTAGGGCATATTGAAGTTTTGCATTTATACGGGTAACTAGTTGATTAACAAGTTTTCCTATGAGACTTATAAGTTCCAGAGACAATGTTTATCTTTTGCTCACCATTGTATTATTCCCAACTCCTAACCTGTGCCTAGCAACTGAGACATAAGTAAGCCTTTGATGACCACATAAATAAGCATTAACATTTACCTGCCAGGATAGATGCATGGTAGCCAAAGGAAGTGCACACAGTTAAAAAAAAAAAAAAAAAAACCTGGGTTCAAATCCTGAGTCTTCCATTTATTTGTCAGGTGATCTCGAGAAAGTTGATTTAACCTGTCCAAGCTTTGGTTTTATCATCAGTAAAATGGACATAAGAATATTTACATGAAATTGTGAAGGTGGGAGATGATATATGCCAACTGGACAGCTGGGGGGTTCTCAATGAATGACAGACATCATCATCACTATTCCTGTTATTACTCAATGTGGGACAGAAAGTCCTCTGGTGAGGCCACCAGGCTCCTTAGCAAGTATTGACAGAATTAGTACTCACACCCAAAAGGAAACAGATAGTAACATTTTTTATTAAATATTACAGTGGATCAAAAAGTACAAAATATCTCTTGCCTGCTATGTGATTGGGAAACTATTGGCACGTAATACAGTATCAAAAGCAGTAATAAGTACAATTTGGAAAACATACAAAATTGAGTGTTTATAGTTGGCTCAGCATTCTTCTGGTAGTGTTTAAAGTAATGCAAAGGTTACTCAATAACCTCTCCATTAGGAAATTATATAATATCACTGGGCCATGTTGCTATATACAAATAACCAACTTACAGAGCATAGAGGTTACATAGCTGGAATCACCAAAAGTATACAATATTTACAACACAGGAAAGTTTAAAAAAGTATAAACAGCCAAGAGATTATGCTGCTATTCTTCAGACATATTTCAACCATGGGGAGACAAGCAGAATATCAAATACATCAACAGCCAACACTGGAGTTTAAGTGCTTAAGATAATCATTGCAATGGTGTGGGTCTCACCAGGGCAAAATCTTTCCCATTTTTCTTTAAAATTGGGACAAGAGTAAAACTGGACCAAATGGGACTTGGCTGACCACCACCAAATGTGACTTTGTGGAACAACAAGTGAAGAGAAATAAATGGTTCTCTTTGAAGGCACACTACATAAAATATATATATTTTTTGTGGGACCACCTTGAAATTTCCATCAGACACACCAACACAGTGAAATACAGTACTTGAGAATTCATGCACCAGGTCAGAAAGTTGTAAAGTCAACACTGAGTTTTAACAAACCCTTCTGTATATGCCCTGATAAACAAGTGAACTTAAGAGCTTCTAGCTAGAAAATAAATAAGTCAGTCCTGTGGCAAATTTTACAAGTTCGAATCACTTACTAGAATACTTAATTCTGAAACTCGGTTGGGCTCTGTTTTTGTGTTGCGTTGCCAAAAGTTAAACCAGAAGTTGCATGGAAAAGTTTCAAAAAATATTATTCAAAATCTCCAATAAATCACATACTTAGTGCATTGTGAATTGCAACATTTCTTGGAAGCCACACTCAGTAAATATATTTATGACTCCATTGCCAATTAGATTCCACAGTTTCCTTTACAAAACTATCAATAACAATGGTTTGGTTGCACAAAGAAAGGGTTGTGCAATTCCATTCAATAATAAGGCCCCTTGAACTCAAACAATGCAAACAAAGCCCTATTTAAGACTTTTTTTAAAAAGTAGTTCTCAGCCAATGAAGAATTCAATGCTCTTTTTTTGAAAGATTTCCAAGATTTCTGTTCACACTTTTAAAGCAAGTAACACGCTGCTTCTGTTGGGAATGTATGCCCTCTCACTTCTCTTTATTTGTCCTGATGGTTTGCTGAGGGTATAAGCTTCCTCAGACAGAAACAGTGAGTCTCCTCTCGGAAGAGATGAGAGAAACAAAAGCTGGACTATGTTAACATTGTTTGAAAATGGTGTGAGCGAATTCCAAAGTGATGAAACCAGACTGAAATCACTGCTTTGGGGAAAACACATGTCCCCTCTTCCAAATGAATAGGTGAGCTCCACAGGGCCAGCCTCCATTGTCTTTGAGAATCGAACTCCTACAAACCAGGTACAATCTAGTCCCTGTCTGCTGCAGAACCACCCGAGTTTCCTTTTTCTTCCATGCCCTCCGATTCTGTGACCATTCGATCTAGTGCAACTTTCTTACATGTGTCCTAGCTAACAGTTCGCTAGCTGGAATTGAGACTTTTTCCCCCTCTACCTTGTGCAATAGCAGGATAATCTGCACTCACACATTTATAATCTAAATTCTACTAGTCTATTGTTCTATTAAATATATATATATATATATATATATATATATTATTCCACAGGAAGGTAAATAATTAATTGAAGCAAATGGAACTCTTAACACTGGATTTCTACATTCTTTTTTTCCACCTTTGGATATTAAGTATGTTACATGGTATATTTGGCTTCATATCATGGAGACATTTCAATACAAATGGATGGCATGCATGGCTTTGTTTAAGAGCCGTAGTTTCACTGTTATCAGTTCTGATTATTTTGCAGTCGAGTTACCTATTTTGAAGTTGAAAATTGTCATCAATTTTCATGGAATTAAATATCTCAGAGGTAAAAGACTCAGTTAACTATGGTCCTACTGTCTACTGGTAGTGTTGGGGAGGGTAGGCTGGGAGTTCATCAAAGCAGTCTTCAGCAGGAATGGAACTTGGAAAGAAAATCCACTTTCTGGATGGACTGACTTTAATACACTTAGAAAATGTGTCCACCTGGATGGTACATCTTGATAGCAAATGGGATAAAGTGGCAAGAATGACAATACATGTTCTCCACATCTTTTGACTGCTTGAACAGCTTGACCATTTACTTCTGACAATAAAAGAAATCATAAAGCAGACTGTATTGCCAGGTGATTTAAAAAAAAAAAAAAAAGAAAAATTAAACAAGCCACCTTATGCGTGTGCACATGCACAAAATTCACGGCCCACAAACCCAAAGGTGATGACTTGCTTTTGAAATGGGTGATCCGGTATGCCACTTCTCTCCAAAGATGTGACCTGGGAGGCTCTTCTCAGGATGAAGCCAACTCAATGGAGGCAATGCTGCTATCTGTTCCTCAAAAGACCCCAGCCTAGGAAAAGCATCTGAGGTTGAGGCCTCCAGTTGCTGGTTCTCTTCTGGACTGTTCAGCTCCATTCTGTTCCCAACCCCCTTTCCCAGACAATTTAAAGGGATCAGTGCCAACACCAATGTAAATCATTTTGGCTTCTGTTCTAATTTCTGAAATTCCTAAAATATCTGTGCAGCCCACAAATATGTCCTCTAGACTCTTGTTATTCAGCAGCTTGCTGCCAATGAGGTTTTTGTTTTTATGATTCCTCTGGTATGTAGGACAGTTTCACAGCCTAGATAAGGTAAGTACAATGCTCAATATTTTCACAGAACCCAATACTTCAAAGCAAAGCATTTGGCCAGGTAAGCAGTGTATAAGCTCTTTCAACTATGCCATTTATGAGGAACAAAATCCTTAAGTTGCAGATCTGCAAAGGAACGCTCTTTGCACTATGGTGTTCTTGACTGTTTCTTTCCCAATTGTTCCACTAGAATCAGTTGCTTCAATTTGTAAACAATAACTTTACCACCCAAAGCTGCTCAAAATGATAAGATGTAGAAAAATGACAAACATACATCAACAACTAGGTCAGTCAGCCTTTGAAACAAAAACAAAACAAAACAAAAACAAAGACCTGCCAACAAAAATGATAATGTTTAATTAAAAAAAAAAAAAAAAAAAGGAATTGGGAGAAAACGAAACTACCTGTATATAAATTAGGTGAGCAAACAGTGATACGGGTAGTTTTAAGAAGCAAATATATACAGTCAATTTAACAGTGTTTTACTTCTCTGGATTGTTTAATAGTGTCAACAGGAAAAGTCTATTGAAGTTTCACTATACATTGCATTGATTGAACCTTGGAGAGTTTGATGAAAAGAGGGGCATCCCTTGGCATACATTTGCCAGCCTCCTTGCCCCTTCTTTTGAAATGCCTGCCTCTTTTTTTGCCCCAGAATGTTGCTAACCATCTGAACTCAGATGGGGTCCTGAAAGTTCTTCCTGTATAACCATAAATCCCTTCTCAGAACCCACCTGCAAAGCTGAAATGACCTGGGGATGCCAGGGCATCCATATTGGAAGGGGCTCACAACTGGCCAACCAAGGCAGGAGTCACCCTGGAAAAACCAGGCATGGCCACCTCACCTCTTGGCCCCTTTGTCTGGGACTGCTCTCACCCACAGATTAGAAGGAATACTGACTTCTAATTCTACAAGACATCCTCCCAGGGTAAGCAGTGAAACTCTGTTAGCCACGCCGTTTGGGGACTTGGCAGAGCAGGGCTTACAGTTTTGTACTGGGGTGTACGGATGACAGCTGGGAAGATGGAAAGGCAGATTGAGGATTTATAGCAGCTAAAGGGTAAATGCTGTTGTGCAAAAGGTCACCGTATGAACTTCCTACAGGTGTGGCCGCGGCCAAGTGTCTGTACAACTGCTGGGAATTTGTCGGCGATGTGAAGATTCCTCTTTGCATCACAAGCGAGTGGAAAGCCAGGGGTTGCATGAGTGGAGAAAGCACAGTCTGGTTTTTCAAGTACTGCAGAGAGTGAGAATACCCAGCCGGGAACCTTGAGTTGAGGCCCGAGTTACACAGGCTCCCGGAATACAAACCTGGGAAGATAGGTGAGGAGAGAGGAAGCTTGTGGCCTTCCGCCCCGCCCCCAGAATGCCCACTGTGCACAGCCTTGCCACCATCACTCTCCTGGTCAGAGGCCTTCTCCTTCCCAGAAGCCTCCTTGGATGTGTCCAGGGGAGACACTGCCCGGGCTTTTTTGCCGGCAATGACCAGGTCCAAATCTTCCAGGCTGCGCTTTATGGGACGTGCAGAACCAATGTTCTGGGGGCTTACTTTCCGATGCAAGATAGGGTGGACCATGCCTTCCACCTTCCTGAAATTCTCCAGTCTCACATGGTGAGGCTTTCCCGATCTTGAAAGTGACTCGGGGTACTTTTTAGGGGCTGACATGGTCATAGGCGATACCCGGCAGGCTTTGGGGTGACAGTCTCGACTCTGGCTGTTTATGACCTGGAACTGGGAGACACTTTTGTTTTCCTGGGGCCCCGTGGCCGAGTGGGCCAAGCCCAGGACCTTGCCGGTTGGTTTGTGCGGGTTCTTGGGAAGGCTCAGATCCGTTGGCTGATCATCTGTGGGGCCTTCTGCTGCGGCTGATTTTTTGTCTTGCAGATGTAGAGATGTGAGATAATTAATGTGGAGTTTATCTTGGTGTTTATGTGAAGGGTAAGAACTATTTTCCGATTCCCTGTACATGTCCCTGGAAGAATATTTGGACGTCTGCTCGTTATGAAGATGGTGTTCGGTGTGTCTGTAAAGGCTGTGGAGATGAGGAGACGAGTAGAAATCGGCCAGGAAGCTCGGCATGTGGGAATGGGGGAGTGCCCTTTTCTCTAAGAGTTTCTCCTTGCCCTCCTGGATCTCTTGTTTAAGGACGTAGGAGTCAGCCAGAGGGCTTAGGTGATGCTTGGAAAAGCTGCACCTGTGGGCATCTGATCGACTCAGTTTGTCATGCTTAAAAATGTCATTGATGGTCTTCCTTTCCTCAGAGGGCTTGCTTTTGAAACTCTGGACGTGCTGGATCACAGATGGCCGGTTGACCGCCATGTGGTCAGCACCATGGCCATGGTGGGCCTGTGACAAGCCTGAACACAAGTCGTCCCTGGCAATCAGCTTCTTTTTGCTGATCAAAGGGGGTGGGGAGCCATATGGGTAGCTGCTGGAGAGGCTGGCCCCACTCACTTGGGACAAAAGCTTTTTCTTGGCCAGTGGGGACATGATGCCTGGGTTGCCTCTTGAGTAGAGGAGGGGAGTGTAATTGAGCCCATGGTTCTCATTCATGGGCCCGGTCAGGTCTTTGTCCTTGAACATGTCAAATGACTGGACCACCAGGACTTTTGGGGTCTGCTTGAGTGCATTGTGAATGTCGTCACTGCCTAGCTGGTCCACTTTTACAGTGCAGTTGGCAATATAATCTGCCATGGCTGGCAACTTGCTATCTTCTACCTCATTTGGGTTGGCCAAGGGTGGCTGTGTGGCGGGAAAGCCAGAGAAGGATGCATCTTGGAGTTCACTGTCGGAGCTTTCTGTAAAGCAGCAGGGTTTGGCATCTTGTTTTGAGTCCACAAGGACACTGGGAGAGGTGACTGACTGTTTGCCAGCCCCTGGGATCACAGCTGGGTCCCTTTCTGGGGCCAGAGGCACACTTGGGAGTGGAGGTGCAGGTCCTTTCTCTGCCCCGTCCTCTGCTGCCTTCTCACTACTGGAACCTTGTTCTGTTTCACTGTCTTTTTCTGAGTCTGCTCTGGATGGTGGGGGCCTTGCTGTAAAATCTTGGTACCCTTCCACTTTCTTCTTCGTGTCTGCTGCTGGGAGAGGTTCAGTAACACTTTTCTGGTTTAAAGTCTCTTGTTCCTTCTCTTGCTCTGACGAAACCTGATAAAACATTTCAAAAGACAGTCAGAAGGAAGCCAAATACCCTGACACATTTTGCCATGAAATAAAATACTACACACAAGAGTTTTTCTTGAAAAGATGCTTGTCAATCAACTCACAGAGTTTCTGTAAAGCTTTATTACTCCCCAATCATAGCTCTAAACAGAGAAATCTAAATTACAGAAACATTAGGAGGAATATGCATATTTGGTTTAGTCCCTTATGAGATACCTATCAAAATAGCAAAGTGTTATGTACTGATGGTATACAATCATATCACTCCTTGATTCTAATATATAGTTTAATTCTGAGGTTGTCTTCTTGTCAAATCAGTCAATTATCCAAATGCGTTTTAAATTACATGTTGTATTTTATGACACTACAGAGAAAGATTTTTTTAAGTGTCTCTCTTTCAGAAACCCAACCAACCCCATGTCAACAACAAACAGCAAACTTACTTTAACTCCTTGCCTTTCCTTGAGAGAGCAGTTCCCTTCCCAATGTGTTCAATATGATGCACTGGTAATTAGTGATGCTTAAGTGCTAATAATAATTTCTCTCTGTGCCACATGGCATGCAGACAATGCTAAAATATTGAAAACTTATGCAGATGTAATAGCAGCCTCCCTACCTGAGAGGGAGACGATACTCTAAGTCATCCTAAGGCTACGGCAACACACATTTCTATTAAAGCTAAAGATGAAGTTGTCAAGACTCAAGCAGTGAGCACCATTATAAATGTAGCTTTTCTGTTCATTGAAATGAATCATAGTCAACAAAATGGCATTCTTTATGTGTCTCTATGGACTGAGGTTGTGGGCACAATTCAACCCATTCAGTGCTTTATGTAGCCAAGTGAACTTTGATCTTAGAAGGTTATTATAACTTTCCATTTGTGATTCAGCTAATTGATAAGCCCTTTCAAAATTGCTATCATTTTTGTCCTGATGTGTCTTAGTAGAGGACAGTCACAAAACAGTTGTATTCAGTTTTTTTTTTTTTTTTGTCATCCACCTCATCCCCTGAATTTTGTTCTTCTCTGTTAAGAAGTATCCACCATAGTAGCATCTCTGGGAAAGAGTGAGAATGGTGAAACAGGGATGCATAGGAACAAAGAATTTAAGGAACCACACTCATTTCATAGGCGCTCCTCCCCAATCCACTTAAAGACATCCCTGTTTCTTAAGGATGTGTTATTCCTAAGAGCCTTTGTTTATCATCTTTATTTTCTTTTCTTTTGATAATGATAGCCACATTCTCTAGTACAAATATCATTACTTGTTCTAAATTAACAGCCATCATTGCTCTCTTGAGTTTATATATTACTATATGATACATGAAAATACAGAAAAATGACTAAGGCAAGGGGAAAAGGCAAATTGCATTTAACTGTTAATTTCTGATGGGGTTGTAGTTTGATTTGGACCTGTAGGGGATACTCAATACCATGGAGGCATCTATGACCTAGGTATTTAGTTGCAAGGAGTCCTATATTACTTATTCTAACCATGTTAAGGAGGTCTTTGAAAGCTAAGCAGAAAATAAAAGTAAAGGATCCTTTTTCTTGGATGACATTTTACAATCTGCCTTAAGTGTGCTAAATGATACCTTCTCATCATGCAACTTGCAATCCAAGTTACCTGAGGAGAATGGATTTGACTAGAAGGGCTTTAAACCCTCGACTCCACTGAGTTCACTGCTTAGTCCAGGAAACATCAAAAATTAATGAAAATAGCAGTGAAAAGGATGGAATCCAAACCAATAAATAAATAAATAATATACTCAGTGAGAAGAAATGTAACTGATCGATAACATGGACGTATATTGCAGGTAGGGAGCGCTTCTTATTATAACATCATCCTTGGAGAGAGTGTGAGGTTGACACCCAGTTCCAACAACCTGATCATGACACCTTTTGAAATTTTGAGACACTGATAACTCACGAAGGGAACTGTTTGGTCTTTAGGACACAGGGAGTATTAGCGTTAGGGATTTCTATGGACTCCAAACCAGTGAGATGCCATTCTTGGGAAAAGCACTCTCCGCCAAGTTGATGGACTCAGTGTATGGGCTGAGGAATCATCCCACAACTCAGAGAGCTACTGTTTCAAACCTCATCTCAAAAGTGGAGCCAACACTGTAACTATAGTGTCTAACAGAGCTTACTGATTTGAAACTCTATAAATCACCAGGCCAACAGGATGAAGGAAGAATGGAATGCAAGCCTTAACTTGGAATTTCTTTGCTTTTGGCCATTTATGTTATAAGTCTGCAGATGTTTAGAAATCTCTGCACCATCGGCCCCCTTCCTTAAAATAATTATGAAAGAAAAACAAAAATGAAACTAGCAAAATTCCCCTCTCGGTATTAGTATTATCTTCTTATATTGGAGTCAGTTGGGTAAGTTAATTTCTAGTTAGGAGGGTGGTGTGCGTTGTGTGTGTGTGTTTGAAGCCAGTGTTTAATTAGGGAGTCTCTTATGTGTTCATTATAAACCTGATTTTTTAGGGGGTGTTTAATATCAGCACCAAAATTCCCTCTGGGGTTGAATCGTAGAACATGCTGTCTCCAAATGTGGCTGCTGAGTTTTTTTTATGGGCAGCAGGGTTTTTTATTATTCATGTTGAAACAGAGCCCAGATCAGCCTTCATGACTGGCTGTAAGCTGACAGTAATGGCTTCTACCAAAGAGCTGCTAGGGGCTGTGGGGAGCTGGAGTTTCTTTTAAAAGGTTCAGCAACTACCTGTTAACATGAGAGATAATAATGGTTTCAGAGGAACCATTTCCAAATTTCCCTGTAAATAATATGTACTTAAGATGTTTCTAAATAGGACTCAAATCAAGGATATTGCACAGAGGTCAATTACAGAGGCAAACAGCTTCTAAAGTTTGTAGGACATAAGGACAGTCCTGCAGTGGCATGGTGCATCAATTTCAGTGCCCTGTCCCCACTTCCCAGATACCCAAAGACCTTTTCAAAGTCACACCAACTCCTCAGAAAGACGAGCTGTGAAACAGCAAAGAGTCCATCATTGAAGGTCTTGGTGTCACTGAGATGAAGCCATGACCCCTGAGCCTTTGCTACCAGTTTTCTACAGAACATTCACATGCTTCTGGCTGCTATTCTCACTTAGCCTGTTTCAGGCAATACTATGCAATTGCATTTCAGCTCCTGAGCAAACACAAAGGTCCACTCTTTGGGGAACTGTGAAGTTGAGATGATTTGCTTCCTTATTCTAGCAACGCAACTTTGCAGGGACTCAGCCATGCCATTCAGGGCTCCAGAAGACCCCGGGGCAGGAGACCTTCCCCAAAGAGGTTCCTGTGGAGGAGAGCAACTCACCTCTGATGCATCCTGGGGCTTTGGGGTGTTCTCTTTTTCTTTCTTGATCTTAGGGTTTTCATGTTTGATGCGCTTGGTTCCTGACACTTTTGTTTTATTCTCATTCTCCTGTGAACTGTTCTCCTGTTTCCGAGGTTTGACTGGAGGCAGGGGCTTATCTTCCTCTCCTTTAATAAACCTTTCATATGGAAGGATTAATCTAAAAGGGTAACAGGATAAAGGACTGATCAGTTGAGGTAATTCCAGTAGCACTATGCTATGGGCGTTTCTTTTCTTTTCTCATTACAAGAAACTTGGTGAATGATTCCATCTCCAACGACAGTGATGCATTTCTAGAAATCTAGGGGTCACTATGAGTCAGAATTGACTCAATGGCAATGAGTTTTTTTTTTTTTTGGTTTATTCTATAGTTTAGTTAGTCATTTACTTCCTGGATAAAAACTAGTACCTGGTAGCTTACATACTTCTCTGTAAAACTGTCTTTTGGTTTTATGAACCCATAGACCAAGGATACCAATGGAAGCATCCAAGGCTAACAACATCACCATTGTTGCCCACAGAGCTAGCTAACTATTGTTAGTTGCTGTCAAATCAATTTTCACTCTGGTGAGCCCACGTGTGCAGAGTAGAACTGCCTCATACAGTTTTCATGGCTGTGACCTTTCAGAAGCAGATCTCCAGGCCTTTCTTCCGAGGCACTGCTGGGGAAGTTTGAACAGCCAACCTTTCAGCTAGTCGTCAAGCACTTAACTGTTTGTACCACCCAGGGACTCATAACAACAGCTGTCACTTATTTACCATTCCATCAACAATTACTTACTGAGTATGTACTGTGTGCCACACAGTGGTCTAGGCACTTAGATATAGCAGTAAACAAAACACTCAAAGTCCATAACAAAACACTCATAGTCCATAACCTCACGAAGCTTATATTCTAGTAGATACTAGTACATGCCAGGCAATTATACAGATTATTCCATGGAATCCCCACATCATCTTTATGGGATATTATTATTACTATTATAAATAGATATGGTAACCATATCTATTAATTAAATAATTTGCCTAAGCATCACCCCATTTGTTAGAGGTGGATTTTGAATTTAGTTTTTCTCCAAAGCCCACATTTTCATCTGGTAGCATAGTGCCTAAGGCATGTGACTGTTAACCAGAAGGTTGAAGGTTCAAACCCACCAGCCACTCCTTGGAAGGAAGATTGGGCAATCTATGGGTCGGATTGACTCCATGGCAGTGAGTTGTTTTTTTTTTTTTTGAGTCAAAATGTAGACCAGGCACTTAAGATTAAAAAGGTCAATGAGAGACAAGTTCGGTGTGCCTGAGGGACAGCTGTCTCATCCAGCACCTCCAAGGAGTTGTTCACTCACGAATGAAGAGCTCTACTTTGGGGTAACATGAAAAGACCAAGGCCACTAGGACCTCAGTGAAAAAGAAGGAAAGTGTGCAGACCACTCCAGCTATGAGAAGCAGAGGGCTGAAAAATTCAAACCTGTTAATTATGTAACTTCTTAAACTAAGTACATAAAATGGCTCTATAAAGAGGAACATCACACAGCTCTAGTTTTAATCTGTTTTCCCTTTGTGATGTAGCTCTTGATCTGAAAGGGAAAAATAGCTGATGTAATTAAAAGGGATGGATTGCATTACAATCTCAGTTTCAACTTCAGTGATTAAAGTTTTTATAATGCATTTGGTATGATTAATGACTCACTGTGGGATTAATGCAAGACTCAGCCTTAAAAATATGAACTTTCATACAGCAAACATAATTTGTTTTAAATAAGACAAGTTGACTCAATGAAGAAAATGTACTTGGCTTATAAACAACATAAATCTGTTCAAATATTGGGACTCCTAATTATTTTTAAACTAAGCCTCCCAGGCAAAAACAAAACAAAATAATAATAATAATAATAATAATAATAATAATAATAAACTCCTTTGGTTTGAGTACTTGTTAGCTATCCTCAAATTGGCTTCTAACCATGCAATTTAGATCTCAACAACTTAAACACACACATTTGTTCAAGCCCAGGAGTACAGATGTGGGGACATTTGTGAACATAATATTTCCCTCCTTAATAAAATGCCACGTAAATTATGGGAAAATCAAATTCCAATTTATAGCATATTAGAAACAACATTCATTTACTGAGCATGCTCAGACAAGGTAGTGCAAGGAGGCGTAAATAATACTTTCATGCCCCAAATCTGGCAGTGGGCCAGCAATGAAGATCAACACAGCCCATGGGGAATAGTTATCTTCAGATCCCATTACAAACTGAGTTTAAACATGTTACAGCTGCTAAAACTGGAAACTATTCTCTCTTTGTAGACTTACTAAAATAATATATGGTTGCCAAATACCTGCTTCCCACTGTAATATTACAGTTAATGTTTATATAATAAAAAACATAACTAAGCAGAAGACAGAAAAAAGCAATCCTGTTCATACTTGAATGTATCTCGTCACATCTGTAAAGTCCCCAACTTTCCCCCCAATTCTTTTTATTTGCACGGTGCCTCCGGGGACTTTAATTCCCCTTCAACGTCAGCAGGTTGGGGATTTTTGTCCAGGGAAGCAGAATACAATCAATATTTTAAATGTTTCAATATTTTCATTTTTAAATGAAAAAATATGTTAAATTGTCTTTAATGAAAACAAATTTTTATTGGGGATAATTGTTGGGACAGATAGGTTTGTTTTACTTTTGTTTGGTTGCCATGGGAACCCAAGGAGCACTTAAGTCTAGTTATTCCAGTGGTCATCATTTGTTGTTTCCACTCTTTCCCCCAATTTCATTCTCTGATCGAGATGGTGACACCATGAAGGATTCTCTTTAAGGAGAAGGATGACGGTATTATTTCTGAGTGTGGGGAGGGTGATGAGGGGAAGCTGACAGAGACAGAAAAAGCCAAAGTGGGCCCCAGAGGACCCCCTTCAGGTTCTGATGGTCTTGGGCCAACTCAGCTCCTTAGATGGGTGCTTAGGAGATTTTAATTTCCTATCACCATTTTGCAAGTTCAGAAGGCAGGGCAACATTTTCATTTCAGTTTTTTTTTTCCTCCCCCTTTTCTTTCTTTTTTTCCTCCCCTTCACTCAACTCCACAGCTGGCTGGCTGACAGCAGTAAAAAATACATTTCACTTTGCTGGTCAAAGGCCTAAAGCCAGAAGCAGGAAATCTGGAATTAAATGTTTCTTGTATCTGGAAAGAGGCATGACTAAGGTAAAACTGAATCCAAACACAAGCCTTGCTTGTTCAACGCTTCCAGAGGGAGAGTGATGTGAGTATCTGTGTGTGTGTGTGTGTGTGTGTGTGTGTGTGTGTGTGAGAGAGAGAGAGAGAGAGAGAGAAAGACGGGGGGTGGGGGGAAATGTCAACCAAGTATTTTTTTTTTCCTCCCCTTCTCCTAAATCATTGAAAGATAATTATAGTGGCTTGGGAGGGGGGCAAGTCCCAAAATAAAACAAGGAAAGCAAGAAAAGCAACAGCTAAATGGAAGCAAATAGAAATATGACCAGCTAGGCTCTGAAGAACAGGCCATAGGCTCGCAGGGCATACAAACAATTGCTGCTTCATATAGTGATTTCCGTTTGGTGCGATTTTCACTGAACGTTTTTTCAGTTATCCTGTCATGATACAACACAATTACCCACAGGATATGATCTTATCATTTGATTATTAAAAGTTTTTTACAAGACAAGAGGATGAGAGGTATTATAGGTTTCTGAGCATTAAGACACTCAATGCATATGCAGTACCATGAAAACAAGTTAGTCAATCTGCCAACGTTGCCCAATGAAGGAAGCTGATGAGTTTTGTATTACATAAAGAATTTAATACAATGCAACATGCCTGAGCCTTAAATATTTGTAGTACAATAAAGATCTAATCCAGTTCTAAACTGTACAGATAAAAGCAAAAATGTACTCCATCCCCTCAGAGCTCATTACATTGGAGAAATATTTTCAACATGCTGTAGCTCTAAGAATACTGGTTGGGTTTCAGGTGGGTGGAAGTAATGGGGAAGGAAAGCAATATATTCATTAGAAAATCCAGAGAGATTTGTTCTCTAACCACCCCCCACCTCCCTGATCTACATCTAGTCTGAGGATTGAAAGCTGGGCAAAAAAAAAAAAAAAGGGGGTCTTTATTATCATCCAGATTTCACATTTCAGATTAGCAAAATGCTTATTTACGATGCCATTAATGGCTCTGAAGTAGGTAAGCCATCATGTATTAAAAAATAACATCTTTCCATAGGCATAAGATTTGTAGCAGCATGAGACTTTATTTTTCCCTAGGAATAATACAAGAATAACATTTTCCACCCCAAAGCAGAAACAGTAGGGGACCCTTTTGCTATCATGGAGATTCTTATTAAATTCAGTCACTGTGAAAAGCAAGGTTTTTTTTTTTTTCCTTCTCTTTTCTTTTTTTTTAAAATAAAGATGACTTAAAATCAACCCAAGTTAAAATTAACAAATTAATGGCATTATAACCTTGATTTATTAGTGGCTGAGCCACTAAATTATCATTATACAGGAAATCACTGGTTTGAAAAGATTTCGGCTTTACTAAATCTCAAGTTAAATTATGGTGCTCAGTATACTAGGGTTTTAGATCCACCTCATCTGATATTATGAAAAATTCAATACATTTCTCTATAGCAGAAGTCAGGGGTCAGCAAATCTATTACTGTAATGTAAGTAATCTGGCAACCTGCCAACTCTTTCTCCCTTTTATTATTTTTTTTTAAACACCAAGGCAGATAATTTCATATTTACACATTTCTTAAATTCTCCAGAGCCTCGACTCCCTTTCTCAAGAAAACCCAACAGCCTCATGTTAAAGAAATATATACCACATAGGTCCTTGTCATTAGCTTTACATACAAAAGAAGAAAAGACCCTTCATATTTATTAAGCAATGTTCCTTTCCCCTCCCCATAAGCAGAGGAAAAATAATGTCAAATCTCATTTGAACAAGTAACCACTAATGTCTCCTGTATTGA
The DNA here is from genome assembly GCF_000298275.1 of Orycteropus afer afer. Classification (NCBI taxonomy): domain Eukaryota; kingdom Metazoa; phylum Chordata; class Mammalia; order Tubulidentata; family Orycteropodidae; genus Orycteropus; species Orycteropus afer. The sequence continues at coordinate 9,051,488 of NW_006921603.1, read as the reverse complement.
TTAATGCTTCCATGGAATGACTGGACTTTTGGGCCAAAACGTTTAGCAAACATTGCTTAAGAGGAGATGAGAATCCGTCTATTTATAGAGCTCTGGAAAATGATATTATAATAATGTCTGGAATGGATTTAATCTAGAAAGTGGAGGGGGAAATGAGAAATCTTTAGGATTGTATCTGAACTTGAAACTCACAGATTAAATCTTTGTTGTTACTTCTTAGGCACTTTCATATTATCAAACCAGTGGAAAAAATCCAGGTCCCAAAATTTGCTGGTGCCATTGGACAGAATATTAGGGGATCAGGGAAGTACAATTGGTGCTCATGTCAGGTCAAAACACTACCACTATTCTTAGACTCTGAGATTTTCTATTGACAATAGAAAGAAATGACACATTGGTTCCTCTGGGGCTTCAGACCTGATCTGGTCCCAAATGGAGTCATTACACCTTCAAGTTGATTCAAGGACTGATAAATTCTAAAGTTTGGCCAGACAGTTTCCCTTCTCAGCCAGAAATTGAAAATACAACTTCACAGTGAAGTGTGGGAAGCAATCTTTCACCAAATATGGAGCCAATAGAAGGTATATTTTTTCCTTTTTGAAGAAAAAGTATATACACACTGGTTAAGATTCCAACAAATCTTAAAAGTTTCTAATTTCACATACTGTTCATCCCTCATGGTGCTAGACTATGAGTATAAAAATGGCGGATGAGCCTTTGTGGTGGGCCAAATACACAACTGTGCTATGAAAATGTGCAGAGAATGGCAAAGTAAAAGTGTTTCCTCAGTGGGCATAAGATTCACTGAGTACTCACTGAGCAACTGGGCTGCTTTGCTCCTGTTTTTTAAAAAGCCAAACTCCATCTAAAAAAAGATGTGGGGTCTGGATAAAGATTTCCTGTTTGATGGTATAAGTTTCAGTGGAATAGCCAAAATAGTATGCAAAGTATGAGTAGCAAAATATCAGTAACCAGGAGAGCTAAGAAAAAGAGGCCTCTGGTGTCACCTTCCAACAACTGAAACTTGGGAACCGAAAGCTTTGAACCAAATCCTGGAGGGAGATGTCATGCTGATATACTAACCATGGAGAACTGGCCTATGGCAGGACCCAAGTGAGCCAAGAAAACAGCAAAGAGAATATACATGCATTCTATGAAAAAGACTTAGCTACTAAGGGTAAACTATTGAGCTCCATTAAAAAGAAGTAGGTAAAAATAGTGTATTCCATGCTGATACCTAAAAAGCATAGGTTCAATAACACAAAAAAACAAGACATGGCAATTTGCCTTCGGTAAAGCTCTCTTCTTTGGAAAAATGATCTGGCTTCATTACCTACTCAAAGGGAAAAAAATGGACAAGAAAACTTTTTAAAGGCATTAACACTGTCCATCTGTCCATTTGCCCCTGGAAATAGTGGAAATGTTGTTTCTCAGCAAACTGATAACTCCAACACCTCACTCTATGGTTCAGGAAGGACTGTGACCCTAAGCAAAGAGAAGATGAAAGGTACATGCTGAAGGAATCCAGCAAGATGATGGGTTGACTTCCATAAAGGTATGTGTGGTGTGGAAGAAGTGGCTCAGGAACATCAGGTCTCCTGAACTGGGGTTACATGGGCTATGAGGCCGTGGATGACAGGTTAGGTAGAAATCTCAGATTGCTCTTACATACTGATTGTTGTTAGGTGCCATTGAGTCAGCTTATTTATACAAACTCTATGTGCAACAGAACAAAATGTTTCCTGATCTTGCACCATCCTCACAACAGCGGGTATCTTTGAGCCCACTGTTGTAATCACTGTGTCAATCCATCTCATTGAGGGTCTTCCTCCTTTTTGCTGACCCTCTATTTTACTAAGCATGATGTCTTTATCCAGGGATTGGTTTCTCCTGGTAACATGTCCAAAATAAGTGAGACTAAGTCTCGTCATCCTTGCTTCTAAGGAGTATTGATGTCTGTACTTTCTCCAAGACAGATCTGTTTTCCTTCTGGAAGTCTAGGATATATTCAACACTCATCACTAACACATGTATATTCCCCAAAACTTTATTATTTTGATCAAGCTTTTAGTATAATAAGAAGGACATCCAGTGCTTATTAAATTCCTATTATACCAGGTACTTTGCATAACTTAAATTCAACCATTACAAAAAGAAATCTCTACAAGTAGGTTATTTTATCTGCATTTTATGGATAAAGAAACTGAGGTTCAGATAAATAATTAAGTGGTGAGTCAAAGGCACCAAAAAAAAAAAAAAAAAAAAAAAACTGACTGCCATCGAGTTATAACAACTCCTCCTTGGGTTTCCCAGGTGGTATCACTATGGAAGTACATTGCCCAACCTTCCTTCCAAAGAGTGGCTGGTGGGTTTGAACCACCAACCTTCTGGTTAGCAGTCAAATGCTTTAGGCAATTTCTACAAGTACGTTATTTTATCTGCATTTTATAGATAAAGAAACTGAGGTTCAGATAAATGATTTAAGTGGTGAGTCAAAGGCACACATCTATTAAACGACAGGATTTGAATTGAAGCACAGTTCTGTCTTCCTCTGCTAATCTGTGCCAGTTTCCACTCATCTCGGCAAGGTAGGTGTGTATCTTCATACACTGACTGAAAAGCACCAACACAGGGGAAATACTGAATTGATAACCCCTATCTGACTGCTAACCAGAAGGCTCGTGGTTCAAACCCACCAGCCACTCCCCGGAAGGAAGACTGGGCAATCTACTTCCGTAGTGATATCACCTCGGAAACCTAAGGAAGGGTTGCTATGAGTCGGACCCAACTCGATGGTAGTCAGTTTGGTTTTTTGGTTTTTTAGGTTTAGTGAATTCCAAGCTCTTCTTTTCTCAGAAGCAACAGATCTAAGGAGTGAGTACACATGGACTCATTCCAGAAAGGGTCAACCCAGTAAAACAGAAGCAGGCCTAAGGCTCGGGCACTAGGGCAGAATACTCTTCTTAAACCATGCCCTGACTCTTCAAAAGGTGGTGACCATAGTTGGCTTAGGCCCAGCTTGATATTGGGCAGTGAGAAAAAATTTAAGAATCATATTCTCCATGAATCCTGGCCTATAACAGTTCACCTATCAAGCCTCATGGCCCCATGGTCTCCTCAGCTAGACTGTAAGTTCCTTGGGGGCTTTGCTTCTTTGATGTCTCTTGGCCAATTTTAAGAATATCTAGATTGGTGTTAGCCCCACATCTTTCAAACAAAGACTGCATTGAAGAAAGTATAAATGCACTTATAGAAGGCCGCCTTTATGTCCCAGGGATTAAATACATATCCACAACAGAGGGCATGGGCCATAAATAGCATGCAGCTTTACCCTGCCCTCCCCAGTGCCAGTCTGAAAAGCTGGCAGTAATAACTCTCCTTAATGAGAAAACAATGACTAACTCAGAGTTGAGTTGCATTGGATCAGTTTCAAGGGCAGATGGACATTATTTCAAGAAGAGTAATGGTGTACCATAACGACAGTGTTTTCAACGTGATGTGTGCCCTACAAACGAAGGAAGGCAGCAACCATATGCAAAAGCAAGCAAACAACTACTGCACTTAAGTTCCACATATGTCAGATACCACTGATTCCAGAGTGGCTTAAATGTTTGGCAATTCTGCAAAACATTTATTATTCTGATCAAACTTTGTAGTAACTTGTACAAAAACAAAATGTTCCAAGAGGTTTTCAATGGAAGAGTTAAGGATATATTTTAATGGTAAACAATTACATTCTTCTGTCATCTGATACTTTTTTTTTCTCTTTTCTTTTTGGAAACATGCTTTCTGAATTTTCAATAGTTCCTTTGTGAAGGCATCTGTTACTCACATAATTGAAAAGATGTTTGTGCAGTGGCATGCTTGAGAGTACAGTTATTTAATCTTAATGATAAAGCCCCGAGGACAGAAAATCATAAGTAGAAACCTCTTGTTATTTATCAAAAAGAAAAGGGGCTAAGACAACTAATCTATTCTCAAATTTAAATTCATGCTTGATGAAAACTATCAATAAAACATGGGACCTGCAAAGTTTCTTAAATGCTATAGCTTAGTTCAAGGAGGGGGCTGTTTTGGGTGAAAAAAAAAAAATGAGACAATAAAAGGGAACTTGACAAAGAAAAAGTACTGTTTGGCAAGCTTTTTTTGGGTCAAACAAAGAACTTGCTGTAGTTTACAGCATGACATACACACTTGATTAGCTTGTGCCTGAGGGTGTTTTTACACTCAACAGTGTAAACTCCAACTTCTATTAATTACAACTTGCATTTAGAGGCAAATTTAAGAATTTTTAAATAGAGATTTTTCAAAGACTGTTGTTTATTTTTTCTTAAACAGAAACCAGTTTTTCTACTCCAGGGCCTGGCTAGGGTTTTGTTTTTCTTTTTAAAAGTTTCTTGAAATATCCAGGCATTGGAAAGTTATCAGAGCATTTGTGGCATGCTGAGGGATGGAGAGTGTGAGGCTCCTGCCTATGAAATTACCTGACTGTCATTTGGGGAGAAATTCTTTACAGATGATAAGAAGAAGCTACCCTGGGTGCTCACACTGGACCCTATTCAGGTCCCTTGTGAGGACAACTTTGGGGGGGGGCGGGGGGGGATTAGGGGGAGATGGAAGAACAGCAGCACAGCCTCAACTTGAGTAACTCTGAGTAAGTTGTGTTTGATTCCCTGGGCTGCTGGGGGTTCGTAAGGGCCAGGAGGCCTCCTCTGGGTTTTAGGAGAAGGGAGATGAGAGATCCTGGGTAGCAGCAGAATGAAAGTATGGCTCACAAGTTAACTAGCTAGGCTTCTCTTACCAAGACATTGCTTGAAAAGGATATTAAGTCCGTAAATAAGTCTACATCATCAGCCAAACCATGGATGGGATGAGACATGGCCTACTCACTGAACAGTTGGCTAGAGAGTTAGTAAACATCAAGAGGCTAAACTTTATAAACAATCCCTGCTTTTGGTATAACCGATTTTGAAATTCAGCTCAGATTCTTCCGACAGCTCTTTATACAACACATTTTCTAGAGTAAACAACCCTTTTGTTTGGATTTAATTCTATTAATCAACCCATACTTCTTAAACTCTTGATATGTTTATAATGCTATACTAGGTACACTGTGCCTAAGGCACTTGACTGCTCACCAGAAGGCTGGCGGTTCAAACCCACCAGCCACTCCTTGTAAGGAAGGTTGGGCAATCCTACTTCCATAGTGATACTGCCTCGGAAACCCAAGGAGGTGTCGTTATGAGTAGGGGCTGACTCGACGGCAAACAACAACAACAAAAACAACAGGTACACTGTGGAAGTTTCAAGGAAGGTAATAGCATACAGTTCTTGCCCTATATTCCTGAATTCTATAGCTTTTTTTAAACATCTGAGTGACGATCTATCTTAAATTCTAATCCTAGCTCTTTCAGGTCTAGTTCAAGTTCTAGATCCTCCAGGAACACTGATTATTCCAACTGGAAATTCTCTTTTCCTCTTTTAATCTCCTTTGATTTTATGATTTGTATCTACAACTTACTAGGTTTTTATCATCTTAAATTCTTAACTCTCTTTCATGTCTGTATGGCCTACAAGTCAGATCATGTGAAAAGTAAGCCAAGGACCGCAGCAACCTTCCGGTTCTGGTCAGTAGGTAGTGGTCGCCTGTGAGTGCCATGTTGAAAGGCTGGCAAGGCTGAGGCTGGGCTCACAGGAAACAGCATCAGTACTTGCCAAGAATATGGCAGCAGGAGCACTTCTTTGTTTGCCAACCCTGTTTTAAACTTTTTGGTTGATATTTGCTTGTTAGCCTTGAGCATGTATTATACAAGGTATATGTTCAAAAAAACACTGAGGGCAATAGCAAAAAACAGAAAGCAGTCAATTGAGTGACAAATCTGTCTGACCCAAGCAAAAGAAACTGATCAACTGATCACTAGGACAGGGCTTCTTATCACTTTCAAATGTAATCTTAGGCTACAGATAGACTGACTCTGTTTACATTCCAAGAAGTACTACTCTATGTCACACTGGAATGGAGTTGGGTATTCTGAGTGACGCATTGGAGGGACGGACTCAAGAACAAGCCACTTAGTAAAGGAGCCACAGATCATGTTCTGAAGCTTCACTGAATGAAGTAAGGATGTTTATCCACAGTGGGGAAGACCTGAAGTGAGAGAGGAATTATAGCCAGCAGCTGTAGGCCCGTTACAGAGAAAAGGGCGGAGACAGCCCCAAAGGGCAAGGTAAGGGTCCTGGGAAGCCACAGAAGACCTTTTGCTCAGTATGAGGATGTGTGTTTAAATGAAGAGTGCATTCAATGCTGCAGCTTCTTCTGTGCCCACTAAAGGGCATTTGGGCAAAGCCTGGCTAGCCCAATGTCAAGGGAAGTTCAATTCTCACGGAAGTTGGCAAACTGAAGGCTACATTTTTTGCCTGTGGGCATGCTTGGTTTAACACACTTAGAAGAGTTTCAGAAATACTGGAACCAATGTTGTATTGGTAAGTCAGGTAATTTCACATAAAAATTACCTTGGAAACAAGGAAAGTCTGAAGCACATCTGCCTATGGAAATAGTGTTGGCAGATCCTACTGGAACTCTGTGGCCAGGACTATGTACATCAGTTTCCCACTTTCCTACCTGGTCCTCTGCACTCACCTGTGCTATCTGCCATAAGCATCTGAGTTTGAGACCACAGTCTAGAGCAGGGCTTCTCAAATGACTATAGTGAAGTGGCTTTCTAAATTTCTAATCTGTTGCTGACTGATGCTTTTAAAACATAATTTTTAAGAAGGCATACAAAATTCAAGTTCCATTTTCATTATTAGATTTAGCATGCATAAGCTTACTCTGGAGAATTCATATAAAAGTATATAAATGCTTATTCTCAGTTGCTGAACTTAGCTCATTATGGGCTAGTGAAGGTTCATGGAAGGGTCAGAAACCTTTAGTTTGCGTGGCATTGGTCTAGTGGGTCACAAAGGGACTGCTCAAACCTACAACTCTGAGATTCTGCCTGTGACTTGCTCAATTGGGTATTCATAAACTTCATAGGTGTCAAAATGAGCAAGAATATCCCAACTCATGTCTTGAACGTGAACAGAACTGTAAATCACCTTACTTTTCCTTGGTTCTTTTAAGCTGAGTTCCTTAGAACCTGATACAGTTTTGATATTTACCTCAAAGCACATGCCTGTTGTTTTGTTATTCGGGACTGTCAAATTCATTTTCCACTCACAGTGACCCCACATTATAAAGTATAACTTCCCTGTAGGGTTTTCTAGACTGTAATCTTTATGGGAGCAGATCGGCAGGTCTTTTCTCCTACAGAGCTCCGGGGTAGGTATGAACAACCAACCTTCCAGTTAGCAGCCAAGTGCTAAACCATTATGCCACCAGGCTCTTTATCTTAATCAAAACATGAAGCCTTCATACTTGCCTCCTACCTGGAGAGAAGAAAGGCAGAGGCTCTAGCTGACTGTCACTCAGCTTCTGCCCAAGTGCATCCTAAGTCATTGTAAAGCAAGTCACCTCAGCTACTCAGCATGACAGTCTTACCCAAGAAATACTTAGAGGAAAAGCAAAAGGTTAGAATTTTAAATCAGGCATTAAATATGCAAGATGAAGGGTAATTGCTCATTTCCCCACAAACAAATACATTTGTTTATGATTTTGAGTTTCTAAATACTCAGAAAAGCACATCATAAAATACTTTTACCTTAACGTTCCTTTTAAAATCCCTAATAACAACTTCATGTGCTGCACAGAAACAGACCATGTAATTTATTTGGGAAAATTAAAACCAGTAATCTGGTATTCTGTATTAAAAAAAAAAAAAAAATTTCCCCTGTATGTGCTTCTTTTTTTTTTTTTTTAGGAAAAGAAATCCACATGTGAAAACAAAGCCTTTAAAGCAAATTACTATCTCAGAAAATCAAGCTAACAGAATTCCCTAAAAGTAGTGATTTTTCTTTTTGGTCTTTTATTGATAAAAGAAAGCAATTTGGGGCATCTTAAGAGTTGGGCAATCTGCTTCCGTAGAGGTACCGCCTCTGTGGTACCCCCCCCAACGAGGGGTCGCTATGAGTCAGATCCGACTCGACAGCAATTAGTTGGGTTTTTGGTTTTAAGAGTTGGACAAGAAAAGAATGTTGAAGTTAGAAGGGTTCTGTTCTAGAAGAGGTGGTCTTTTTAAAAAAAAAAACTGTTTGCATTATAATCCATACTAATCTACTTTATATATAAATCCAGAGCAAGAAATGCCCAGAACTACCACACTTCATAAGCCTTGCTGAGTTTGAGACATCTACATAGCAACAACCTCACGATGGGGAAACATTAATGCTTTTTATATTGGTACGTAATCATCTGTAACATGAGCAATTAAGTACAGTACTAATGGACTATGGCCAGGAGCCTGGTACTAATATTAAAAACTGACAGAGATGAATAGGTTTGGAAGAAAAACCAGGCTGACAAAGACATTTTTATGAAGTGCTTGGACCTATTTGATTTAAACCAATCAGAGGCAAGTTTGGACAGTAAGGCCTTCAGCGACAATGATACATTTGTAGGCATTGTACCATTTCTGTTATGCTTTAAATAAAGACACCCATTGATTCTTTTCAACAACCCGCACTTTCATTATTATGCTCATTAATAAACCAAAAGTGCCCAACTAATACACAAGTAACATTCACTGAGGAACCAGCTACTTTTTTCTTGTTATAAAATGAAAACATTTACTGGAATTATGAACCACACTGCATGAAAAATAAATCAGTGGATAATGCATATCTCGGGACTATGTTGTGTAGATTACTCGTTGGTTCTCCATCTTCTAGGAAAGCATTCCAGTGCTGGGGAAGTAAGAAAAAGAGCAAGCTTCCATATCATAGTGAAAAGAATGAGAGAGAGACCAGCCACGCAGGAAGAACTCCAATCATTCCAATCTGGTTTGGGAGATCAGAAGCCTTCTAAGGTTTTAAAATTACCAGGGGCACTCCAAGACTAATGTGTGCCTATAAAGTTCTAACCCATCTCACCTCCCTGAATCTTCTTGCAAATGGTGGCCCTTCACTAATTTAGCCACTTCTCTTATCTGTGCTAGGGCAGTCTGTGACCCACAAGGAAGAATGAAATCCACCATAATCAAGCAACCTAGTTTTAGCTAAGAGCTTCAGCCTCTTCTCTGACCAAAGAATAACTATTTCAAGTTGCCAGATAGATCTGAGGACCCTCTGCCTCTCTTGGGTAGAACCAATCAAAGAGAAATAAGACTCTCAGAGCACTAGTTCCCAGCTTTTTCTCCCCATCAGTTGCTGAGGTGATCTTGACTCTTAATGATGCCAAGAATGCAGAATAAAATTGTTGCATAGGGTTTTCAAGGCTGTGACATCTTGGAAATAGAGAGCCAGGCCTGTTTTCCACCTACCTCTGGGTAAGTTTGTACCACTAATATTTTGGCAAGTTATTCAGCACTTAACCCTTTACACCACCCAGGAACTCCTACTACAATATATGTCATATAGGATTATGAGTGATTTCTTTGATATCATGATTGATTCAAATTGATTCAAATGAATGAGTGGAATTATTATAAATCAATAGGTGTGAAAAAAATCAATTGTCTGCAAACTTTGGTACATGAAATATTATTAATCACTAATCTACTTCTGTAGTGATACTGCCTTGGAAACCCAAGGAGGGGTCGCTATGAGTTGGGTCCGACTTGATGGCACATAACAACAACAATTATTCATGAAACACCTTGCATCTAATCACAACAGTGTGAGAGGAGCCTAGATGGAAAAACAAAGAGGAAATTCCAAGAAAGGGTTAAAGACCTTGCTAATCACCCTGGAACACCTGTGCTCTAGGTGAAATGGGGCTTTAGGATCTGCATGCCAATGGTGCTGTAGCCACACATATGGAAGAGCTTTTTATGTCAGTGGCCCCAGGTGGAGCTCTAAATCTACCCTTCTGTACTCTGCTTAAGGATTCTGGAGATGGGTCTCAGCAAATTACATGTCTCTTTTGTCATTTGTCTTCCTGTTGGGTTCTGCAAATAGCGAAGAATGGAAGTCAGGGAGAGAGAAGAAACCTCCTTCTTTCTATGTACTTGTTGTTCAAGTCAGTGCTAACCCAACAATAACTTAGCAGCAGTTGCTCCCAGGCCCTAGCTTCTTTCAACAATTCCAGAACAGTTTCAATGCATTCCCCCTTGAGGTCTAACACCAGCAAGGGAGTATCACCTTCTCAGATGAGCCCCAGATCCACAGAGCATCTCCTCTGAGCTTCTGCAGTACCAGGGTAGCTGGATGGCTCCCTCAATTCCCATGGACCTGAGCCCCAGCTCTGTGAGGTTCGTTATTCAAACAGCTGAACTGAGATGACCCAGCTTCTTCTACTTCTCTCAGCTTTAGGAAATCTGCAGTTACTATCTCTGTGTTAGCTTAGTGCTCTACACCAACACCTGTTTAACCAATTTCCTATGGTAAATTCCCTTTGTTGAAATACCTAGTGTGGGTTCTTTTTTCTTAACTGGCCCAACTGATACATTACCAAACAAATTCTGGATTTGGAAGAGTAAGTGACATAGCTCTTCAAAAAATCCCATCCAGTATGTGACCAAACCTTCGCGAAATATCCACTCCACTTGCAAGAATGAGTACAGGAAGGAAATTTAAAAATATTTCTTAGTTGCTAAAGTTTGAAGTTTCTCTCCTAGAATTTTTCAATTTGCCTCACCATAGTATACAATCATCAAAAGAATATATCTTGGTATTTCATTTAAGATTCAGGCTATTTTTAGTCATACAATTCCTTGAGTAAATTAAACACACACACACACAGTCCAATCCTTCTCTAATTCCCAAACCCTATTTCTTTTTTTGACTATACGATGCTTTGTACTTAGTTTGATTAATGTTTTCATTTTTCAACTAGGTGAGTTAACATTTACAATTTTTAAGAAATCTGGACTATGATACTGTTACGTAAGGCAATCTCTTGGGACTATGTTGTGGTGATTTTTCATGATATTGGACCCAATTCAATTCCCTATGATTTTTCCACCAAATACATTCTAACTATTTTGTTGAATGACCATGTTAAAAGAGGCTCAGAATTAAGTGTAGTATAAGAAAAGCACAAACAAATTTGGAAGAAATACAACAAAGAATTGATGTGTTAAATGGCATTATCTGAGGGTGTTAAAGGTCTTGTGGGAATCAGAATGGAAACTGGCTATACAAAGAGCAACAGCAAATTTAGTAGTTGTGTTTTATCTTTCAAACTTGCAAGTTAACTGGCTTGTTTGTTCAACTAATAGGCTGTGTCTTGGCTTCATTCCATCTGTGGCCATCACTCAAATACATACTCACATACACAGACACACCTCCACTTGAGTTTCACAAGCTTTGAATTTCAAACCAGGAAGCTGAGTGAGTCAACACTTTAGCAAGGAAATGCCAGTAACAAGGAAGTAAGTACAACTTAAACAAATTAAATATAAACTTCAAGCATACAGCAATGAGAATTCATGAATTTGTTAACTGGTCTTCAATGGTGTGGGTATTGGAGCCCTAATGCAAAGAGGAAACATACCTGTGGATACAACCTTCATAGAAGGCTAGTTTTGTATTATTTTTTGTTTGCATCATCATTATTTTTCCAAAATGGTTTGAAAACTAAATCACAGAAAACCTGGCAAGAAAGGATCCCTGGGTCAAAAGCATAACTGTAGAAGCAAAGTACCACGATGGGAATAAACCACCGAGTTACCTGATGCCAACTCTCTTTTAATCAGAACAGTTAATACAGCTACATCTCAACCTCACAGTAACATCTCAGCCCTGTTTGCTAGAACCTGAAAGTTCTCATATTAAATGAACCTACAGAGAATGCACTGAATAAACCCATGCTTGCAGAGTGGGGAAAAAGAAAGAGAGAGAAAAAAAAAAAAAAAAAAAAAAAAAAAAAAAAAAAAAGCCTGTCCAGGCACGTAGGCAGAGAATGAAACCAAACTAAAAGAACATCTAATTTTAGCTCCATAACCAAAGAAAGCCTCCTCATCCTAAAAAAAAAAAATAACAAAATCAAGTAAAATGCCAGAGGGCTATTTTCTGTTTCCTACAGAGTCCCTTATATTTCCTTTGTCTTATCCTTGACCAGAAGGTTCTTCCAATTAACACACTTTTAATTAAGTGAGGGTTTCTTACCTTTCATAATGTCTGCGAGTACAAGTGGCAGCGCTGGTGCTCCCGGGATTACCGCCTAATTCATCATAAATATGTTTCCATTGACGACGGGCTGTTATCTGCAAAAATGGCAACGGGAAATTCAATCTTGCATCGTAAGAGATTCACAATGCCAGCCTTCAATACATATGCAACTGTCAGAAGAGAATAGTCTGTTCTGGAAACCCAGGAAGAGGGAAGTCCAAATGAGTATGGTTCTATAGGGAGATCTCACTTTTGGTCCTTTGCTTTGTAATAAAGGTAAAATTCTACTTGTGGCTCTATATTTTTACCCTTTATGCATTTTCAACTAAGGTATCTCCCTTAATATCCACATAGTCATTTGCCCCCAAAGTGCCAAACTCATAGCCTGTTCCTTTATGTCATGTGATAGTACATCAAAATAAAACCACATTTATTAATTAAGAAAATGTATCTTAGCTCATCAGTTTAAATGAATCTGAATTAATGTTGCTTGCCTGGGGGGTGTGCAAATGGGTGGCTGGGGACATAGATGAAGAGGGAGATATTTCATCAAACATGCATTTGTATCTTCTGAGTTTTGAACATGTGAAGTGTTGGCTACTCAACAAACAAAACAGAGTGATAATAAAAAATTAATTAAAGACATCAAACTGGTTGTGGAATTTATAATCATTTCAAGCTATATTTTTATGACAGCTTCTCTAACCAACAAAACCTAAACCAAAATCTGAAAGTGTGTACGTCACAAGCTGTTTATTTTTATTCACTTAGGTCAGAAAAATGGGATATTGATCAAATCCTATGAAAAGTAACTTATTCCAAAGTTAAAATGCAAACTATGTAGATTATTGAGCTGGATGAGTGAAAGCAAACAGCTTGCAATATACAGAACTGCATACTATGGACTTTTTTTTTTTTCCTTTAAATTTAGATTCTACAGAACAACAGATGCAAGATTGGGCAAATGATTAATTTGGGGTAACCACGTCATTTACTATGCCCAAGTAAGTCTAATGTTTCCCTGAAACTAGGAAGACAAAACAAGTGTTGGGGTCTTTATGGACATTTCCAAACAGGGTTGGTTACAGGAGAGTTCTGTCACTGGAATGTGCAGAAGATATTGGGTGGCAAAAGCGCCAGTGGGATTTAATACAACCAAGGTAGGCTTTTTTTTTTTTTTTTAAATTGTGATTTGGGTGAAAATTTACAGAGCAAATTCACTTCCATAGAGCAGTTCACATATATTTAGTCTCATGACGTTGACCACAATTCACCACAATGCAACTAACTGCTCCCCTCCCACTTCCTCCCGACAGTCACCTCTTCCCTGTGTCCATCCCTCCATGCACCCCTGCACCTTGAGCCCAAGGCAGGCTTCTTTTGAAAAAAATACCCATAGAGCTGCCAGTGGAGTTCACCAAGAAGCTAAAGGCAACAATCAGGAAAAAAGGGGGAAAAAAAGAAAACTCAACTTCCAACTCAAGCTCTGTAATTGTAATCTAAGGAGGAGGAGACGGGTGGTTCAATATTATAGAGTAATGGTACCTTTCCCATTATTAATAAAAAGAACTCTTTTATTTCCATAAACCCTTCTCAACAGGCCCAAGTAGGATCTCAAGACAAGGCTATTTTTGCATTGTTCAATTCCCCACGAAGCTTTCTTGAACCAATTTGTTTCAATGGTTCTTGTTAGAAAGAACCACCTCTTACATCTACTAGCAGGTATAACTGAAAATAAAATCCTTTATTTATAGCTTCATTGAGATGATAATAAATGGTTCCGAACCCCTTTCAAATATACTCAAAATACATATTTCAATAGTTATTTTAAATTTAGTTACAATCTTCCTCCAACCTTTTAACTAATTCAATCTCAGGATGATCTATTCAAGAGGCCTGTGCATCAAGCAAGAAGAAAGAGGATCCCACTCTCGTTATTCCTTAAGCATCTATTCCTCAAAACCCTTGGAATAATAATAACAAGAACACAGGTGCTGTCGTGCTGACTCCACCTCATGGTGACCCCATATATGACAGAGTAGAATAGTGCGCCACAAATTTTTCAATGACTAACTTTTATTTTTTCAGAAGGAGATCTCTAAGATTTTCTTCCAAGGTATCTCTAGGTTTGACTCAAATCTTCAACCAACCTTTTGGTTAGCAGCTGAGTGTATTGACCATTTGTACCACCCAGGAAGTCAAGGTACCCTGAGACCCACCTTCACATTTCCTTCATCCAAATAAGGTGTGTGAACCCTGGGGAGCTTAGCAGAGCCAGAAAACAGCCTATGCATGTCTCTGCAATCACCTCCAAAGAAACCATCCCTTTTGTTATCCTTGCATATCTTGTGTGCATGGTATTTTATATTTTATAAAGAATTTCCACATCTATGATTTCCCTTAATCCTCCCATCAGCCAGTGAGGCAGGTTTTAGAATTTTCATTAATAGCTAAAGGAAGTGAGTCTCAGAGATACTGTGTGAACTGCCCAAGGACACACAGTGGCAGAGTGGCAAAGCCAGGACTTACAGCAATGTCTTATGGCCCCAAGAACAGTCCTCTTTCCACTATATCAAAGCAGCTTCCACATTAGAACAACATAACATCTCTCATCTTCAGGGCCTTCTGCTTCAAATGAGGCAGGTGACCTTGAGAATCAGCTTCTGCTTTGAGTTCTGGGTCTCCCACAGTGTGGAACTATCATAGCTAAGAGACCAGTAAGAATCTAAGTGGGGTGGGGAGGGGTGGGCTAATAGTGCTCTGAGACTTGACTTTCTCAAAGTATCAAGTAAAACCATGGTTCCTTCTACCCTGGCCACTTGTGTCTCTAGTTAAATAGAGCTTCTCATTACATTCGTCACTGAGTCTAGGATGAGTTCTAATTCAGAATCCATTAACTGACTCATTCTTTCATTCACCAACAATTTCTTGAGCAACTTCAATTTCTTTGGGACAGTTCCACTGAGGGATACAGCAGTGGAAAACAGATCCAGCACTCAAGATGACTGCATTGTAGTTGGGGAGGCCAACATAAAAAAGTGAACAGATATATAAACAAAAGAAGAATAGATTGTGAAAAATGCAATGAAGAAAGAGCCAACTGCTAAAAGAGTCTTTTAATATGTGAAAACTGACTGTGTCCTCCTCTCACAACCAACCACCTAGCTAGGGAATGCTCTGGTAAACACTTGCTGATCACAGGAATGACAAGACTTCTTTAAGAATAAATTAATGAATTATCAAAAAGGAAAAAGACTTCCTCACACAAGGATTGAACTATGGCAGCAGGAAGCCAGAATCCAGCATCATTCAGTGTTAATAAGCCATGTGCAGCTGGCTAGGGGTCTGTCAACCCCTGCTAGCAGGTTCTGGTGTTTAAATACAGTTTTTACCTGAGTGTGGACTCATCTGGAGTGAAGAAAGTGTTGGGCCTTCAATGAAGTGGTCTGTTTACTGAGCTTCCACTGGATGGCCCGGACGAATCAAGTCATTTTGAGATATTTTCTTTGCATAGGAAAGTCATAAAATGTGTTCTTCCCAACTGCTAAATGCTTTTAAGTACATAACTCCCCTGGGTATGCATCTCTTTCTATTTTTGTCTCCTGATGCACTTTTAATTCAAATGCTAATCACAGGTAATAAGGCAAAATATGTCTAAATCTTCCCATTTCCCCAGCCTATAATGGGTCTCAGAGCCCAGCAGGGAGAGATGAAAAGGGCTTGGGAGCTTCTCCAAGCCCATCTACTAGGCATCACACTCCCACAGCTATAAGCCTACCCTTTATGTCCAATATGCCTTAACCAGTTGCCACTGAGTTAATTCGTACTCATGGAGACCCCACGTCTGCAGAGTGGAACAGCTCCACAGGGTTTTCAAAGCTGTGACCTTTCAGAAGCAGATCAGCAGGACTCTCTTCCAGGGTACCTTCTGGATGGGTTCAAACTGCCAAAGTTTCAGAGCAGTCAAACCCTTAACCATTAGTGCCACTCTGACTCCCCCAATATGCCTTTTTGCTCTTGTTGTGTGCCATCTATTGGATTCCAACTCATAGTGACCCTATATGACAGAACAGAACTACTCCATAGGGTTTCCTAGGCTGTAATCTTTATGGGAGCAGATCCCGGGATCTTTTCTCCCATGAAGTGGCTAGTGGGTTCAAACTGCTAACCTTTTGGCTAGCAGCTGAGAGCATAACTATTTGCACTACCCATGGACTCTCCCAATATGCCTTAGTAGTGCCTATTTTGGTATTTCTTTAGGATTTTTATTCTGTCATCCAATGTCTTCTCTGGATGTATGTTAGTTTTAAAACCCTATCTGGGGCAGAAACAATATCTGCCTGCTGGTATCCAGCTCCCAGGCCCATTCAGCTGGAAAATTTGATATGTTATAGGGCTAGTTTGATCAATTCTCTCACTAAGCCTCAAGCTTCTTAGTCACCATTCAGGTTTCAGTCTGGCCTTATATTATTTTAGGTTTTTAAAGGTACAAAGAACTTCTGGATCTTTGTTTCCTAGAGAAAACTGCTAAATCCACCCATGCACAGTTATTTTTTTTGGATGGTGCCTCCCGTCACCCTCTACAAGGCTCTCACTTTGGTGACAGAGACTCATGACATCAATCCATCTACTGCAGCATACCCTTATTGGGCACAGTGCTGGGAACAGAGGCAGAGAAGAGGAAGGTAGTTGGAAGCTAGAGGATGGGGAGCCAAGAAAAGTATGAGATTACAGCTTTCAAGGGCTCAGGATTTAGTGGGAAGCATAACTCCACACAATCTTAAAGCAAGATAGAAAGTTGAACAGACTACACTAAAGTAAAATAAACCACTCAGGGTATCTGTGAAATTTAACCTTACTTTGAAGGCACTTGAATATTCTTTTCTTAGTGTGGGTAAGATGTGAAGAACTCTGTGAAAAACACTCTACACCTATGATTTTTACAGCTTTCTAATAGAGTGTTTTTCAAACTGTGTGCTTCAGAATCCAGGTGCCTGAAAGGTAGCCTGCAACTACATCTCCACACACCCCCAATTTCGACAAGAAAAGGGGCCCAATTAGATTTATTCTTTCTACAATTTGATTTGATGAAAATATCCTGTCTCTTAAGAAAAGAAAAAAGAAGAAGTAGTAAAAACCCACTATTTTAACCCAAGATATTATCTTGGAGACTTGATATCATTATCATTTAAAGTTGCATAAAAGAAATAATCATGGTAATTTTGAGGCCAGCAATAGAAATCTTTTAGGACTTACATTCCACCAAGGCTTGTAGGAAAAGTGAAGTCAGGAGAAGGGTTTGCCTTTAAGCAGTGTTTCTCAGGCTGCTCCAAGAAACAGTCTCTTTCTCAGGACACCTTGAGGGCGGCCTGAATTCAAGGAAGATGACTTTTTTTTCCTGGTAGTACTCCAGGAACTGGAGCCTTTCAAAACTGCATGACATCATCTTTGGCATTGAGAATTTTGAATTAAGCAAGAGGCTTTTGTCTGTCCAGAGAACTAGGGTTAGATTCAGAGGATCTTAAAAATGATGTCAAAAGCAGACTCTGATGTCAAAGCTGAATCCATCCAGCAGGAAGCCAAGTGACTTCTTCTCCCAAATGAAAAATAATGGACCTGTTTCATTGTGGGAAGAGTCTGTAGCTGACATTCGTAGAAGCCACCCCTATGCACAGTCTTCTGCCTCTAAGATAAGATTTACTCAAGATCCATTTCCTTATCCTACCCTCTCTCCAAATACTGCCTCTGGCTTGCCATTCAATGCTCAGCCAAATAGAAATCACTTTAGCAAACCCCTCTCAACAGACTGCTTCCCAAGCTACTCAGTGTGCTTTAATTACTTCACCAGACACTACAGTGAAGACCTCTTTAGCTCACTGGGCAAAGTTTTGTTCAGTTCTGCCTCTTCAACTGTAGGTGACCCATACTCTAATGTTTGGTTGTAAAAGTTGGATATATGACTATGGATGAAGGATCCTCATTGCCAAGCAAACAGAATGCCAGGATATTGTTTTTTTAGGAAATCAAATCCATTTAGTACATTTGTGATCTCTAAACCTAAGGATGAAGACACACCATATGCATTTCCAGTAAAGGCAGAGGAAACCAAAAGAATGAAAAAATGCAGCCTTTCGTCAAAGGCTATAAAGGCTTAAAATAAAACTTCTGCTCCTTTTTTTTTTTTTTTTTTTTAATTCAATTTGAGGGTTGTGAAGGACTGAAATGAAATAATCCATAATCCGCAATTCAAACCAGAGGTTTGGAATAGTTTATAACCACAAACAAAAACAAGCCAATTAAGATGACCTCTTTTTATAACCAAGAAGGGATTCCAGAGAGATGTCTTTATCCAATCACAAGTTAAAAGCAGACTCAATACATCTACAAATTTTATACTTGCAATTTTTTACTATTGCTGAATATTTACCCTCATTCAGACTCCTTAATTCACCTCTAAAAGTACACACATTTTTCTCAAGAACCAGATAAAACCTCAGTTAATTAGTATATGTGGTAAGACTTAC
>NW_006921603.1:9027410-9032490 GCF_000298275.1 Orycteropus afer afer | reverse complement strand
AGGTTGCTGAAAATGGAAGGCATAAAGAATGGTCATTTCTTCATGAATCTCTTTCCTTCCAGTGATACACTGTAGGTTCAGACAGTTGCACACAAAATTCTCAGCAAGTCAGAATTTGAAGAACACCATGATGACCTCATGCAACTCATTTCATCTCCCTCTGCCTCAGTTTCCTCATTTGTAAAATGTGGGTTTAGCCTACTGCAGGGCGAGCAACCTTTTGTGCATAACTGTCAATTCAGGAAAAATACAAAGGGTAGGGTGTTTCACATTCCCTTATTCAAATGAAATAGTTTACTGAATCCCAAAGAAAAATAATGTCTGTTCTTACAACTTAGATTACCACTTTACCAAATGGAAAATTACTGGTCAGAAACTTTGTGCTGTTCTTGAGCCAAGCAAATGTTAGCACTCTGGCATGTTTTTAAAGTAACAGCATAGAGACAATTTTCTATTATTTGATACATGACTTAGATGAGGGGAGGGCATTTTGAAGCCAAGAGCTAGGAAGTCCAGTATTAAATGCTGGTACTAATTGCCACCACAGGCTTTGAATTAACATCACCTGGAAAGCTTAACTGGTATGCTGGTGGCACAGTGGTTAAAGCACTGTGCTGCTAATTGAAAGGTCAGCAGTTCGCATCCATCAGCTGCTCTGCAGGAGAAAGATGAGGCGGTCTGCTTCTGTCAAGATTTAAAGCCCTGGAAACCCTGTGAGGCAGATCTACCCTGTTCTATGGGGTGACTATGAGTCAGAATTACTCTATGGCAGTGGGTTTGGTTTTTTGGGTTTGGGAAGCTGAAGCTAGAGGAGGAGAAGGAAAAGAAGGAAGAGGAGAAGATTCTCTGGTTGTCAGGCCTAGCCCCCAGGAAATAATTAATATCTCAGGGTGGAGACCGAGAAATCTATGTATACTTTAATGTTCCTTATTGAAAACTTGAGCACTAACTCTTGGATTAGGCTTTGGCAACCAAAGATTGAGAAGAGTCTAAGATCTCTTTGGAACTCTAAATGAGTACAAGTCCATATTTGCTTCTGATAACCACAGATAATTGTACTCTAGTAACTTTGTGATCACAACTTAAGTTCTCAGACTTTAGATATTATCTATACATCTCTCGGACTAACTTCAAATTTAAATCTCACAGAACATCTCACAGTTTATTTGTCAAAATACACAACAGAAAATGTATTCTGTACTTGTTGTTGTTGTTTGTGCCATCGAGTCGTCTCCGACTCATAGCAACCCCTTCTTGGGTTTCTGAGGGGGTATGTCTACGGAAGTAGATTGTCCAACCTTCCTTCCGTGAAGTGGCTGGTGGGTTTGAACCATCAACCTTCTGGTTAGCAGTCAAGTGCCTTAGGCACTACACCACCAGAGCTCCCATTCTGTACTTAGCAGGTTCAAAAGTATAAATGTAGAATGGGAGTGGCATACTTAAATGCCTGCAGGGTCAACAGGTAGTATAAGACCTTTATAAAAATAAAAGAAAATATTCTTTAAAAAAGCACTGTTCAGGTCACACAAAATCCCACCAACGGGCCTCATCCAGTATATGAGCCCAGAGGTAGATTTTATAGTAAGATGCCTATGAAGGCTCATTGCCCGAGATGAGAGAAATGAAAAAAACCTGGAAGTTGTAAAGAAGACAGATTCAATGAACAACGAAGGAGGTGAAGGGGGAGTGGAGAAGGCAGGAGGAAAGGGTAATGTCAAAGGGTGCCAGTCGTCTCTGTGGCTTGTTTGAAGGGACACGAAACTCATAACCAGATGGAAGGCAGATTCCAATCTGCCTTTCAGTATTCCCTGCTCCAGCCTCTCTCCACCTATATACACACACTGAAGCAGAGTAAGTGGCAAAGCACAACCCTTAGCATGTTATCAACCTCCTGGGCACGCCCCTCTCCCTGCCTACTGAATAGCTCCAAGACCCAGCATTCAACAGCCTTCCTCACTTGGCCCCATCTTCTTTTCATTTATCTCTCCGAAGACTGGAAGCTCTGGTGGTGTAGTGCCTAAGGCATTTGACTGCTAACCAGAAGGCTGGCGGTTCAAAGCCACCAGCCACTCCTCGGAAGGAAGATTGGGCAATCTACATCCATAAAGATACTGCCTCAGAAACCCAAGGAGGGGTCGCTATGAGTCGGGTCCGACTTAACGGCAGGACATTGCTCTGAAGACTCCCATCCTTATTTGCTTGTCCCAGCCATCTCGTCATTCTAATGTACTGAAACTCTACCTAACTTTATTCTAACTCCACACTTTTTTTTTCCTATTTGATTCTCTCTTCCTAAAAGATCATAATCATCCCTGTCTAGATTTCTCTGTTCCTCAAGATTCTGCTCTACTGGCATCAGAGCCTTCAGTCTTCTTTTCTTCATCCCTAAACAAGGAAGTCCTTTATATGTAGAGGGCACTGATCTTTTCCCGCCTTGTTTATAATTGTAATTACCACCTTCCCCAGATGGTAAGCAACTTAAGGACTGGAACCACTGGCCTAGATATTTTGCATCTTTCACAAATGCCTCAGCACATGTGTGGTTGGGTGATTTGCTGATTGTGTCATTCATGTATGCATTCAACCAAAGAATATTTTTTGTTCAAAGAAAACTTCTAATGTCCTGAAACTTATCAGAAGTTTCTTCTGTACATTATACATCATCTTGCTGTTGTATGGAAAAAGAAAAGGAAACCTTGTAAAGATACAGAAGATACAAAAGCAGGAAAAACTGTTTCTGTGAAATTTGCTGGCACTATCCCTATCAGGGAGTAACAAAAAGTTCCTGGTTTTAAAAAGACATTTCATAATATTGTGCAATAGCATGTAACTATCTGCCGTCACAGTTCATAAAAACGTGTATTCCTATTCGTAACAATAAAAGTCTGGGCTATGCTATGGGGTTGATGCCTAAATTTATGAGACTAACGCTGAAAGAGTTATCATATTCTGCACATGGATGAAACCTATAATTTAATCAGGATTTTGCAAAACAGTGAGCTACAGCAGTGAGGAGTTGATCTCCTAGTCCTATCAACAGACCCAATCAAGTGAAAAATTACAATATTTATTTGTACATAGGGTACTTGAGACAAGAAATACTGCAAGTAAATCATGTCTGTGAAATGCATATTTTACATGTACTTCATTTGAGTATTATATTCCCTTATGAATACATACATATACCCTATATATTAAATAAACATTTGGTATACTTGTATATTTACATACATTTTTTTAGTCAGAATCCATCGCAGATCTCTCTACTATAAATACCAGATTATCCGAACATTGTAACGCTTGCCACCTTTTTCCCATCCCCGAAACCCCTGACATCAAATCATTATTTTAGGTTGTGGAACAAATATGCTTTATCTGGCAAGAAACATTGGCTATTATGTTTGAGCTAAAATAATTTCATTTTCTTGACTTTGTGTCTCTTACTGTCTTTTACTACAGTACAGAGATATCCCAGATTACTTCTTAAGGAAAGAGAGAAAAAAAATTCTTATTCAATTGCAGAAGAAACTGCACAATTTAATCTGATCATTGTGTGGAAGAGAAAATATTTCCAATGACGACATCTTCCTATATCAATTGATTTTACTGCAAATGTCATCTCTGTGTACTATATCAATGCAGCTCTTCTTATTTTAAGATTTTAATCTTAGTTTGTTGTGCTAACATTTTACGGGTTGAAATAATGCTGTAAAATCCATGGCCATCAAATTTTCCTGTGGGCTAAAAATAACCCATTCTTGTCAGTTAGAATTAGCTGATAAAGAGTATCAGAGCCTGTTCTGAATATGTTTGATAACTTCCTGTTTATGTGGCATTGACCCTTGTCTAATAAAGCTTCTTTGCCCTAGAATGAGAGAAGATTCTGCTGCATTCTATTCCTTAATGGCCAATACTGATTACTTTTGAAAGCCTTTAATACATTTCCCATATTAGACATGAACAGATGTCAGGTATGTTGCCAAGGGAAATTTCTTTTATGCAATCTTGGCGTGTTGTACAATAATAGCCCTTTCTCAACATGGGAAAAAATTACAGACCCAACTAATTTCCCTGACAGGGGAGAGTTACATATGTTTTCCACTTGTAGTTTTTATGACAAGTTTGCAATTTTGCCAAACCTGGAACTAATTGGGACTGTTTCCAAAAGCAGCCCAATAAACCCCCAAAAGTGTAGAGCCATTTGAAAAGGCAGTCAATAATGGTTTGCATTTTCATTTTATCCATTTTGGTCAGAGAGGGAGAAAGTTAGATTGCAGAATTATTTCATTTAAGTTGCTTAAACACTTACTGTTTCATATCCTCCCAGTTTTTGAGCAGCTTGAAACATAGTCCAAAGGTTAACTGTTAGAGGGACAATAAGTATTTAGATAAGCATTGCATTAACATATTTCCAAGAGATGTCAATTAAAACATTTTGTTTTGTTTTGTTTTTTCAATGAGAAAGAGAAAAAAAGAAATACTAACATAACCCTGAGAGCTAAAATCTTAGGAAACAATTTGTCAAAGGCCATTCAACAACAGGATATAGTATTACTACTTAACCTATCTCTTAAACACTCACAAAATTACAGAAATGGTTCTCTTTTTAGGATAAAGGACAACACAATTGTAGTTCTGTTGCCATCAACAGAGCAAGAAAAGTTAAGCTAAATGGTCCTTGGGGAAAAAAGTGTGTGATTTCAAAATTGGGGTTGGTTTTGTTCAACCCTTAGAAAGAAGACATTGATTAAATGGTAATATATTATAATGCTTCCCTTAGATAAGAACTTTCCATAATAAATAAATCATAGGCAATAGAGTATATGATTATCTTCACAATAGAACATCTGATGGCAGCACTATATTAAAGTCTCCTACCATATTTCACTAACACATGATGCCTTCCAATGACTAGGAAAGTAAATATTTCATAGGAGGTGAAAGTGATGTCACAGATCAAAGGGGCCCAAGGAAGACATTTGTTCACAAAGAAATTGAGTGATGGGACTACTTAGTCCTCTAATTGTGCACTGATTATATGTGTATATATAGATATAGATATATGTGTGTGTGTGTGTGT
>NW_006921603.1:8949787-9027310 GCF_000298275.1 Orycteropus afer afer | reverse complement strand
AAAAAGCTTGCATATGTTTATGCTGCTAAACAACTATGCCAAATTGCTAGCAATCCTGTTTGTGCCAAATACCATGGAATGGGGCTGCTATGGATATAATTCTTTTACAAGGGGAGAATATTCAACTTCAAGCAATTCCTTAGCAAGGGAAGTGAAAAATAAAATGAAATTAATAGTTAAATAAAAAAGAAGGGCTGTTTGACACAACACGTTCTCAAAGCCTCATTGAACCTTGTACTATTTCAAAGCTATCAAGAGCTCTGCCTCGGCCTTGATTTAATCTGAATCAATGCATAATGCAACAAAGCTGTTCATAGTACATTAATTTTACTTCTATTTCAAGCAACCAGTTTTCAGACAACATTGTAATCATTCGTAGTTATATAAGTTTATAATGGCTGCGAGTGTTCTGTTGCAATCAGTGCCAATTGCTATTAGGTATGTAAATTGTTATGTAAAACATACAGGTTTGACATTCTTCATCAAAATGACACATGGTTTTAATCTAGGAAGATAGGATTGGAGAAAATAATATTTCAAGCCAGGGGCTCATTGCTTTGTGAGCCTCTAAATTCAGACAGAGGCAAATATATATTTGGTTGCAAAATCAGCAGCAGATCTGTGTTCCTGCTATTTTTGTATGGAATTCTGCTCAGTTCTGAGTCCCCTGTTCTACTTACAAATAAACGATGGCACTTAAAATGTACATGTCAAAGTAACTCAAAACAGGGTCCCCAGTTGAAATCTGTGTATTTCTTACTTCCTCTGAAGCCAGATTTTTATCTTTTAACATATTTAGGGCTTAGGGAATATATTTTTCTCTTTGTGGTTGTTTTGTCCACCTTTAAATGTCCTCCTTTTAAAAGCTATCTTTTTTACAGGCAACATCTGTGCCTGATAAAGCTACGTCATATTATTATCTCAGAAGAAAGGCGTTAGAGGCACTTAAGATTGACAAAACAGAAAATGAGAAACTTTCAACATGTCTATTTCCAGTCATAATCAGTGAATTCAAGCCTATAAATATCTCCCTGTAACTGCCCCAGAAGGGAACAATGTAGCGGAAAGAGACAGGGAAAAATGCCTGGTTTGGATGACTTTTAGATTTAGTATAAACATTGGGCAACAGCCCCAAATTAGGATTTCAACACAATCTCTTGAGTAAATTTTTTTTCTTTCAATTCAAAGATTCTGAACAGTTTTAATATTTCAAAAATGAAAACAAGTATACTTACTCTGTTTAAAACCTAAATAGGGTATTCGTTCTATTGGTGTTTTCCTTTCTTTCATGTATTTATAAAGTGCCACAAGGAATGCCTGCTCATCTGCCCTGCACTCTTCACCAATGGCAACCTTTGGTTTTTCTTCATTTGAGACTTTCTTACAGTTATTATGGTTATTCTTCGGCTTATTCAAGGCTGACCTAGCCTCACATTTTACCTGAAAAACAGAAAATATGGCACATCAAATTAGGGACAGCCCCAGAGTGCTTACAAAGACATCTCTACTGACCCCTTTCACTGAATGGGAAGCCTGACTTAGTAAATCACTCTGTTTTATAACAGCTTTTAAGAGACATCACTAAATACTAATTTTTTTAAGCCAGGGCATGGTAAACCTCTGTAAAGGGCAGACAGTAAATATTACAGGCTTTTAAGCCATACAGTTTCTGTCACAGCTACTCAACGTTGTTGGTGTAGTGTGAAAATGGTCACAGACAACATGGAAAAAGATGGGTATGGTGTTTCAATAAAACTTTATTTATAGAAACAAATGGCCAGTAGGCCATTGTTCACCAACCTTCTTTTAGAGTCCCTACAGTTATGCTGATATGAAACTACCAACAATATTTGATCCAGTTGGGTCCATTCTACTGCCATTTTATCACTTTATTTTCCTAAGGGGCACCATCAGTTAATGCCCTTGGACAAATCCTGCCTTCTTAACAGACAGCCCCATATTTGGCCCTTGTATCAAAATGAGAGGCAAGTTTCCTTCCTCCATACGAAACTCATCTTGTTGATGCTCTCTGCAGCAACCTTGAAAAACATAAGCATGCCAATGCCAGAAGATGGTGGCATCAGGAATAGCAGCAAGATTCCAGCTGTCTGTGACACTAGGGTATACCCAAACATACTCTGTAGAATACAAAGGATCCCACACTTTGATGGAGGTGTCTCGCTTTTCAGTCAGTTCTGTTGAGTCCACCCTAACTCATGTGGTGACCCCGACTCATGGTGACCTTATGCATCTCACAGAAGAACTGTGCTCCCGAGAGTTTCAATGACTGTTTTTTTCAGAAGTAGCTCTCTAGGCCTTTTTTCCAGGCATGTGGGGATGGACTTGAACCTCCAACTTTTTGGGTAGCAGCTGAGTATTCAACTGTTTGCATTACCCAGAGACTCTCAGAATATAATAGGAGATGTTAACTTGCCAGAAGAAAGACTAGAGGTCAGCTGAAAACCCAAGAAGTGTTAGGGAAAAGTTCCATAATTAGAAAACAGATAGTGGTAAACAGGCACATATTCTTCCTTCTCCATTAGAGGCAAACATGGAGCTGGGTACAGCGAGCTGCCAACCTAACGTTCCCTCCTCTGGCCTGTTCTACAAGAGGCCTTTGATGGTTGTTAAATATAACGCTACGTTGCTGAGCTATTTTAATTGTAAAAGAGGGAAGTACAAAGGGTCAGACCTTGAGTTCAAGTGTGCCCATGGGGAATGTGTACATTCCAATATTCTTTACATCTCCATATCTAACTTCGGGTGAGAAGAGGGCAAGTACTGGAGAAATGTTCCAAATAAAAATCTTCCACGGTCTACAACATTTTCCTTTCCAGATTCTGACCCTTCTTTTTATTTCCCTGCAAATCTTCTTTCCCAAGCACTGAGACCATAAAAGATGTTGCTTACTTATTAAAGGGAAAAGTATTCTCTGAAAGGGCTTTCTTTATTGCTTATTCTCTCAAATGAACACACTAGTTTAATATCTTTAGACTGGTCCCGGAAAAATAAAACTTCCAGCACAACTCATCAAAATGGGCCTCTAGATAAGATTTTAATTTTGAAGGGACTATAGAAATGGGATTAAAACCTTCTTCCACGTAGATTTTTTATTTATAATATTTTCAAACTTTAGTGCTTTGTAACATTATATGAAGAGGAACATCCTGTGAAATGTGATGTTGTCAGATTTCACTGTCAGATTTTGGGTTGTTGGGTCTAAAGTTCTAATGAAATCTGTAATTTAATGGCTTTTTAGAAATCTTAAAATCTCTCTAATTTTAATCTGTACTGTCCTCTGGCCTTTTTTGAGTATTTACTGTGTAGCCAGGCTCTGTTCTAAGCATCTTTCAAGTATGATCTCATTCCATGCTCACCATACTAATGAAATGGGTTATTATTCTCCTTTTAGAGATGAGACTGAGTGAGGTAGAGAGTGGGATGAGTAACATGTACAAGATCATCCAGTTAGTGTATACTGACTCTGGGATATGAACCCAGGCACAGGTAATCTCTGACTTATGACAGGGTTCCATTCTGACAACTCCATTGTAAGTCAGTTCTGATGTAAGTTGACTACCAATTTTGTGTGTGTGTGTGTTTATTGCTTTTTATAATGAGTATCTTTATAAATCTGATCTTTCATCATATGTAAATGAACATCTGAGAATGATAACATGAGCAAATTACATGCTGCAACATTGTATGTAGTACGTGTTACTATCTGTAAAATGTACAAAAAAACATGGTCATAAGTGTGGCTTGAGTTACAACTTGAATATGTCATAAGTTGGTACTATCTGTACTCTAAGTCTAGGGTTTGTGGTTTTAAACACTATAAACTTCACTGAAACTCTTAATAAAATTACTAAATTGGTAGTCAAAACTTCCAATTAAAAAGCTTATTTTAAATGTAGGTATTAGAAAGCCTAGAGCTTAAAAATGTGATTTAAATAATATGAACTAAAAGAGAAAACTAGATAACTTCCAAAGTTTTAAAAAACACCATTCTTTCTCTAAGACATTGAGCAAAGGGGTGGAAAACAACACTGATTCAATACCTACATGCAGCTAGATACACAGCTATGGGCCTTACATATTCTACCTTAATCCTAAAAGAGAGGTATGTTAGTCTCATTCTACAGTCAAAGAAACTGAAGCTCAACGAGGTTATTTAACTTGCCATACAGCTCACGAGCGACAAAACTCCAGGTTAAGAACTCAGGTCTGCCTCACTCTAAACCCAACTCTTGTACAAACACCAGTAGGCCTGAGGTTTGTGTATACAACTAGCTGAGTCTTTCATAAATAATTTTCAGGTGTAATGGGGGCAATTATCTATATTATTAGGTCAAAAGCCCCACAGGTAAGGGTGTATGAGGTTTCTCCTCAGTGTTCAGTTAGTTGCTTACTCTTCTGTGTCACCTGCATAGAAACATCTAGAAACAGAAGGAAAGCACAGAGGAGGTGCACAGACCTTGTCAAGAGTAATTCAGACTCTGCTTTACAGCAAAGGCTCCAGGTGAAGCCAGGCTGCCACCTACTGAACTCTGAGCCTTAGTTGGTTTCCCCAACATGCACTCCTGGGAGGCCAGGTGCATGGTAAGCAGTGAGGAGTAGTTTCTTTTCTTGGACTAGCTCAGTAACATTTCAGGCACAGATGAGCTCTTGAAGGTATTATTCTGTTTATGGGTAGGATCAGGACAAGCTTCTTTCTATATTTTTCCACATTTATCCAAAACATTCTCAACATTTTAGAAGAACTGTTTCCACAAATCTACTGAATTATTATAGTACAGGTGTCAATGGAAACAGAAGCTAGTCTTCCTGTGATCTTGAGAGAGCTGGACTTTTTGATGGTGACAGTCATGTTTTTCTGACCCTGAACACCACACACCTGTTGAGAACTCACTTTAAGTGAGTTCACTTTAAGTGCTTTGGGGTTTCTGCAGAACAGTGCTGCAAGGGGACTGAAGAAGTGCTAACTGCACACTTCACATTTAACATTTTCAATGAACCACCACCTATTCAATATTAACCATATCCATCCACGGGATTGAGTTACAAATAATCCAGCCTCCAACTGAGGTGTCAAGATGTACTGAACCAGCAATAAAGAAGCCAGAGTTCTAATCTTCATTTGGTCACTAATTTGCTATGTGACCCTCACTCATTCTCAGTAAAATGGGAAGGATAATCCTTGCGGGAAGTTTCGAGGACCAAATGAGATGAAAAATACTGAAAAACATTGAAAGTATAACATTTGTGAAATATTGAAAGTATATTTGTGATTTAAATGAAAGAACATATTGCACATCACGGTTTCCCTTTTTATGTTGCTTTTGGAATATAAGCCACCTGTTATACACTTCTGGCCTTTGGGAAATGCTTACAGGATGTGAGAAGTGACTTGTCTTCTACCAGTACAGGCCATTCATTGGAGACGTAGGTCAAGATGATTTTTATGGTATAGTCCACCCCATGAACAGGCCTGGGCCCCGGTTCTGCTGCTAGATGATGACTCCAGGCAAAGAGCAAGGCTTGGGCTGGACACGTTCATGACACGCATTTTCAGAGAACTAACAGTCTCCTCCCCTTGTTCCTTTTGCTATCTCGGGAAGCCATCAAATTCTCCCTGCCTTAGAAAACAGGGTCAGACAAAGCTAGTTTCCATGTTGTCATTGACAGAGTGCAATGTTTAGGGGGTGGCAGGCAAATAACTTGACTTTTTTTTTTTTTTTTTTGCAGTCTTGGACACAACAAACCCAGTGGATCTTCAATCTCAGATCTTTTCTGGGTGGCGCTGCAGGAAGGTGTCTATCTCCATAGTTAGAAAGGTTGTTTGTGGCATTTCTGAGAAAACAGTCACATAGATCTTTGTCACAAAGTCAAACTGCTCACTTTCCCCTAAAATGTTGCTTCCATTCAGCAAATGGTCGGATGGACTCAGGTTTGTAATCTCTACTATAACATTACATGAGAAAAGGCCACTTTCATACAAAAGATCTGGTTTTTTTTTTTTTTTTTTTTGGTCTTTCGTGGCCCCACACTTGGCTTATTCATTCTGTGGGGATTTTACATGTCTCTCAATAGTCAAGCTCATCATACTTCAAACCTGCCAATCTTTCTTTTCTGTGTGAAGCAGTCTTGCCAGACACACCAGAAGCAACTAAATCAGGATTATAATCCAAGACTCCGAGAAGAGCAAGGGAATTAGATCAGTCCCCAGACGCTGAATGTAGCATGCCATTCATCCATTCACCTTTCAACTCCATTCACCACTGAACACCCATAATGGAAGAATCAGCCATTTCCTTGTAAAGATTCTGAATGGCAGCACTGGCAGAGGTAGGGTAAAAGAGGTAACTTAAAATATCCAAGCCTGACTATTTATTCCTCCTTTGGAGGAAAGGTCAGTGATCATCAAATACAGCCCATCTGAAGAGCAGGCTGCTGTTGCCTTACTTTTGTGAGTCCCGAGTTGCATTCCGTGGAACGAACCTTGGAGGTACTGTTGTTCAGATTAATTTTATGAGTTTCATAAAACTCCCTGAGGCATATTTTGGTAGTGACTTCAATTGACATGGGAAGGGGCTTCATCCTGCTGGGCTCAGGTACAGAACATGTTTCAATAAACACATGACATCATCCTAAAAATATGGGGCAGGATGCCAACACAAGAAATCAGCAGTGCAAGCCTGGCCAAATGCTTCGGTCCTAAAACCTTCTTACTCCATTCTGCAGTATCTTGCAGGAATCTGCAAACCACATCACAGGGTGCACTGTTCTTGCTGACATCCTTTAAGACCAATCCAAAGGCCTAGGTAGGTTGTTCTGAGGATGTCTTTCTTGGTATCCATGTGAATGTGTTCCCAGAATGTTAAAAGAGCAGAACAAAAATATCTCTAAGCAAAGACAGATTTTGTTTTTAACCAGAAAATGGAAAATACATACTTCTACTGGTTGATCTCTTCTTATTCTTTAAAATCTTGGAAGAGATGAAAATCTCTTAACCAACAAGTCCTCAAAACTTCCTGATGAAATAATCCTATTTGAAGATAAGATTTGTAGAATGTGAATGCCTAGGATTTATTTCATTATTGGGAGGGGATGAGTGCATGGGAGACACACAGAAGATTGTCAGTATATGATGAAATTCTTGTTTTTCCGTATAAGATTCCAAATGCTTCTATTTTCAGAAGTTTAGACCTTGGATCTGAAAACATGGTGCCAGTTGAAACGTGGTCTTCAATTTAGGTTCTAAAGGAATTATTACTGTTGTTGGCACAGAAACAACACCAAAATGCAAATACTGAGAAAACAGCCATGGAAATTTGACCCAAGCCCACAAAAATAAAAAAGATAAGTCTAAAAATTAAAAAATGGCACTTCACCTTTCCTGGTGCTAAATATTTCAGGCATGCACTTTCAAGATTCCAAAGAATGTTTAGGCAAAAGAGGAGGCCTTGAAAAAATAGACCAGAATTTGCACTTCTATTCTATATTAACAGAGTTCTTTAAAAACATACAAATACACATGGGTGTATGCATATATATATGTAAATATATAATATATATCTATAAAACACTTTAATTTCACTCTAATGTAAGTAAGAGGTACCTCTGGGGGGAAAAAAATAAGCAAAAAGGTTCATTATAATCATTTGTAATTTCATCCTCTGATAATCTCTGAAACATACTTACATGAATACACTCAGAAAGAAGATGGTTCAGCTGGTCTATTTTTGATATGAGCAAAGTAAACTATGTCATTGTGTCACCTACTATAAAATCTCAACCTCAATGACGTGGGCGCTTAATCATCTGTCCTTTACCCAACAGGCCAAGCTGGGAGGTGGGAAGTCTTTCTGTTGACTAATCAAAATGCCTACACCACCCCACACACCCCCCTCCACACACACAGGGGGAGGGGAGGTGGCAGGAACAGACAGAGCAGACAGCTTCAAAAGCTCAGAATACCAAAGTCAGAGTCTGCATTGAAAACTTCCACTAAGACACAGAGCAGAGAGATAAAGAGAAAGAGGAAAAAAATTAGAAGATGTAGTAAAATGAATGCCATGGAATGAATGACTGTACCTTGGCAACGGCTTTGCCATCAGAATTGTTGTTGGGATCCTTAATGCCACTGAATGAGTCTCTTCTCTGCGGACATGATTTCTTTTTGCGTGGTCGGCCTTTAAGATTTGGCGCTGAAAACAAACGGAGAACAACTTATATACATTTTATTTGCATGAGGTTCCTTTTTAAAGACTGAGCATTCATACTCAGGTGGTTCCCCTAATTGTGTGGCGAAAGGTACACATACATTCATGGCAGCCAACGCTCATTTTATGCTTCTCTCCCCGAAGTCTGCATCTTTGTAGATGATACAGTTCTGTACATGTTTCCCAAAGCTCATCCATTACAGTTCAACATGTCTAATTAATATAAGTAAAATGAAGCTCTTAGTTCTAAAGAATGATGGTAGAGAAAAGGTAAAGAAACATGTTGGATTGAAAGACAGCTCTGAACCAGCCTCCGAGATTATTCTTTGTTTTTTGTTTTGTATTCTGTTTTCAGAAACCTAAGTGATATGCCAGCCCATTACGGTATCATAGTAATGTAACGTTTGAAAACATCTCACTTCGAAAGTGTCTGCAGGCATCAAATTATGCTAGAGATAGGTAGATAAGATAGCTATTCAGAGAGGCACTCATGATAACAATCTGAAAAATATTATCATATGTATTTACTAATAATACTGCAACCAGCATGTTTCAAATCTTAACAAATCTGGCAGATACATTTAAACCAGCATGCTTTCTTTTCTTTTTTCATATATTTGTTTATGAAAATCTTGAAGACTATTTAAAATACTTTCCAAAGATCACACTGGGGTAAGTCTGATACTGAAGGGGTTTACGTTTCTCAAAAGCTGTAGATAAGGTAACAAATTAAAGTTATATTTCATCCTTGATACTGAATTTGATTCCCTCTAAGGTCCACACACACACACACACACACACACGGGGGGGAGGCTGTTGTTTACTGCGTTCTGACTATCCGACATTAACTTTCATATTTAACTTCATCAGTCACCGAAGTCAAGCAAAACTAAAACAAACCAGCTAACTAACCAGCCCTTGAACAATCTCACACTAATAAATTACACCCCAAACAAATTATTTCAAATCTTTCAAAGCAGCCACATTTTTTTTATTATTATTATTCCTTTAAGGTCTATTTATGACAATGCCAAATCTGAACAACACAAACGCTCTTAGTTGTTGTTAATCTTACTTATGTCATGCAGTTAACCAGTGCTTTCAGGACACTGTACATTGTGCTAATTTTACAAACGAATTCCACTCATTTGCTTTTTTTCTGTGGCTAAGAGTTTGGCTGTTGACAAAGCCCGAGAAAGCAGAGCTGCCTTTGCCATTAAAGGCCAAAGTTTCAAAAGCGGGTTTTGGGCTCAGGTTTTTCCTCCCTAAACCGCTCTCCTCCCAGATCCCAAAACATTTGTCAGAAAGAACATCTCAGAAAGCCAGTGGGGAATGATCAAAGGTAAACAAGCTCACGAACAAAAGTGAAAAGAAAGTTGCGATTACCCATTCCAGTCGACAAACATCTGCCTGACTGATGCCTGTGCTCACGAACACGCCAGCATGTGACTGCTCCACCAGTACATCCCTAGAAGTCTCGACTTGGTGTGGATGTCAGCTTTCCTCCAAATGCGAGCTGTGAGGCTGAGCGCGCAGCTTACAACTCCCTTCCCCCCGCAGCTCCATTACTCATGTAAACACACAGCAGTGACTAGCACCGAGAGTGTGTGGGATGAGAGCTGAGGACTTTGCTGGAGTTGCCAGACTGGCAGGGAGGGCTCTGCTCTCTCCACCTCCCTTCACGGGGCTGGTGATTTCATCCGGCTTGTTTTGTGGCTTCTGACCTCTTGCTCCCCTGTCAGAACGTGATGCCATGTTCCATGAATCTGACACAGCCTGGAGCCAGGGCGTGGACTATGTTGTCTAGAAGACTTGGGGTAGCACAGAAGTGTTTCCACAACTGACCCAAGTGCTAAGACTTTAATGACTGTGAGGGAAGGATGTACTTTCATGTCCCTTATCAAAATAATAGTCGAGCAGAACGCTGACAGAAACAAACAGAGATTGGAGCAGGTTGGAGGCATTTCGTGAAAAGGAACAAAACAATAGAGCCTCTGTTCTAAGACTGGTTACTCTGATCTTCCTTTCCTAACGTTTTGGCGAAAAACATTTAAACATGAAAAGCATTCAAATCTAAAAGCCCTTTCAGAGAGAGGGGACTTGTATGGAGCATACTGTCTTAAAAAGAAGGCAAAGGTTCCAGAAACTGACAATTACTCATCCCCAAATCATATCTATTTTCTCCATTCTTTGAGCTGTTTTCAGAGCCCAGAGAACACATGTCCTTCCCAGCAGATTCTGAGAATTACAAATTTAGAACACAACTTAAACCCTAAATGGGATTTGATCAAGAAAAAAGCCATTTGATCGTAATAAGGCAAGTACACTGGTATTTCAGGTATGGTTAGGTAAATCCCACCAGCTGCTCAAGTACCTCTGTTATCTCCCCTTAAGGCTTTTTTTTCTGTCCCTTTCCTTTGAGTATATCACTTTATTCCCTTTACTATAATTGTGTTCTATGGCTTATCATCATACCAGACTAGAAAGTCCTTAAGTCCAGGACCATGTCAGACTTATTTCCCATTTGTTTCAGCACAACACACAGGAGGCAGTGTTACATAACATGTATTTGTTGAATGAACAAATTAATGGAAATAAAGATGCCTATGTACTCATCCTTCCTTTCCTCACGAGCTGGGCCTGCCAACCTCACCACATGGTATTCTTATCACAGTGGATATTTGTCAAACAGCATTCACCTTTGCTATTTATTCTTAAACTCTGGGAGCATAAGCCAGTGACTTAAGTTTGTAAGAAGAATAGAAACTAAAGAAGTAAGGCTTTTGGCTCTGGACTCAATGTTAAGCCATTGTGTCTGTTTTTTTGGTAGGGCCATACTCTAGTCCCATGTGCAATGTCCCAATGCCCTAAAGGACAAATGTTCAATGTTCCAGGGGTTGCAAGCATGTAGGAGTCTCTATAATACCTTCACAATATAATTATAGAACTTTTAGATACTTAAGACCCCAGGGTAAAGCTTTGAGATTGAGGGGCTGGCTCCTGGTAATAATACTACTGGCCTTGAAGCCATTTTTCCCCCTCCAGAGTAAAGAAATCAAATCATTTCCTAGGTGGATGAATGAAAACAAATGTCTGTATGGTGGTCATCCTTAGGGGTAGAATGGAGTCAGGGTAGGAGGTCTGGCCTTTAATTCTTTTATATAAGAGACAATTCCACATATATCTGACCTTTTCTTGAAAGCTACATACCTACTGACAAAACCAAAATTCTAAGACTCTAGAATTAGACCGGGAGCTCTGGTAGCATAGTGCCTAAGGCACTTGACTGTTAACCAGAAAGCTGGCAGTTCAAACCCCCAGCCACTCGTGGTTCAAACCCACCAGCACTCCTCAGAAGGAAGGTTGGGCAATCTACTTCAGTAGTGATACCGCCTTGGAAACCCAAGGAGGAGTCGCTATGAGTCGGGGCCGACTCGATGGCACATAACCACAACAACAACAGAATTAGACCAGGTCCAGTGGTTTAAGGGAGACTGATCTCCACCAGCCAAGCCATGCTGAGGGCCAGCAGTATACCTACTGATCTCATAGCTGTTTCCAGACAGTTCTACCTAAAAAATAGATAAATGATAACAAAGCAGTAATTGTACACTTAACTTTTACCTATGTCTATAATCTCCTGCCTCATACTGGCTTGGTTCATCATATAGAGTCTACCAAATGTTCTTTGGACAAATGTTCAATACTATACATGAATATTAATAATAGGTAATAACAATAGCTAACACTGATTACTTTCTATGTGCCAGTCACTGTTCTTATTTAATAAGCACTTTACCTGCTTATTAAATTAAATAACTCATTTAAAATTCACAAGAAGCCAATGAGGAAGGTACTATTATTATCCCCATTTTACAGACCAGGAAACTGAGAGACTAAATCACTCATCTCAGGTCGTGTAACCGGTTATCAGTAGAACGATTCCAACCAAGCAATTGGGTTTCATCTAATTCCCTTAATAAAATAATAGCTCCTACTTTAAGCAACTTCTCTCTAACAGACAGAGACACATACACTCACTCTGCTTCTGATGAGGCATTTATATTATTAACTTGGCATTAACAGGGAGCTTTCTCCAAAGAAAAGGACACTCAAATAGCACATGGGAGGGCACTGCAAACACTGCTGGCAGCAAGTAGCATCACAATGGCTTGACAATGAGCAAGGTCCACATTAGTCCTGTATCAGCAGTAGGTGGCAAGACTTCCCCTTAAGGCACTGAATTCCTATAAAACTTAGAAACCCAGTGGTTACAGTCCCAGAGATGCGAATGTTACCCTGTCACAGTGGGCCATTGTCTTTTCTGCCTAAAAGGTGTAACAAGTACTGGTATCCCTCACTTTTAGAAAGTTCACTTTGCCTCACTTTGCTTTCACGAGAGACCTCCCTAAGTACCTCAGGAGTTCTGGTGGTGCATGGGGTAAGGCATTTGGCTACTAACCTGGTCAGTTCAACCACCAGCTACTTTATGGGAGAAAGATGTGGTAATCTATTTCTGTAAAGGTTTATAACTTGGAAACCATATAGGAGTCGCTATGAGTTGGAATCAACTTGATAGCAGTGGGTTTGGGTTTGGACCTAAATACTCATTTTTACTAACTGAAGAAAATCCGAAGAGGAGTTTTGCTTTTATGAAAAAAGGTGAAAAGAGAAACTACCGTTCAGCATTTGCTTTACAGTGAGCCTTTAGAGGCAGCATGCACCCCGAGCAGAGATGGTGGCAAAGCCAAGCCCCTTCCCTGGGAGCTACACTCAGCATCACAGTATCAAACATCCACAGCTTTGCACTGTGTCCGGAACACTATATTTTAGTGTTCCTTTAGGCTTTACGTGCTATTTGTAGATTATTTTTCGGGTTTGGGAACACCCAAAATTTTCTCCAGTGGAAATGAATGCTTAATGCTTCTTAGCTTTATCCCATTTCTGTTTATGGGAGTTTGGTTTAACAGGAGCATTCTGCTTTTGGATAGCGGGGAAAACCTGCACTCACCTTTATGACATCACCACTATTTCTATATGTGTTAATCCCCCAAAGAATCAAGTTACCTCTCAGTGTTCTGGGCTAGTTTGGCATCTAAACCAACCCCCCCACCCTCCGCCACCCACCATGTTTTATTTTGTTGTTTTTCTTTTTTGGTAAAACACTCAAATATTAATGAATTACATAGTCTCTTAGGAGCTCTAGTAGCATAGTGCCTAAGGCACTTGACTGCCAACCAGAAGGCTGGCGGTTCAAACCCACCAGCCACTCCTCGGAAGAAAGGTTGGGCAATCTACTTCCGTAGTGATACTGCCTTGGAAACCCAAGGAGGGGTCGCTATGAGTCAGGCCCGACTCAATGGCACATAACAACAACAACAACAACAACATGGTCTCTTTAAAGGATCTCTGGTTATGCAGTGGTTAAGGCATTTGGCTGCTAACAAAAAGGTCTGTGGTTCAAACCGACCAGCCACTCTGCATAAGATAGACGAGACAGTCTGCTTTCACAAAGATTTACAGTCTTGGAAACCCTATGGGGGTCACTATGAGTCAGAATTGACTTGATGGTAGTGAGTTTGGTTTTTGAGTTTTTTTATAGTTTCTTTATTTTCTTGACAATATAACAAAACATTTTTATAAGGTTCTAGAAGCTTAGAGTTGCTGATCTTAGTCTATGTATTTATTTCACTGTGGGCTCAGACAAGTAATGTGGCAGGACAGGGCAGGTGTGGGAACCTTTCATCTCAACCCCAACTCTTGCAATAATAATAATAAAACAAAGGAAATGTAACCAGTTACTGGCAAAGTAAATTGCTTTTGGCTTAAACATTCCTGTTTTTTTTCTACTGAGTTCTTCCTGTCATGACCGTCTCTTTTTTTTAATAACATTTATGCTCTTGGAAATACCACGGAGATAAACTGCTATAAAAGCCGGATTGACTCATCAGTTAACAACTCCTTCTTCCCATTTCTCAGAGAAGGTTTTGTTGCCAACACAGCTACATATTCTCTAGAGAAATCTTTTGTGAGCTTCTACCCAGAGATAGGAGTTGCTTGCTGGTGGGGACGGGAATCAGGGGAATGGAAAACTAGGCATAATTTTTCAGAGTTTGACACTAGGGGTCAATGTCTAAAGGAAGTCGACAGAGCATTAACTCATTTGATTTGCAAGTTGTGTGTATGTGCATGTGTGTGTGTGTGTGTTTTAATCATGAGCCAGAAAACAAAGCTCCATGGATGGAAGTATTAGGAACCGACAAACATTGTTCTATGTATAGTATGTGTACTGATAATACTTTGCATTTCTGGAATGCCTTTCCTCTGAGGATCTCAATGCTCTGATACATGTTCTTTACAGACAATAATCTCAAAATACTTTGGCAAGTTTCAGCACGGAGCATTGCTTTTTCTGGAAAAAAAAAAAAACCACCCTAATTTAGTTATCATTTACTGTGTTCTATTTTCACTGTTTCCCTTTTGACTATTTAGAAACTTCCTCTTTCACTACAACAAAAATAGGATGAATGTTTTTAAAGTTATTAAGGTATGAGCAAAAGATTTAGAAACCAAGAAAGGCAGAAGGCATGATCAAAGCCACTCCTGATATTTACGAGTGTCATAAAAGAAAGGCATTTCACAGACAATCTCTTACAGAATTTCAGTCATACTTGGGGGGAGTCGTGTGTTAAGCAGAAAGAAGCCCTCGGTCCTCATTTTAGCTTTAAGTTAAAGCCAACATCTCCCCCCTCCCTCATTGTGCATGTACTTTTATTTTAAGCCAACATTTTTAACTTAAAAATTCCTAAATGATTCTCTCAGACTTTCATTTCACGTTCACAATCACATTCTGTATACTAACTATACCACACAACAGTCCTCAGAGGTACACAACGTCCTTTGAATGTCTGACTCTTTTGTGAATTCACAAAGTGCTAATCACATAAAGATTTCAGAATACCCAAGTTTGCTTTTATTCTGTTTTCCTATAAATAGTCTCCCACACCCAGCAGAAA
The DNA here is from genome assembly GCF_000298275.1 of Orycteropus afer afer. Taxonomy (NCBI): domain Eukaryota; kingdom Metazoa; phylum Chordata; class Mammalia; order Tubulidentata; family Orycteropodidae; genus Orycteropus; species Orycteropus afer. The sequence continues at coordinate 9,012,069 of NW_006921603.1, read as the reverse complement.
TGTTTGAGAAGCAATTGTATTGTCTGAGCTACAAACACACAGGGCCATGAACAAGCACAACTCAATCTTATGGAATATTCTAATTTACATGAAGAATTTCAAGCAACAGGCACGAAAAACAATGCCATGAGAATGTTATTTTGTAATTGTTCTGATGGTTCCCTTCTAAAAGTAATTTTTTTTTTCTTTTTTTAATAAAGGCATTAAAAAGATGAGCCCAGACTCGAGAGCCAGCCCTAGATGTCCTAACTCTAAGTGCCACAGAGACCACAGGGCCCTGGACAACAACAAATGGCTGTGCTTTGGGGAAATTATCACCCCACACACACTGGAGGTAAAGGCTGGGGAAAGACCTGGGCTTTGGGTTTCCAAGTTTGACCAAGTTCAGCCATACTCCTACGCTGCCCACAAACTACAATGTAGGATTTCCAGTGAACTACACCCTCACAGAACCCAGGTCCCCCTTTCACCCACTGTGGAAAGACAAGCAGTTGTGTTGTTAGAAAGAGGGTGAAAAAAAAATGAAGCTGGATTTATGAGGTTCAGTCACTTTGGCTCTTTGTCAAAATCACTGAGATCCCCAAGAGTCACTAATAAGAGTGGAATGTATTACTGGCTTTGTCATACCTGACCCACTCGGGCAGTTTAAGTCCAAAACAGCCATGGACTTCATTGACTGCTCAACAAACCATGTAAGTAAACACTCTTGTAATCCCTTCCAAAACATGCCCGGTCTAACTCACTCTCTGTTTCACTCTTGTGAATGCTGGAGCAATTGTTAATGCCCCTGATCAAAGTTTTAGTAATTTCATAGGCATGTGATTTGCATAGCTATTTCCTGATCTGCCTTCTCTCTCTCTGCCCTGGAGGTCTTCATTTCTCAGAAACACTTAAAAACACAGATTATTTGATTTCTCCCCTTCCTCCAACCCATAAATGGAACAAGACTTGCTAGCTCATCTGTATTGCTAACTGGTCCTAAAGCATGTGACTCCATGAGTTCTTGTCACTAAAAGACAAGCAAATCTCTTGTAGAGTCAAGTTTTACCAGCAGTGATAGGCAGATACCTATCTTTATTTCCCTTCTGTGTCTTGAGTGGGAAGAGAAATTTAAATGACCAAATGTTATCTACCTATAGTTCTGAAGTCATGTAGTAAATTCCAAGGGAACATAGAAAAATGTCCAGAAAGCCTGTCATGGGTTTGTCTAGAAGGACACAGCAAATAACAAAGGGACTTTAGATGCTTTTTGCCACCATTCGAAGAATAAAGAAATTCCGGGAGCTGAATGTAGCTGTAAAGTGGGGGGGCGCGTAAATTCTGGGTTTTCAGAGGATTGACTCTCTAAGGGAAAAATTTTGGAAATAGAAAAGGAGATTGAAGTACATGTCAGTCCTTCCACCTTTACTCTCACTTTTTGGTTATCCACAGCACCCTCTAACAGAAATCATTCTCAGTTAAAGGCTCCTTTCAGGATCTGTAACCACCACCCATCTGTCAGTTTGTCTTACTGTGGTGGCCTGTGTGTTGCTATAATGCTAGAAGCTATGATACCAGTATTTCAAAAAGCAGCAGGGTCACTCATGGTGGACAAGTTTCAGTGGAGCTTTCGGACTAAGACAGACTAGGAGGAAGGAGCTACTTCTGAAAATAAGCCAAGGAAAACCCTATGGATCACAACAGAACATTGTTCAACATAGTACCAGAAGAGGAAGGCATTCCAAATTCAGCAGCCGCCACTATGGACTTGAGCACACCAATGACTGTGAAATGGTGCAGCACCAGGCCTTCGTTCTGTTGAACATGTCGTCTCCATGAGTTGGAATCTATCTACTCAATGGCAACTGGTTGATTTCAGAATCTGTAAAGGTTCACAGCTATTTTGCCTAACTTATTCTTCTTTGAGTAATGGGGTCTATACACCATGCCATGGACCATGCATGGTCTAGAATTTCCTGTGAATCAGGAGCCTATGGAAAGATTTCTTTCCCACAGAATCCCAAATATGCTGTAAAGAGACATCAGGGCAGAGTAAAAGCCTGAGGGGACTTGGCTTGATCCTTAGGTAAGAGCGGCAGCATATCGAGGTACCAACATAAAGAGCCCAATCTTCTCCCCAAGCTGTAGAGCTTCATTACAAAGTTACAAACTCAGCAACACCACAAGGGGCCTCTAAATACGCCACAGTAGTTTAAACTTTCACTTTAACATCTACCTGGCTACTTCTTTCTCCTACTGTTCATCTCCCCAGATGCCAGCTATTCACAAACCATTTCCAGGCACCAGGCCCAAGGCTCATCTCTCTCAGTGGAGAAGATCTTTCTAGACACTGAGGAAAAACTGCACACAATTAGAGTAAGTATGTTTCAATGCCACACTATATACTTTTTCTAAGGACTTAGGAATGTCTGTTTATTTATTTAGAAATCACTCTCATGTTTCTGGGTTTTTGTTTGTTTGTTTGTACCTATTCAATATTCGCATATTTAGTGTTCCTTAGTACGGCACCAGGGAGCTCTGGTAGCGTAGTGACTAAGGCACTTGACTGCTAACCAGAAGGCTGGCGGTTCAAACCCACCAGCCACTCCTCGGAAGGAAGATGGGGCAATCTACTTCTGTAGTGATACTGCCTCGCAAACCCAAGGAGGGGTTGCTATGAGTCGAACCCAAGGAGGGGTTGCTATGAGTTGGTTCCGACTCAACAGCACATAACAACAACAACAATAACAGTATGGCACTAGGTCCCTGGGAGATGCAAATGGTTTGCACTAGGCTACGACCCGAAAGGCTAGTCGTTTGAATCCACTCAAAGGCACATGTAAGAACAACCTGACAAACTGCTTCCATATGATTACAGCCTCCAAAAACCCTATGGACTGCAGTTCTACTTTGACCTACATATGGTAGCCCTGAGTTGAAACTGACTCAACAGCAATGGGTAGTAAGGAACTAAATAGTAAGAAGAGAGTATTAGTTTAAGATAATTGTCTTTTTTTTTTTTTCCTTCCCTATCTTCCCCATAGGCTGTGTAAGGATCCACTCTGGAAAAGCTTTTAAGGACAATTTCATTTCCACAATTTCATTTCCACAATTTCTGAAGAGTTTTTAAAGACAGAACCTCTTAAACACAGATACTTAATTTCTGTCTTTCTCTTCCTTTGTTACAATCAATAAGCTCACTCATTCTAGTCTATGATTGATACTTCTGTGGTGTTACTATTGAACATGACAGCATAGACATGAAAGCTACATTTTGTATTGACTAGCCTTGCAAGGAATGAACAGTAAATATCTGAACAGTTTTTAAGCCCATATATAAATGGAACATTCTTGTTCAACCATTTCTCCAGGTTTGGAAATGAGATATTCCATTTTCAACATTGAGGATAATTGATTTGTTACATCTCTAAAGAAAACATTCCTTGCTTGGAAATAAGTAAAAGACATTTGTGTGTGTGTGTGTGTGTGTGTGTGTATGCATGCACGTGCATGCACGCGTGAGAGAGAGAGAGAGAATGTGGATGAACATGGAGATATGTAACTTATTACAGGCTTGGACAAATATGTCATAAGAGATGTTTTAACATTTTAGTTTTTAAAACACAAACACATAAGAAAAAAAGTAAAAGGTCACCAAATAATAGGCTTCCATTTTCTTTAAAAAAAAAAGATCCCCAAAGAAATTTGTACGGAAAGGGCATTTTTCACTCTTTCTGTTTTCCACCTTTCCAAAACAACAATTTAAAAAGTAGGTTAGTTCCTATTTAGAAGTAAAAGTATGATGACTCTCGGTCTCTGAAACACTCTTCTTTGCTCAGATAATTCCCTCTCAGCCTTCCCTTATTTATGAGTACCAGTGCCATCTCTGACGAAGTACCTTAGTGGTCCCACTTCATTTGTCTGAGGCTATACACAAGCTGCAATACTGGAAAATGATTAAAAAACCTTTCTGCGGCGCCAAGGACCTCACAGATTCTAAGAAGAGTGTGTGTTGGAGCCTAGTGGAGTGATGTACAAAATGAGAGGAGAAAGGGGTCTGGAGAGAGACAGGAAAAGATCCCTATACCTGGTGATACACTAAGGACAGATGGCTTATAATCCGGGAGGGCTGTGGCGATTGCATGGTAGAATTCTTGGCTTCCACGTGGGATTGTTGTTTGTCGTTGTTGTTATGTGCCATCGAGTTGGACCCGACTCATAGCGACCCCTCCATGGGTTTCCGAAGTGGTATCACTACGGAAGTAGATTGCCCAACCTTCCTTCCAAGGAGTGGCTGGTGGGTTTGAACTGCCAGGCTTCTGGTTAGCAGTCAAGTGCCTTAGGCACTATGCTACCAGAGCTCCTCCATGTGGGATGTCTGGGTGCAATTCACAGCCAACACACCGCGGGGGCAGCCCATTGGTCTGTCATGGAGGCTTGTCTATTGCTATGATGCTAAACGGTTTTCAGTGGAGCTTCCAGATTCAGATGGACTAGCAGGAAAGGCCTGATGATCAACTTCGGAAAAACAGCCAATAAAAACCCTGTGGATCACAATGGTCTGATTTCATTGTGCATAGGGTCACTAGGAATTGGGTGCTGACTCAATGGCAGTCAACAACAACAGGGCAAGCTAGCGTGCTCAGCTCATAGGAATGAGAGTAACTTGTCCCATGGCGAAAACAACAGAAGACCATCAGAAACCCTAACTAACCTAAATCTTACATTGAATATAAAGAACACAAGAAAGAGGTTAGAACCTCTTCTCATTGCTTTTAGTGTAAGATAAAAGAGTTCTGGCTGTTAGAGCTGCTCTAATAGGCACAACTAGCCACACGTGGTTATTGAAAACTTGAAAAGTGCCTAGTCCTTTGCAAATGCACTGAAGTGGATTTCGAAGATGTAGTACAAAAAAGAGAAAAGAAAATAACAAATGTCATTAATAACTTTTTTATATTGATTACATATTGAAATGATAATATTTTGGATATACTGGATTAAATAAAGCATATTATTAAAATTAATCCCACCTGTTTCTTTTTATTTTATAAAATGTGGTTACTAGAAAATTTTAAATTATTTGTGGCTCACATTACATTTCTCTTGGATGAGGCTGGTTTAACAGTCAATAATTCAATGATATCATTGTAGATGTGTCCTTGGAAATATGTTTTAAAGAATGGACAGAACTAGATTAACATCTGCAACTAGAATAATCAGCAAAAATCACAATTCTAAGTTTCAATGCAATTTAGGATTTTAGCTTGCTAAACAGAAGGTCAGCGGTTCAAATCCACAAGATGCTCCACAGGAGACGATGAGGCAATCTACTTCCACAAAGATTTACAGCCTCGGAAACCCAACTCGATGGCAGTGGGTTTGGTTTTTTGGTTTATGGGTGATAGTCATGTATAGACATTAGTATCTGAAGATTTTGCCAAAGCTGAGCTCGCCCCTGTGAACTCAAATTTGATAATGTTTTACTCAAGGCTACTAAATGACCCTGATGAAGATGTTATTTCATTAACTTTCTTAACTAAGATGTCAAAGCAAATGTTAAGCCTTGGCAACAGACGGGGGGGGAGGGAGTCTGTCTAATTATTTATTTCACTAATTATTCTCTCCTGCTGCCAACATGAGTTGGGTAAAATGTAAGCTGTTTTCCTTATCCAGTGCAAACTGACTAAGAGAAAATGGAACTTGAGTGATTTTGGCTAGTTGAAGATGGAAGTTTTCTTAACCGCAAATTGTTGAATAAGTTCATGTTCTGATTGTGTTTTCCTTTCTAGAGATTTCATCTGAAACTAAGTAGAGAAATAGCATCCAATCAGGCTAAAAGGTATAGATATGGCCTAACTGACTTTGTCAGCCTGCACAGAGTCCAAAGTTTTATGCAAAAGAACGTGAGATTCGTTGATGACAGGCACTCCAGTAAACCAGAAAAGTTGACAAAACGAAAAGGTTTGAACTCCCGGGATAAGGGTTGTTGTTGTTGTGATTTGCCGTCGAGTCGGACCCAACTCAAAGCAACCCCTCCTTGCGTTTCCAAGGCAGTATCAGTACGGAAGTAGATTGCCCCATCTTCCTTCAGAGGAGTGGCCGATGGGTTTGAAACACCAGCCTTCTGGTTGGCAGTCAAGTACCTTAGACACTATGCTACCAGAGCTCCTTGGGGACAAGGGAGTGGAGTAAAATCAAAAAAGACCATGGGGCATAAGTCTGAAAAGATGGCTGCCCAAAGCCTAGCTGGATCCATGTCCTCCCAAATAACTGGTCACAGCAGCTGAAACCAAAGTCAATTTCCCTCCACCCCATCACCTTTTGATTTTTGTGGCAGCAGCAACCCAAAAACACAACTAGATGTTAACAGTCCTCCAAACACAACATACCGCCTAAAGGGCTACACACCCACCTAGATTCTTTTATGGGGCCTTTCTAGCGCCCCCCCCCCTTGTAAAAACAAAAGAACAGTAATGGTGGCAGTGGAAATAAGCTTAGGTTTTTTTTTTCTCTTCTCCCTAGAAGGCAAGAGTTGTTATAGCATTTAAAGCAGTAAAGCAGAGAGATTAAAACTAAAATCTCTGCAACATCAACAAAATGTGCAATGGATAGCCTATATTCTACTGTATAATACTTAAAATAATTTTTAATGAAATTATTTGGCAGGTTCAACTCATATCCAGAGAAGCAGTGTGCACACCTCTTGTATGTTGCTGGTATCTAACTATAGCAGTATTTGTCTTTGTCCTCCAAGCTCATTTATACCACATGGTATGCATATTTCAGCATCCAGCATTATTAACTCATGACCAACTGTCAGTTGATGGTTATCTAACACATGGGGTCTCCACAAAAGGGATCCTTATTTGGGCAAAAGCACCAGTCTGTCTATATTTTCCCTCAGAAGAACTTTATTTGGATTATTATTCGCTGTCAGTGGAAACTCAGAGGCTGCATGTGTGGCAACGGGAAGGCGGGGAAATAAATCCTTAGTGAGTTAAAACACTTAACTGATATTAAGAACCATTTCTAGCTTTGTTAGCCGAAAGCAAACTCTTCGTTGCCCTCTTGTGGTGAATCTATGAAATGTGGTGGGACACCATACAACCCCAGAAAATAACAAGACACGTTAATCAAATGCAGGTAAGGACATTCATCCTCGACAGAAACAGCCAGAAATCAAAACCTTATGTGTTTTAAATGTTTCAGAATTTACATTAAGCAGCCCTCCTATGTGGAGATGAACTGGTTGTGTGGGGTGGAGGAGAGGAGAGCCTTGTAATATGGAAATTAAAACTGTCTTTCTGCAATACAGTCACTGCACTATATTTACAACCATAACTGTTATATATGTGGCAAATTGATTTTTATGAGATTTAGAACCTTAAAAAATATCATGCCCACTGTTGAAAGTTCCTTCATAACCAAAAATAGACTGATGTTCCAACTGGTTTGGAATTATAGGAACCAAGGAAAGACGTCTGAATAATTCCCTAATATGGAAGAAAAAACACTTTAAAGAAAAAGTTAAAAAATAAGGAATAGTTTATTTGTTTCTGACAATAGCCAACATATGGAAGATTAGAATTTACAGAACCAAAGTAGGTATAGAATTTATCCATATCCTCTAAGAATAAAACTTTGTAAAATTCTGAACTCCAAATTTCACAGTCTGCTATATAATTTTTTATTTATCTCTTAAAAACACCATTTAAAATTTTTGTTGTACTTCCTTTAGGCAATTTCCTGCCTAACAGACCCATCCCTAAAAAGCAAACAAGCCTGGTATTAAAACAGACTTAAGAAAAAGCTGAGGGAAATAAGGGAGAAAACAGGACCAAGTACATAAGAACACAAACTATTTTTCATCTTATGACCCATAAATGTGTCATTTCTCTCTCTTATGCCGCTTGTACTTAAATAAAAGCTACTCCTGCGACCAGCATGAATAAAAATATTCTGTACTTTTAACATGATTTTAGGGGCAGATTAGCCTCAACTTGGCTTCCCTACTCTCATCACATCATATGTGGAAGCTCAGTTTTGCAACAACAGTTGTTTGGTTTTGTCTTTGAATTAGCAAAGTTCTTCAAGTAATTTTATTATAAAATTAAACAGCTGTGAGCTCTTTAGCAAAACATGATGATTCTTGTTCTTCTTTGTACTATTGTGCAAGTTAAAATACCCTTTCTTTTATGTCTTTTTATTCCAAAATGAATTCCCTAGTTAGCCTTGTTTAGCTTTAAAAAATAATAAAGAAGGGGTGGGGGGTACTTGGTATTTGCTAACCTCTGAAATTCGTCAGCGTTTAAGCACAGTGTGTTTACACAAGGTTTGTTCTCAAAGGGCTTTTGTTCAACTCCTATTATGAAATGAAAAATAATATTCTGTCCCAATATAATGCCAATCCTTTTGTACAACAAAGCTGCTCGCAAATATTTCTGTGGAGTAAGGCATCTTATGCCTATTTTGCAGATGGGAAAACTGAAACACTGCTAAATGTTGAGGAAGTTAGGAACTAAGATGTTCATAGAAGCTGGAATTAAATTTAGAATTTGACTCTTCGCCCAGGACTCTAACCATGGGAGGGCTCTGAGTCTTTGGAATCAACAGAAGGTCAATTTTAAGACATTCTTTTGACATCATTAACCACAGCCTCGGGCTCAGGGAAGTGGGGGTGGGGGTGGGGTGGGGCCTGGAACATAATACAGAGCTGTTAGGTGACAGGCTCTTGTGACATTATTAATAATATGGATTGCTTGATCCACTGCGAACTTTGGTGGCTAACTACCTAAGGTACTTGACTGCTAACTAGACGGCTGGTGGTTCAAACCCACCAGCCGCTCCTCGGAAGGAAGACTGGGCAATCTACTTCTGTAGGATACCACCTCGGAAACCCAAGGTTTCCACTGTGAGTTGCATCCGACTTGACGGCAGTGAGTTTGGTTTTGGGTTTTTGATCCACTGAGCTATATGTTCTAGGAAAATTCAGATGTTTAATAATTTCCTTTGTATCTTAAAAAAAATTAAATCCAGATTCGAAGGCTTGTGTAGAAAGTCCCCTAAAACAAGAGCCTTAAATACAATACATGATTAAGACATGAATTGTAGAAAGTGGCTTTTCAATGAATTTGAGCTAAAGGCCGCTGTTCGAACGAAGTTGGTGCATCCACAGATGCGATGCCAGTGGAGTCTCCTTTTGAGCAATTTACAGAATGATGGAATTCCAGAGCTTAGAGGAAAACTTGCTGTGTTGTTCTTAGCTGTTTGAGGCAGCAACTGATTCATGGGGCCCCATGCAGAACAGAATAAATGCTGCTGGGCCCTGTGCCACTGGTCCATTGTGACCCACAATGTTTTCACTGGCTGAGGTTTTTTTTTTTTTTTTTAATTAAATTTTTATTTTTATTGTAATTTGGGTGAAAATTTACAGAGCAAATACACTTTCCATACAGCAGATCACATACACTTTGTCTCATGACATTGACCACAATTTAGCACAATGCAACATCTCCTCTCCAAGGAGTGTATCTACCTCAGATAAATGATCAACTAGTATGCCTGTCTACTGCTTGGCTGGAAGCTACAGGTGTGTGTTCAATTCTAGACTTGAAGGACAGCTAGGGGCCATAGTCTCAGTGGTTCCACCAGGCTCCATCGGGCCAGTAAACCTGTTCCCCACTTTTTTTTTTTTTTTTCCCAAATGATTTTGAGTTTTGTTCCACATTGTTCCCCCTGTCTATCCAGGACCTCCTACAAAGATCCTCTTCCAGTGGTTGACAGTAGTATCACTGGCTGAGTTTTGGAAGTAGATCATCAGGCCTTTCTTCCTAGTCTGTTTTAAACTGGAAGCTCCACTGATATCTACCTGTTCAGCATCATAGCAACAGCAAGCCTCTGCAGACAGAGGGGTGGTACCTGCACGTGAGGTACACAGGCAGGGCATGGAACTCGGGAATCCCTCCTGGAAGGCAAGAATTCTATAACTGAACTGCCACCACTGCTCTCACAGGAGGCTTAGACAATATCTAGTCCAAATTTTCATTCTACACATGAGAACAGGGAGGCCCAGTGAGCTTGCATCTTGCCCAAAGTCACACAGCTAGCTGCAGGGCTGCAATAGACTCTTGTTTCTGTTGGCCCGTGAGCTCAGCAGCAAAGCTTTGGTAACAGATGGCTTTTGAATGGGCCCTAAATACCTCCACTTGGGTCTCTGCAGAGCGAGCACTGTCATCCCCAAGACCACGTTATCGAAAAACACTTTCCAAGGAACTGCAATTAATAAAGTCAATGAGAGCTGACAAGGACATTCCCACTGTGTTCAAACGCCAAAACATACAACTGAAAAAGCTCACTTGGAGCGCTCAGACCACGGGTCACTCTGGCAGCACTTCTGTGCGCCACACTCCCAGCTGTTTGCTCAGACCCAACTGCGAGGGACTGAGGGGAAAATGCTTGCAAAGTCATCAGGGCAGCACTCCGGCATTTGGCATCAACGCCTGCCACCTGCTCGCTTTTGTTAGGCTGGGCTGCAAAGGCAAGGCGCCCTTCTCAGGGTGAGGAAAGGCTTTGGGAATTCAGGACCTCTGGCGGCTAGAAGAAGGACTGCAGCCTACCTTGCTAAGGTTGTTGTTATGTGCCCTCGAGTCGGACTTGACTCAGAGCGACCCCTCCTTGGGTGTCCGAGGCAGTATCACTACGGAAGTAGATTGTCCAACCTTCCTTCCGAGCAATGGCTGGTGGGTTTGAACTGCCAGCCTTCTGGTTAGCAGTCAAGTGCCTTAGAGGCCACTGTTACCTTCCACCATGTTTCACATTTCGCACCTGGGTGCCTTTGTTTCTAGGCCCCCTCTGCTGCAATACCCTTCCCTTTTCAACTTTTGTCCCTCCTACCCCAACGCCTCTGAATAAAAAACAAAACAAAACAAAACAAATGGAGCTCTGGTGGCATACTGCCTAAGGCATTTGACTGCTAACCAGAAGGCTGGCGGTTCAAACCCACCAGCCACTCCTCGGAAGGAAGGTTGGGCATTCTATTTCCGTACTGATATCACCTCAGAAACCCACAGAGGGGTCGCTATGAGTCGGATCCAACTCCCCGGCAGTAAGTTTGTTTCTTGTTTTTGTTTGCCCCTACTCCTCTAAATAAACCAAACCAAAACTAAATCGGCTGCCAGCAAGTCATCCCTGACTCATGGTGACCCTATGTGTGTCAGAGTAGGGCGGTGCTCTGTAGGGTTTTCAATGGCTAATGTTTTTTGGAAGTAGATCACCAGGCCTCTTTTCCAAGGTCTCTCTGGATGAACTGGAACCCTCAACCTTTAAGATAGCAGCCAAGCTAACTGTACCACCCAGGGTCTCCAACTCCTCTAAATAGTTTCCCTAATTTCCTTCATCTCAGTCAGGTGAGCAACCTTGGTTTAAAAACAAAAAACAAAAAACAAAAACCTCACTGCCGTAGAGTCAGATCTGACTCATAGCGACCCCTCCTTGGGTTTCCGAGGTGGTATCTCTACGGAAGTAGATTGCTCAACCTTCCTGCTGAGGAGTGGCTGGGTCTGCTTCTATCCCAGCCCCTATCACTCTGTATTAAAACCATCTGTTTGCATGTCTCTTTCCTTTACCAGACTAAAAAAACTCTATTTGTCTTGGTTACTGTAACATTTTCATGGTGGGTGTTCAATAAAATCACATTCTGAAAGCAGTGTCTGGTACTTAAGAGTTCACCAAACCTTTGTTAAACAGCCGCTCCTGCTTGAGAAAAAAATCTCTGGGGAGGGTGAAGTGGCTGTCCGTGGTGGTCCCACCTACCTGTCTGGAACATCTTCTCTTAATCACAAGCACCATCAACAAGAGGAAGAAATGAACACGCACATCTTCATGCCTATCATGTCACTCTGAGACCCAGCCACTGTCCAGCATGAGTTGCTAAACCCAAACCTGTCCTGTCTGTGAACACCCACAGATCTGACCAGGCTCGCCAAGACACCCTCAAAGGCACAGGGACCCCAGTACTCCTGGAGCAGCCTTCCACAGGAAAAAAAATATCAGCAACACCAAAGAGAAAAGAAAGTTCCCAAGGGAAGATGGCAGATTGCCTGGTGAGAATTATTTTGTAAGCAGCCCCATCTCTGTAAGGCTTCCTTTAAAAAAAAAAAAAAAAAAAAAGTGCCTGTAGATGGAAATCTGGGCAAATCTATAACGTACAGATTAAATTTAAATTCCAATAAAGATTTTTAACAAAGATCAATAAAATAGGAGATTGATCTGCAATTACAGGTTCCTAGTAATGGGATAGTCTAGAAATTTCATAAATAACGCTTTTATCTTGATTGCAAAATAATCTCTTGCTACAAAAACAAGGCAAATCAAGGTAGGAAATTGTTCCACGGGAATTAAAATGTCTCACTTTACACAGAATAAAGCATTGCAATCACCAGGGAAACACACACTGCAAATGTGTTAACACAAAATTACATACATCACTTAATTATATAAGCGCATAGCTCCTGAGTAACCCATTAGCTAAACATGTTGGGCTGTGGGTGAATATATACATGCAATATTTTTAGCACAGAAGGGATGTAACTATGTCAGGCCTGGCACCATAAAGCCTGAAATGGCAAGTGCTATTAAACTGAGATGCAGTCATGTTGAAAAGGAAACATTAACAAACAGCAGACAATTGAGAAGAAAATACAGTGAGCTTGTGTTCTACTACATGTGCTTCCAAAACCTTATATAACTATTCATTGTCTATTTCATCTGGCTTGCAGCCCAGGTTTGTTCTATGCTATACTAATTTTATAATAATAAACTGCTACACCAGTTTTATGAAATCACACACACACAGATGACATTACATCTGATTATCATTGCCAGCAAAGGACACTGTCCTGAAGTTAAACATGGCCTCATACAAAATCATCTACTTCATTTAAAATGGCCCCTGGAGTTTGCTTCAGAAACAAAGATATGTTGACTTTTCTTTTATCTCCAAAATGCTAGTGAAGATGGTAAAATTGCAGCTGGACACCCAAGTTGTACAAGGAAGTCAAGAGGGCACAGACTTTGAGAGGCAGGAGAGCTCTGTATTCACATCAGAGATCCGGCAACTCCACGACTCTGGGCAAGTCATCAACTTTCTCTGGAGCTTAATTTGCCCATCTATCTAAAGGAAATAATATTTCTATCTTTAAAGATTATGATAGAGATCAAATGAGACATCATTAGGTATGTCCAGCACAATATTTGGTGCACAGGAAAACTAGTTAACTGGTGGCCCTTACTATTATATTCCCAGACATATGAAAGTAATTCAGTAATACATTACACTTCAAGTATTTCAAGACGTCATCAGTTCTCTAAACAGGTGAAGGAATTATTGAAACTCTAGAAGCACTCAACCACTCAGCACAGAGGTAAGGTCCTGGTGGAACCCAGGAAGAAAGAGTTAAGAGCATGAAAACTACAGGATCCTTTGATACAACCACTTGGCACATCTGCTTGAAAGCTGAACAACTGTCTACCTGACAGAGCCTTCCAATATAGAGGCAATTACTGGGTGGTTAAAATGGGAGAAGATGTCTTGGTAATAATGGTTTCTATGTTTTGGGTGGCTTTAATTTCAAAGCAAAGAGTAAAGAAAGGAATTACCACACAGTAAAATACTATCTAAATAGAAGAAAGGAAAAAAAAAAAAAAAAAAGGACACTATGCCAAGTATCTTCATTCTGTAAATTAATAATAGGAATTTGATAAATAGACAACAGATAGGGTCCAAGGCTTCTCCTGTTCATGTTTAATAGAAGATTCCTGTCCATCAAATCTCACTTTAAGCACACCACTGTGTGGCAAAAGAAAAGAGTAACTTTTATTTAGATAGTAGGATAACTAGAGAAGTTACAGGTCATTTAGGAGGGAAAAAAAAAAAAAAACATAGTTATTTAATTAGAATTTAAGGTCTTGATTTCTTATTGGTGAAGCCAAGTACTGGTTTTGGTGCTAACATTGAATATCTATTGACTTCATAAATATTTACTGAGTGCCCATCATATGCGAGATACTGTGCTAGTACTGCTGGGGATAAAACAGAGAAGAAGGCACAGTTCCTGGCTTTGAGGAGTTGATATTTTTATTGATTTTGAATACATATTCACATTCTTGAGATCCAAGTTCCCAATTGAACAAAATCTGGCTTGTGGCATAGTTTATCTAGCTTGAGAAGTTCTTTTCTTTTTTTGTTGCCATCATTTAAGAATGATATTTTCACATAAAAAATTGTATGCCTGGCTTTTTTTAAAGAATCAAGAGATCTGACAACAATGGGCTGGAGTTCCTAAAATGCAACAAAGGTTGGAGGTGAAAAGAAGCCGTCTCTTTAGACAAAGCATGGGTATCTCTTGCTTCCCAACTTCTTATAGGCTCCACCTGCTCTTCTTTCTCTAGATTCCTTATGGTCACCTCCAGGGGCCTTAGTGTGCAACTTCTGATCTGCCAGGTCTTTTGGGTTCTTTTAATTTCAAGTAAGTCACGGCTGTGAAAACCAACCAACGTTGTCCATCAGTCACGCTAAGAGAAGCGTTAATTCCTTGATTGGCTCATGCTCTTTACCTAGTGGTCTTAGTCCAAAGGCTGCAAGATCCTAAAGTGGGTTAGCAGAGGTGGTATAATTCTTCTTCTTAGGAGTTTTCCAAAACTTCATCAGTTACACATTCATTTGTGATTAAGTAGGAGATAGTCCTGCCAGAAGGCAGAGAAGTGGATCAAGTGATACTCAAAGGTCCCTTTCATATTTTACATATTCCCTCTTTACACATGCCCAAAATAAATAGGACATTTCTCTAGGTCTCTAAGGATGCCAGACCCCAGGCCTGTTTACTCTTAAAAATGCATGGCCCAAGCCTGATTCCTGGGGAATCTTCTTTGAAATTGGTATCAGTAAACCTGTGATTCAAACTGTATTTGATCTTCATTCATTTTTAGACCCTTGCACTCCAAAAATGCTTCTTGATGGTTGCTAGGCAACTATTGTTGAATACATGCAAGAGGCATTAATTGTGTGAAAATTTTCAAAAATGGGAAAACTGTTTAAAATTAAGGACAGTGTTATACCTAAAGTAAGACATTTCTTCTTTAGGCAGCTGCCCAGAATAGGGCCACTGTAGGCTGCTGGCTTTTCTGTATGTCAAGATGTAAGATGAGTTACCCAAAATTATTTATCTATATTTCTCTGTCTCTCATCATCCCTCTTCAGCTCTCCACTCAAATATGTAAGTAGTCTCATAACAAGCCTAACTTGGAAAACTAGGACTTGTCTTATTAAATATTTTCTGCTTTTCCTGCTGTGTGGTTCCTCATTGGCCCCATTTTTCCTGACATTTCATACTTGTATGTCCTCAGGGCAGGACAACTTGGAGTTCATCAATTACTACATCTAGCTTTAGAATCCACTAAACTTTTCATACAGTGATCATCTCTTTCCCTAACCCAAAGGGAAACAACAAAACTCTTCCATTTTCCACATCGAATACTAAGCTTTCCGCCAATGCCAAATTCTCAGTGTTTCTTACCAGTAAATACAGATTTCACTTTATAGTGTGCTTTCCCTGCACTTTTCTTTTTTTTCTCTCTCTTTTTTTTTAACTTTCCAATGTTATGATCAAGCTAGAAAGACACAGACTTCTATCAATTGTGACAAACATCTACATTTCAACAGGGGAAGAATTTATGGCAAGCTGATCTCCCTCTTTTGTTGGATATTAAATAAGAGAAAAAATAATTTTCCATCAGGATGAAGTCCTAAGGGAAAATTCAGGTAATTACATACTTATCCTACAATACAGTTCAAATAAGCAATCAGGTTCCTCATCTGTAAAATGGGGATAATGATTAAGGGCTCAGAACACTATACATAATAATAAATAATATATAATAAATGACATATGAGCATTGGTCAGTATTTCTAGGACATTTGTCTTTCAATTATTTATTGACCATATAGTCTCATTTTGGCTAATTCCATCCAAAGTTTATGTCTTCTCTGTGAAATCAATTTGGAACAATACTGAGGATAACTGACCTAGCACAGAAAAACAGAGCTTGTTTTCAGAGATAGAAGTACATTACATAAATATGATTCCCCATTTCCAAGCTGAATTTTGGAAAGCCATAGAGGCAAGAGAAAGCATGGCGTACCTGGGATGGAAAGCAGTGTGCATGATGGACTCGTGTTGGGGTGGTGGGAGGGGAGGGAGAGGATAAAAATGGAGGCAGGAACATCACAGTTTTGCCCTTGGAATGTTCTGGGCAGGTAAATCCTGAGCCTTCCTACTGCTAACACAAACTGTCCCACAGATAGCTCTGGAGGACAGATGGGGCTGGTAGACCCCTTGATTTAGGTTAGTTGTGGTGTGTATTCTAAGTCCCCAGGAAGTGATTTATGCCAGGTACCCTATCTACTAAGTGCAGCACTTCAGTTAATCCTCATATAATCTTCCCATGAGGTCGGCTGGATCATTATTGCCAAATTAAAAATGAGAAAACCGAGGTTTGGAGAGATTAAGTCATTACTCAATTGCATACAGGTGAACAAAGAGTAAGGCTGGGACCTAGGCGTAGGTGCCTCCAATGTCCGTCATCTCGGGACTTTGCTACTCTGCCTCTAGGAGCTTCCTGACCAAGACCCTACTGGGGAGTAAAGGCTGTTCTTTGGGACAAGAAGGTCAAGGAGAGACGCTGTAAAGCAGAAAGCAGTGACAATTGGCACACACTATACCTATTACTGCAAATTCAGTACTATAAACTAGTATTTTGATTTATATAACTCCCTCAAACCAAGAAAGAAACAAGCCCAAGCTCATTGATTCTTCTCCCTAGCCCACACACCACTGAGCCAAACTCTTCTCATTTCAAACTAAGGTAAATACATTATCAGGATTAAGAATTATTTTCAACAAATATGTTTTGGGCACCAATTAGTCCTTGTGAGGATCATTAAAGAAATGAGACAGATTCTTGCTTCCCAAGGACTTAGGACTGAGTTCAACTGTCTGTTGAGGGGTCAGAGCTGACATATCCCTTTGATGGTCACTAGTTACCTAGGATGTCAGACTACACAGTGGGGAGACCAGGGTTGTCCAAGACAACATCCTTCTCCTCACAAAGCTGAGACTCTAGCATGGAAAAGAGAACAGCTCAGTAGGTTGTGCTGAGTGTTATCAAAGTGTAGGTACTCTGGGGACACTGGGAGATGGGGTAGGGGTGGGGTAGTGAGCTCATCAAAACATTAAGAAAAGACCTGACTGAGGAAGCAATGCTTAAGCTGAAGTCTGAAGAATGAGTGGAGAAGTTGGCCAGTTTGAGAGACGATATGCTGATGAAAGTGTTTCTTTTCTAAAGAAGACATGTGCAACGATTTCTATTCAAAGGAGAGAAGGTGGTCAAAATCGGAAACAAGTCTCATATCGTCAGGCTGTATGAAGCACATGTTCCCAGGTGGACCAAACAGTTAAAAGTGTGGCTGTTAACTAAGAGGTTGGTAGGAGTTCAAGTCCAGCTAGAGCCACTGAAAACCCTACAGAGCACAGTTCCGCTCTGACACACATGGGGTCACCATGGGTCTGATTCAACTCCACGATAACTTGTTTACGGAACACAAGGGAGGAACTGTTACACTTTTAGCAGATACTGTGAAAAAATACATCATCATGGTGCAGACCCTAAATGCTGTGGGCCTGCAGAAGACCAAGGCACTCACAGGGGCTGGCAGAGGGCTGGCAGCAAGCTGAGGGATGAAGGAGTGGCAGGATTAGGAGGTGGATTGGGAAGAGAAGAAACCCAGGCTGTCTTCTTCTGCTTTCATGCTGTATTACAGACATAGAGTAAAACCAACCCTGGCTGATGGCCTGCCAAGAGCCTCCTTACCCTCGTACCCTGCCCCAGTGACATACATGACTCCCCATTTACTCATATCATCTTTGGGGATAAAGGGTTCACATGACTCCTTTCATTCCCTACCAACCCGTGTTCAGCTCCTTCTATTTTAATGTGTGAGTCTTCATTTATTCATTTTCAGTTAGCAAACAATTTTTAATTTAGCCTGCTCTTCATTAAGGACAGGGAACAGGTTATTAATGAGGTGTGTTTTTGAGTGTTTAAAAAGAGTGAAAAAGACATCATCAATCTGTGTGTGGTGTTTAGGGGTTTAATCGGTATTAGTCAACATATTTAGAGCAAATCTCATCAAGCTCCATTTTTAAGCCCTGACTCAACTGACAATCCCACAAGGCAGCAGGGAAGAGTAGGACTCATATATTAGTCACCTGCAAAATTTGCCAGTCCTTCAATTACATTAGTGTCAGTAAAGTATTAAAGGGAACACTGAAAAGAAAGAAAAAAAGTATCATCCTTCCTGTCTACTGAATCTGCCAAGAAGGATTCACTCAGCTCTATCACAGTATGTAAATACTGTTAACATAGTCTGTTTAATTACAAAGGCCTCCCTACTAGAGAATGTGAGTGTCTCAAAGGTTAGCAGCATCTTGTGTTCTTCATTGCACTGTTCCTAGATTCTTGCATAGGGTTTGATACATAGTAGTTAACTGATAAATGTTGGATGAACCAATGAAGAAGAGGGTAAACCGTCCATACTGCAAGTATCTGTGAATACGTACTGCAGGAAATCAGGGTGGTCAAAAGAGTAACAGCAGCGCTCGCTCAGCCAGATGGAGAAAAAGGCCTGCAGAGTCCTCTGGCTAGCAATTTGCCCTAGCCAGTTGTACTGCATTGTTTTGTTTCTCCCAACAAGGACTGGGTAAAAGTGCTCAGCGTGGGTCTAACTGCACTTGTGAAAAAATCACTTAGAATCTAGACCTGACTGAAGAAAGTGAGAGCGGGAGGTAAATATGCTGTTGTTAGCTGCTGTCCAGTCAGGCCCCTACTCATGGTAACACCACACACAACAGAACATAATGCTGACAGGTCCTCTGCCATCCCCATGACTGGCTGCAGGTTAGACCACTGTGATCCAGAGTTTTCATTGGCTCATTTTCAGAAGTAGATTGCCAGGCTCTTCTTCCTACTCTATCTTAGTCTGATAGCTCCGCTGAAACCTGTTCGTCATCGTTAACAACATGCAAACTAACGGTGGCTGTGTACAAGGCATATTAAAGTCTGTCTTTAAATTGAATTTGTGCATAAGTTAGAACAGTTATGTACTGTTCATATATGACGTCAACTGGTGAAATATTTACTTTAGTATAGTGTACCTTTATATGCATAAAAACATTTTTAAAAAACTTCCCAGGTACACTGAAACATCTTTAACATAATAATACAGTAACAATAATGTTTTGATTTAAGTTACAAAGCAGTACTCATTTGTTATTATGAACCACTGCATGTACCTTGGGACAATAGAAAGGTGGCTATAGCTGGCTGCTGCTCTGGGAAGCTGGACAAGATTTACAAGACACTAGCATTGACTGAGGGACACGGCCCAGGGCCAGTGGGCCTGCTGCTGTGCTGTGGTGACTACATGGCCATGTGGCCCAACTACCCCCACATGCAGACCTATTCTATAGGTGAGTGACATGGCAGGACCCCGGACACTGTGGAGCCGGGCTGACTATCCAGCAGTGGGGAGATAACTTGGATTAGGTTCAAATTCCCTTCTGCCACTGACTAACTAGTTGTCTTCCCTGAGTTCCTGTCTCCGTTCATGCTGTGTCTGCAAAGCCTGGTGTTCAGTAAATGTCACATTCCTTCTTTCCTTTCTCCTGCCTTATCAGTTTCACAAGGACTACAGCCTGAGGGGAAGGGATTAGAATTCAAAGGGAGAGACTGACAGATTTAGATATCTACTTCCTCTTTCTTAATAGAACAACAACAAGATTAATTGATTTTAACAGATCATTTAATAATCCAGGAATTGCTATTAGATGCTTTACAGGGTTGGTTCCTAACTACAGGTTGTATGTATGTTGGATGTTTGTAACCCAGGGACTGCCTGTATTGGCCAAGAATCAAACCCAGGTCTCCTGATGGGAGGCAAAAATTCTACCACTGAACCACCGATATTACTACCTCATTAGAAAGCCAGCCTTTTACAGTGGTTACTCAGGTATTTTTCTTTACTATCTACTCTGAACCACATGTCAAAATCTGGTCTATCTTCACTAGACACAAATACCTCTTAAACGCCCACTCAATAAAAAACATTCTGGAATATATTTATCAAAATATTTTAGAAAGCGTTCCAATTGCCAGAGTTCAACATACAAATAAGCTTTTCTCTTGCTTCAACTCTTCTGGCTCAGGTCAGCCTACGTGGAATGCTTGATTATGCATATAAAACTTGAAGGTCTTAAATACTTTGAAGGGCTGTGATATGAAGGTGTTCCCATACTTCTCAACATGCAGTGACTCGATCAAGAGTGATTTGTATTTAGAATGCTTTTCTAGTTATCTCTGTGGTAATACCTCGCAGCTATTGCAGGAAGTACACAAGCAAACAAAGCCCATCCAGTGACTTCTGAGGCAACAGATGCCAACTGTGAGTACAGTGGCAAGACCACAACTT
The DNA here is from genome assembly GCF_000298275.1 of Orycteropus afer afer. Taxonomy (NCBI): domain Eukaryota; kingdom Metazoa; phylum Chordata; class Mammalia; order Tubulidentata; family Orycteropodidae; genus Orycteropus; species Orycteropus afer. The sequence continues at coordinate 8,991,509 of NW_006921603.1, read as the reverse complement.
AAGTACAAATGCTCAAACTGGTTATGGGAAATTTATAATGAATAAAAGAAGACAAATCCAGACAACCTTTCCAAAAGGCCATTAGAAATAACCCCAAATTTTACCCCCTCCAAACTCTGTTTAAAGATATTCATATAAATTTGTCCAAAGTAACATCACTGGCTTCCATGGCCATGATAAAAAGGTTGCTTTATTGTGAGATTTGTTGCAGTACAAATAGGGCACAAATGAATTACAAAGATGTAATATAAGAACTGTGTGGAAAACACTGTGATAGATTATACATCTCATTAAATATAATTTTATGTGATCGGTTACTGTATTGCCCTGTTTAATTGATTTATATATACTTTAGGAAGCTTTTTACTGTTCAGAATGTAATTATATACTTTATAATTGAGTACATAGTTGATTAATTACAATGTTTATGGCTACTTCTATTAAAAGCTAGATATCAAGTCCATGGCCAGAAACCTACTCTCCCCATCTTTTAAACATTGCTTCTACAAATGATCTTCTACAAAAATGAATTACATTTAACCTACCAGAGTTCTACTCACAGCACTACTTCCAGTAGGGCTTCTATATGGTAATCAAGTGGTTCTCTTTAGATAATTGTCTGTTCATAAATACTGACTCATTCTCAATAGTTTAAAAGATCTTTCCAAACAACTTCAGAACAAGAAAAGAATAGCAATAATACAAATGATCATTTGCAACCAGTGGAACTCAGTCAGGATGTATAACCATGTAAACTTTTCTGGATTTGTTCAATGCAGCAGTTTGGTAACTTTTCTATACTTTAAGAAGAACAAGGGAAGTTAATCTCCCTCTTTCAAAGAAAAAAAATCAGAAAACATAATTTTGTCAAAATTCTTCAAAGGAATTTCTTTTCCAGCTTCTTATCCACTCAAAGCTACTTAAGATATGGTAGTCAATATCAATCGGGAAACATTTGACCCAAAGAGATAAAGTCCTGAAGTATGATCCTTTGATGAATGGCTTGCCCTTATCAGCTTGTAATTGCTATTATAAACTCAACAGAAAGGTTCCTTCCACTCTCCTTTATGAAAGAAGCCTCAAAGAAAAAGGGGTGGCAGTGTTGCCATTAAACCTGTGGCACTGAGCATGGGCAATAGCAGCCAGCAGCCACAAAGACAACAGGTGTTCTGTGGGTCACAATTAAAAGTCTCTTCAGTTCTACATTTTTACAGCCTGTGAGCACTTTCACACACACTATTTCATGTAATCCCCACAGCAATCGTTTTTGGATTTATAGTTCTGACCATGGCCTGGAATTCTCTCATTCTCTTTCTGTGAGTGTGTGTTTACTTGTTTATTACCCTCCATGAGGGCACGGGAATTATATCTGTTTAATTCACTAAAGCTTACACAGGACTGAAGTTGGTATCTGGAACTAATATGTAATATATTTCCCCCTGAATATTTGTTAAATTGATGAATGGTGTCCTTGACAGAAAGAGGAACAGATGAATGAATGAATGAGCCACTCTGTACTGAGGGGATTATCATCCCCATTTTAGAGCTAAGGACAATGAGGCTTGAGTGGGAAGGTTTAAACCACTTGTGCAGGGGGACAGGCACTTAAGTGAATGTATTCCATATCTTGTGGTGGATATTGCTGAAGTGGCTAAGAAATCTCTTACCTTTATCCAAGAGGCAAAAGGGAAGGGACAGGAGAGGAGACACCACCAGCTCCATCTCTGTGTGACCCTGATTATAACTACTGCTACTGTTGTTGCTATGTGCCATCGAGTCGGACCCGACTCATAGCGACCCCTCCTTGGGTTTCTGAGGCAGTATCACTATGGAAGTAGATTGCCCAACCTTCCTTCCGAGGAGTGGCTGGCAGGTTTGAACCACCAGCCTTCTGGTTAGCAGTCAAGTGCCTTAGGCACTATGCTACCAGAGCTCTAAGATTATAACTACTACTACTGTTTATTTCAAGGCTACAGGAGCACTGCCAGATATTTCCCATACATTATTTCTTCAATCCTTAGGACAACCATAGGAAGCAGGTGTTCTTGTTCTTGTATATGAGATGAGAAAACTCAGAGAAGTCAACTAAGACAAGAACAATAGAACAAACAAGGAAGCAGACTAAGTATGAGGAAAACCTGGGGGGAATTTATTACCTTAAGGTAGGTAGACAATAGCAATGGAGAAGCGATGGGTTCATTTGTGAGGGCCACAAGAAGCCCTGAGCTCAGCATCCCATCACTAAAACACAAGTGTTTAAACCAAGACTGGGTATAATCCAGACTCTGCCTTTAACACATTTTTTTCCATATGTCCCAATAACACAGTTTCTGCATCTGTGATAATGTGCTCCTATTACTTTCCTTTAGCCGCTCAAAGGACTCTTGGAGAAACAAAGAGAATCATTTACCAGCTAAATGCTACAGAGACAATTTGGAAGGGAGGGGGGCATTGGTGTGAAAATTACCCATAAGGCCCTTATAATTGCCAACAAAAGGTTTCAACCAAGTGAATCAGTGGCTTTGTGTTCCCCACACCATTTTACTCCATTAACGGCAGCCGTCTGGTGGGGGTGGGGGGAGGAGGTTAGGATCAGCCATGCTGACGGCCCTGCCTTACAGGTGGGCCATAAAGACTCATCAGGTTCAACACTGATGTTCACAGAAGTGTGCCTGTCACTGTGAACACACCTCAGCCTTTTACCTCCTCCTCCCTAGAATCAGTTAAAATTCTCCACAAAGCTGCCCTAACCACCATGGCCCCAATTATTATCTGTTTTCAATTATGTATAGTCTTCATAACACAGCTGCCCTTTATTCTTCCATGCAAGATTTGTTTTATGAATCAGTTCAAATGTAATTACTTAGTCTCCTAAAACAGAGTGTGTCCTTTAGTGTGCTTAGGACATACCTCAAAGCAGAAAAGCCACTCAACAAAGATTTGAGACTTGACTGGGAGATCAGAAATATCCCTCTTAACTTTATCTAAAAGCACCTTTCTTACTAATTTGATAAGTAAGGCATACCTTTCTTTTATTGCTATTACATCTCACCACACTTCTCTCTATTCAGAGCTGCGGTATCTTATCCTTCCTTGTTTCTTTTCTTTTCCTTTTGTGTTGAACAAGTCATCTGATTTGATTATCTACTCCAAATCCCAAGCTTCTTCCCTTTTCCAAATCAACCTTAAACTGACCAATCCCTTTAGCTCTTCTGTACTAGATTTTTCTGGCACAAGAATATGCCTCAAAATATGGCAGTGACCTTCCCACGCGTGGACAAACGTGGCTTTTGGTCAAACTGGTGTGAGGAAACTGCAAAGGACACACATGGAACTCTGAAGACAGAAATCATTTTCTCAAAAAGTAAGTGCTGCTCAGTCATATATTATGAATGATAATGGAAAACAGCTCCCTAATTCAGATTTAAGGAGCAACCCACAGACAACCTGAATTGTTGAATATTCTAAACAAGCATTTTGCTACTTTCAAAAATTAGATTGTCTGTTAACAAAACATTTCTAAACAAAAGTGTTGCTGTAATGATAGATATAAGTTCATAGGAAGGGGCTCCAGCTCGCCAACATCAATGGGCCAGAATCCTCCAAACAGTCTTCTCTGAATGACAGATCACCTGCCCCCAGGTCCTCTTGCCATACCTACTAGGTGCTCAGGATAGGGCAGTGTGTTTTAAACCCAGATGAAGAAAAGGGACACACATAAAGCATGTGTCTTTGGCCTGTTTGCAGTATTTCCTTGATAAAAAGACCATATCAAAGTTCAAGAAAATGAATGAGAAGTTAGTGACATTGGCTCAATGGATTTTGCTGCTCTGGTCAATGAACAAATTTAACCTTGCACTCCATTTACAAAAGATCTCTGTCAATTAGCCAAATTGATGTTTTTTCTTTGTTTTTAATTTAAATTTTGAGTCAATTTCCTTACTAGAAATTATGATCCCAGATCCTAGATCATTTTATTTCCTGATAAGACTGAAGAAATAATTGCCCATGGAAAGCACACTGATATTAATAATATCCCTTCAGATAATGACCTCAAAAGCATACAAAGGCAGAGCCAAAGGCACAAATAAATTATTGCAGTTGACACAGGGTACAAATAAAGGGGGTGGGGTCTTCCAAGGACACACACACCTTTGGGGGGTGCGTTTAATATAAAGCCATGGTGTCCCTTATCTGGAAACCCATATGTTTTCCAGAAAAACCTCATGAGTAGAATGGGATTTGGAATCTCAAGAAGCTGGTGTTTGGAGGACCTTAGAGCTCATCTAGGGAGCACTGGTAGCATAGCCTAAGGCACTTGACTGCTAACCAGAAGGCTGGCGGTTCAAACCTACCAGCCACTCCTTGGGAGGAAGGTTGGGCAATCTACTTCTGTAGACTGCCTCAGAAACCCAAGGAGGGGTCGCTATGAGTCAGGTTCGACTACACAGCAGTGTTCAGTTGTTTGGTTTTTAGAGCTCATCTAGTCCAGCCCACAGGGCACACCAGCAAAACCTAATTGTATAACTTGTTCATATCACAAAGAAGTAGTTCTATTTCAGAAAAAGAAGAGGATTAGAGAAAGTAGGGGAGGGGGATATGCCCTGGGGCTTGAAAGCCACTTAGATGGTCACAAAATGTGAAATATAGGCTTGAAAAGAGCTATGTGATATTGGGTCTATTTTACTTTTCCCAAAAGGAGAAAATACAAATCACTAGTAACATCCCTTGTCTGACTCTATGTTGTGTCATCTCCCAATTACTGTGATTGTGCTGATGATACCAGTTTCTTAAAGGCCCAGCTATAAAATATATGGACTAATTGTTGAACAGAACCAAGGAGCTATTAACACGTCAGCGGTACAGCCCTTCCGGTCATCCTCTATTATGTCTACATGATTGGGTTTGTACGGCTCCAACCCATGCCTTGAAATGCTGAAATAAATTAACTCCTTTATTTAGACATAAACACATCACACCCCAGAAGGGGCCAGAATAGACATTTCTGGCTCACACATTCAGTCCAGGGTAAAAGGAGATACTTCTTTGTAAATATTGCTAACCATAATCTGGATTCTCTAATTTCAGAAACTCATCCCTCATATATAGTAATATTTACAGAAAATGAAATTTGGGGGTTTAATTATGCCAACTTTCTCTTTCTTATTTGAACATTCCATATATTTCAGAACATGTTTACAGAACTTTCCCATATTTCTAAATAAATACACAAAAGAAGTTCTGAAATATACACATTTTAAAGATGACTTTGCACACACCAAGTTGTTCCCAGATGTTTCACATTCTGAGTTTCTCAATAAATGAATAACATGCTAGGAAAGCAAACACGAGCTGACAGTATTTAGTCTAAGTTTTTTAAATGGTATAACATGTGTAGCTAAACACAATTTTCAATAACTGTATTTCACTATCAGCAGTTATTAAAGAATCCAAAATGAGAGTCCATGGGATTCAGCATGGAGATCTTTATAAATGTGGTCTTTAGGTTGCTTTTAATTGCTTGGTGTTTCTCACAACCATGCTGCAGCAACAACTCTTACCTTCTGTCTTCTGAGTTATATATACATATATACACACATATATATTCATGTGACAAACCCATGATCCCAGTTCACTGCCACAAGTGCTCATTAACACGCATCGCAGCCTCACAGTCAGTTCTGGAAGTTTTGAGCTAGAGCCAGAATGAAGGCTACAGCAAATGGCAGCCTGGCCTTTTCACTTCTTACATTTTTACATTTTTGGGAAAAAAAAAACAAAACAGAAAACTCCCAATAACTGCTCCTATCACACCTTTTATCCTCTTTATAAATTTGTAATATTCACTCATTAAATCTCAGACTTTGCTACATTCTTACGTAATGCTTAATTCTCTTCTCCTCTGGTGTTGGCTTGTGAAATGTCTTTAATTAAAAAAGCTAAAAGCACTCTAAATCTGGATGGCAGACTCATTTCCAGGGCATTCAGGCATGTTGTCTAATTTTAAAACTCTGACAGGATACATGTAAATTTATGCAAGTTTCATAAAAGTCACAATTTCCTCCTTGAATTCAAGCTAAAGAAAATGCCCTTGAGCTCTTTTCAAAGCTGTTTGTTTTACCGGAGCTCAGTTTGCCCATTGTATCGGAGGTGATTATTCTAAAGATTATCCAATCTCAGGGTCCCATCAACCAACTAGGAATTAAGGAGTTAAATTCCCAAAGATTGATCCAACAGTCTCTTTGATCACTATTTTATGGCTCTCAAACATAGATGGAGAGGAAAATATTATCATGCAAATTATTTTGGGTGACAGTAATTAAGAAATTATATGTTAAGAAAATCAGTAATTGTTCACATGAGTCATTAATGTGTTTTCATTCTTTGTAAAACTTTCTGGCACGCCCTTCCTTTCTAGCTTTAAATAAGCAAGGACTGGAAAATATGCATAGTATTTGGAACCCAGGGGAGTGACATATTAATTCAAAATTTGCTTGGAAGTGTAGCTTTGTGGAAACTCAGACACGTTCCCATCCTTTTTTGTTTCTACATCCTTCTTTAACCGAGACTTATCTTCAGAATGTGGGGTAGCTTCTTAGAATGGGGTATGCAGGGCTGGGGTCTTCCACAGACTGGGCCTCTTCTAAGCTCACCAGAGGGTCATAATTAGAGACCCAGTGCTTAGGCAATCTGTAAGACACACTGCTAAATGGGGGAGTGAGAACCAGCCCAGGCCTGGGCAATTAACCAGTCCTGGCTAATTCTGTGGCTCCCTAGAAGCAAATATTCACTTTGAATTAAACCTTTTGCCAAAGTTGGTTTTGGAAAGGTCTTAAATCCACAGGAAAGAGTCTAAAAGTGCACGAAGGAAGGCTGAGACAGGCTCCCAAAAGGTTGGGACACCTTCAAATGAACTCAGGTTAGCTTACAAATCACCGATCCCTAAAAGAGCACAAACTAAAATTACATTTGTTTTTATTGAAAGACAGCCTCAAGTGCTGACATGTAGTGCATGACATGTGATACATAATAATACTCTTAAACCAGTTCTGACATAATATCTCCGGCGGCCTAATAACCACAAATGATTGCTTTAGTTAAGAACTAGCCAGAAGCAAAATAGATCCATGTAAAAGTAGCTTGAACCATAAATGCCTCAACGATATTTTATGTCACTTTGTAAAAGTTAAAGGAGTTCTATAATAATTAACAACAAAAACGCCATGTTCTTTACTATTGTGTGGTGGTTGTGAAAGGTTATTTCATAGTCCCAAGGCTGCCAATGCTGTAAATTATGCAGGCACCAAGAAGCATTAAGGAGAAATAATAGCAATTTAAACGAAGGCTGACGTAATTCATGATAAACAGTCATTGGAAAATATTACAATGTTGTCTTTTTTGAGTGGGTTTAATCAGAAGAATGTGACCATATTCTAACATAAACCACTTCTCTTTTCCATTGTACTAGCACTTGGAATGTTGGCACTCACCCTGACTGCAAGGTTCTTATTCACAATAATTGCTGAATCCTGAGCTCCCACACCTCCAGGGAACCTAACAATGTAAATTTGGTATTCTGATTGATGGAAGGAGCTTCCAAGACAAAGCTCCAAAGCTTTGGACTGCATGGTGGTCCAAAGAGGAACTGAAATTGGAGATGCTATAACCAAGATGCCTTCAAAAATTCATATCAAAAAGATGGTTAAGTAATGCAAACATTGAAGAATTGTTTTATTGTCCCGCCGAACAGAACCTTGAAATGTGGTATAAATTCAGCAGCTGTCCTGATAAAAGTAAACCTTTGTCACAGATTGTTCTGGATGAACTGGAAATATAGCAACACATTAAGCAGCAAAAATGATGAGGAAGACTAAACTTGCCAACTTTCATTAATGCAAAATATCACCAGGTCAGGATCATAAGACATGATCACAAGACCTGGTTGCCAAGCAGATGTTTATACCTGAAAGCAAAAAAAAAAAAGTTACCATTAAATGGGAGGGGAGTTGTTATGCATACAAACTGATTGAGAGTGGGTTACACACACACACACACACACACACACACAGTCTCATGCCAACATGGAGCCTGGGCAAAATTTACCTGTCTGGAATTCACAGTCTTTGAGAGTATAGAAAGTATAATGATGTTGCTATGATTATTGCAAAACCTTCCAATGAAGAATCCATTTAAAAGTCTTTAAGCTAACTGTAGATTATCTATATTGATAAAGGAAGGTAAAGATAAAAGAAAACACAGAAAATCTAATAGTTTCTTTTTCTCACTGGTTTCTATTTCATTCATGATCCATTCTTTCCAAGGGCCATTACAAGCAGTAGAAGTGATCTCAGTTTTTCTTTCTCTTCTTTTTTCTGCCAGCCTTTGAGTGGAGGTGCTAAGGAACTGGAATAACCTCAAATGAAGAAAGAAGGGGAGCTCTGTCCAGGAAGCTGGGAACTTGGACGATCTACATAGTGGGGCCTCTATCCCTGATAATCAAAAATTAACTGCCACGTTCCAAAGATCATTAAAAATATCCATTATATAGCAAAACTATCTTTGACTCTGGATTTCTTCTTCCAACTAAATCTATTTAAATAGTCCCTGAGGTCAAATAGCTGGCCACTCCTTTAAAAATATTCTTTCCAAAAAAGATAAATGGCTTTCTTTGGCATTTGTACCAATAAAAATGTATTTTATCTCCTCTTACCACACAAAGTTTGCTTTCTCTAAATAGCCCAACGTGAACATTATCAGTGAATTGTGCTCAGTGTACAAATATTTTATGTATTACAATAAGTGGCAGAACGCAAAACTTGCAAATATTTATTTATAGACATATGGGAAAAAAAGGCAATTAGAGCTAAAAATGTGAAGAATGAAGAGCTCACTTAGAAGCAATTACATTGGACATGCAAACTGTTCTACCATCAAACTTCTATTCAGATGCTGTGGAGCATATTAAGAAATATCACTTGCCCAAAATATTATTATTTCACAACTGAAAAAGTCCAATCACTATAAACAACATCTGGGGGTCATTAATAACTTATTCTGGAGCTGAATTAGCCAACTAATAAGTGGCCTGACTCAGAATTCCTAAATTTCTATTTCTGAAGGGAAAAAAGAGAACAAAACAAAACATAATACCATTACTTATTTTTGCAAATACAGATGCACTGTGGGCAGTTTCTGTGAGTGTACAAATGTGTATGTGTATAGTGGACAATCTGTGTACACACACAAGGTACATATAGTTTATATATTAATCATTACTTCCCCTTTAAGTGATGTCCTGTTTTTGTTTTGAGGAAGTTTAAAATTACAATATTGACTTCACTCTCTCTGTTCAGAGCCGTGTATATAATTAGCATATTTTTCAGACTGGTAAGAATTTAACCATAAGAAGTATCTGAGAAGATTCCCATTTCAAACTACTACAAAGCCTTTCAAGCCCCATAACACATTTTAAGAACAGGCACACTGTTTAAATATTCCAACCCTAAGATAAAAGAAATAACAATTTTACTGCCACACAACTCACTGCACTGAAATACCCTAAATATTTATATTAACAGGGGTTGAAAATAGTACCAGAGGACAATGCCAAAATATTTCTTCCACTCATTATTAGTACCAGTCTTTAGGAAGACAGATGCCAAAAAGCCAGCACTTTTCTAATTCACTGAGTCCTATCACATAATCTATTATTACAGGTTTCACGGGGAGCCATTAGACTTGTTGGTTTATGATAGGGTAAAACACCCTTCAAGACATCCCATATTGGCTTTTTTTTTTTTTTTTTTTTCTCTTTGCAAATGCCTCGAAAACATTTCTGCAAAAAGATGGAATTTCAATAGGCACTTTTTTTCTTCCCCCTCATTTCAATGCTCCCAGAACCACTGGTCTTCCAATGGATGACAATTTATAACTATAATCAGTAATGCTTTTTATTCCTTAATTGTACATGTAATAATGATATCTTACAAATGATGTCATAAAATGAGTTGCCAGAGTAGATTCTGACTCTTGTGACTCTGTTGGTATTGAGCAGAACTGTGCTCCATAGGGTTTTCAACAGCTAATTTTCCAGAATGAGATAGATCTCCAGGCTTGTCTTCCAAGTCTTCTCTAGGTGTACTCCAACCACCAGCCTTTCAGTCATCAGCTGAGCATTACCTGTTCGCACTACCTGTTGTTGTTGTTGTTATATGCCGTAGAGTCGGACTTGACTCTTAGCGACCCCTCCTTGGGTTTCCGAGGCAGTATCACTACGGAAGTAGATTGCCCCATCTTCCTTCCAAGGAGTGGCTGGTGGGTTTGAACCGCCAGCCTACTGGTTAGCAGTCAAGTGCCTTAGGCACTACGCTACCAGAGCTCCCACTACCTTTGTTGTTGTTGTTGCTGTTGTTGTTATGTGCTGTCGAGTCGGCCCCGACTCATAGCGACCCCTCCTTCCAATATCATCTTGGATTTGATGAAATATAATACCTAGCTGTATGGTCTACAACAGGGGTCAACAAATTTTTCTGTAAAGGGCCACACAGTAAATATTTTCAGTTCTGTGGGGTCTATGCAACTCTGCGATTTTATTACCAAAAACAGTCACAGACAAGATATAAAGGCATGATTGGGTCAGTGTTCCAGGAAAACTCTATATAAACAGGCAACTGACCTGACATGGCCCATGGCCATACTTTGTCATATGTAAACTAGATTGTAAACAGTATACTGATTTATAAGCACAGACCCAAAGTCTGATGCTGAACCCACTGAAAGAGAAACTGCAACACTCTGCAGTTTCTTCCCAGTTCCACAACTGCCCACAGCAGGTGCTCAACATCTGCCAGACAAGGCTGAGGGAAATGGCCATGTTCAAATGCACACGAGTCAGGACATGGACACTGTTCAGGTTGCAGAAGCAAAGATTCTGGAGGTGAATGTAAAAAATGTACCTGGCTATCTTTCAGGAATATTGCTTTATAGATTTGACAAAAGTCCCAGATGCTTAAAATCATTCTTTGAATTGGAGTAGTTAAGAAACTACTAAAAAGAGCAACATAGCACAATGGTTAAGAGCACAGGGCTTTGAAGTACACAGAGCTAAATTTGAATCCCAGCTCTGCCAGTTAACCAGCTCTGCCTGGATGACTTCCTTGAACAAGTCAGAGACTGTTTTCTTATTTTCAAAACAGGAATAACAATACCTATACCTCAAAGTATTGTTGTGAGATTTAAATGAGATAATGTCTACAGTAATGAACTCTGATGGTACAGTGGTTAAAGCATTCAGCTGCTGACCAAAAGGTTGGCAGTTGCAACCTACCAGCTGCTCTGTGAGAGAAAGATGAGGTAGTTTGCTTCTGTAAGGATTTAAAGCCTTGAAAACCCTACGGGGCAGTTCTACTCTGTCCTATAGGGTTACTGTGAGTCAGAATCAACTCAATCACAGTAGGTTGGGTTTGGTTTAATGTATATAACAGGTGCTCAATAAATATTAGATAAATTTGGTTTCACTATGTCTTTCACTAAAGTAATTAATGTATACAACAGGTGCTCAATAAATATTAGATAAATTTGGTTTCACGATGTCTTTCACTAAAGTAATTAATCAAAATAAATATACGTGGTTCATTACATGGATATCATTTAGGGACACAAACTGTATTCCAGCACCTATAATGATGACTGGCACATGGTAAGCCCATAATAAAAGGTAGGAGCTACTGTTATTTATTTTGAAGTAACCAGGTTTCTCAGGAAATGAGCTGTGCTAGTTAATGAGGCAGAAAGTGTACTGAGAATCATGAAGAACAACTTTTTGTTTGTTACTGACAAAATGCAAGTATGTGAGAACAGAAAGAGATCTTAAAGATCACCTGGTCCTAGCTTCTTAATCTAAGGTTTCCTATGGTCTACGAATCCCAACAAATGTATACAGAATTTTCTATGTTGCTTGACATTTTAATTTTTGCTAAAAACATTACTGGACCTTTATTATGATGATGATGATGTTTGCATCCATGCATTTATAAGAAGATTCATAGCTTTCATCACATTCTCAAAGGGGCTTAAGATCCAAAAAAGCTCAAAAAGCTGTTCCAACCTTCCATTTCATATAAAAGACATTAGGAGAGAGGTCTGGAGAGGTTAACTGAGTTACCTAAGCTCTCCTGACTATTTAGTATGAGGGTCAAATTCAGAACTGAGGTATCCTGACTCCCACTCAAGTGTCCTGTTTAGTACATTTAAGTATTTCTTAGTTAATTTCTCACTAATTAATAGTATGAGAATATATCTCTACTAAATAATATTTTTTGCACTTTGACCTAAGGTTGTTGTTGTTGTTGTTGTTGTTGTTATTTGCCGTTGAGTCGGCCCCGACTCATAGCGACCCCTCCTTGGGTTTCCGAGGCAGTATCACTATGGAAGTAGGATTGCCCAACCTTCCTTCCGAGGAGTGGCTGGTGGGTTTGAACCGCCAGCCTTCTGGTTAGCAGTCAAGTGCCTTAGGCACTATGCTACCAGAGCTCCCTTGACCTAAGGTTAGGCCAAGCTAAACCTATAATTGCTCAAAGAACATAATTCGACCTTCTGCTGCTAGTCCTCACCACACTATAACAATCATGCCACCCCCACGAACTGCTAGACAATTCCTCCATTAATCCTGAAGGGAAATAATTAAAGAGGGAGAAGCTTCTGGGAAAAATTGCTTTGTCAACTTCCACTACCACTGTCACTGCCTTCCAACCTTAGGCATCCCTACAGCACTCAGCCTAAATCTTCAGTGTGCATAATTACCAGGGAATCTTGATTAAAATATTGGTAATAGGGCATTACTAATTTAAATTTAGCAGGTCTGAGGTAGACACCAAGAGCTCCAGTGGTGCAGTGGTTGAAGCATTCAGCTGCTCACCATAAGGTCAGCGGTTTGAACTCACAAGCTACCCCTGGCAGAAAGATGAGGCAGTCTGCTACCATAAAGATTTACAGCTTTGGAAACCTTATGGGGCAGTTCTACTCTGTCCTATAGGGTTGCTATGAACCAGAATTGACTCAATGGCAGTGGGTTTGAGGTAGACCCCAAGAATCGGCATTTTTAGTGAGTTCTTCAGGTAACTGATAAGGGTGCAAAAATCACTGCCTGAAATCATTTTATGGCCTAAGCCAAATATTCACTTAAAAATTCTTTTCCTCTAGTATAGAGTCATCCAGAAACTTTGGATCTTCAGTCTGAACACTGGCTCTCACTGTCCTCATCTGTAGCTGTGGAAAGTTCAGGATACAAGGCTTACTGTGAACAAAGCCCACAGTTGACACTAAGTATTGCTTAAAAGGAAAAACATTTTGGCAAGAAGAGATTCCTGTGTCAAAAACCAAAACCTATACCCATTGAGTCAATTCTAACGCATAGTGATCTTATAGGAGAGAGTAGAATTTCCCCATAAGTTTTCCAAGGCTGTAAATCTTTATGGTAGCAGACTGCCTCATCTTTCTCCCACAGGGCGGCTGGTGGTTGACCTTTTAATTAGCAGCCGAGATTCCAGGAACCTACCCTAAATAAACCATCAGAAATGCTGATGGTTTTATACATAAAGATGTTCATCACAGTGTTAATTATACATTATACATAATGTTGTTGTTGTTGTTATGTGCCCTTGAGTCAGCCCCGACTCATAGCGACCCCTCCTTGGGTTTCCGAGGCAGTCACTACGGAAGTAGGATTGCCCAACCTTCCTTCCGAGGAGTGGCTGGTGGGTTTGAACCGCCAGCCTTCTGGTTAGCAGTCAAGTGCTTTAGCTACTATGCTACCAGAGCTCCTTTATACATAATAGCAGGGGAAAAAGAAAAAGCTCTAGAGAAAACAACCTAAAACTTCACAGAAGGATTTAAGTAAGCTGTGGTAAATTTATTTTATGCAATTATTTACAACCATTAAATTGCTATTTATAAAAATGTTATAATAATAGAGGGAAATGTTTATTTTATAATAACTAAAATTTTAATATAAAAATTGCATATATGGAATGTTCTCAAGTAAATAAGTAAATAAAAATTTATTTTCCAGCGGAAAAAGCCTGGAAGGAAATAGATAAACATTGATAAGATCATGGATGATACTTAGGAAGACAATATAAAAACACAGATAAGCATATCTGCTTTGAAGCCAGCAGACCTGAACTGGAATCCAGCTTGACCACTTATGAGCTGGGTGACTTTGGGTTTATTTAACCTTCCTAGCCTCTGTTTCATGCACTGTGAAGTGATGGTTAAGATGAGCTTCCTTATAGGGACAGAATCTGTACATAGACCAAGAGGCAGTCAGTCATTTGACAGACCAAGTGGATACTGCATGGTTTAAAATCAGAAAGGTATGTGTCAGCATTGTATTCAAGCTGTATGCTGAGCAAATAATTTGAGAACCTGGATTATATGAAGACATCAAGATTGGAGGGAGACTCATTAACAATCTGCAATAAGCAGTTAAGACAACTTAGCTTGCTGAAAGCAAAGAAAACTTGAAGCATTTACTGATGAACATCAAAGACTACAGCCCTTGTAAGGATTATACCTCACCATTAAGAAAACAAAAATCCTCCTAAATGGACTAATGAGCAGTATCATGACAAAAAGAGAAAATATTGAAGTCAAGGATTTCATTTTACTTGGACTTTTAATCAATGCCTACGGAAGCAGCAGTCAAGAAATCAGACAACATATTGCACTGGGCAAATCTGCTACAAAAGACCTCTTTAAAATGTTCAAAAGCAAAGATGTCACTTTGAAACCTAAGGTACACCTGACTCAAGCCATGCATGGTATTTTCAGTCACCTCATATGCATGCAAAAGCTAGACAGTGAATAAAGAAGACTGAAGAAGAATCGATGCCTTTTCATTATGGTGTTGGCAAAAAGCACTGAGTACACCAGAAGAATGAACAAATATGTCCTGCAAGAAGCACAGTCAGAATCCTCCTTAGAATGGAGGATGGCAAGACTTGGTCTTAAGTACTTTGGACATGTTATCAGGACAGAATAGTCCCTAGAGAAAGACATCATGCTTGCAAAACTGAGGGTCAGCAAAAAAGGGGTAAACTCTCAAAAAGATGAAATGATACAATGGCTGCAACATGGGTTCAAACAGCAGCACGTGACTGTGCAGTGTCTCGTCCTGTTGTACCAGAGTTGGTCCCTATGAGTTGGAAGAAACTCAATAGCACCCAACAACAACAACACAGGGGCACTGAAAGAATTAAGCACGATAACGTATGTAAAGGGCTTAGCGTATAAGGTCTGACATACGGTACTCACTCACAGAAGAGTGACAATTATTATTATTATTATTATTATTATACTTTCCATTATGGAAAAGTCCCTGGGTAGTGTAAACAGTTTGCACTTGACTGCAATAATGGAAATAATTTCATAATGAAAAAAATGTTTTGAAAAAAATATGAGCTGTTTTCTTACAATTTACTTTTTTTCCCCCCTCCTTGAAATATTTCACAAAGGGCATGGGAAACAGAGTATTTGGTTAACTGAAGACTCTAGTTAATTAGGGCTAAACTTGCAAATGTGATACCACACCCCTAAGCAATGGGACATATTCACCAACACCACTCATCAGGTGGGATTGACATTAAGAGCAAGAAGCTATTCCTCAAAAAAAAAAATCAAAGAATTACCATAGAAAAACCAGTTGCTGGGCAATCTATGTTGACTCCTGGTAAGCCCATGCATTACAGAATAGAACTGTGCTCTATAGTGTTTTCAACGCTGTGACCTTTCAGAAGGAGGCTTTTCTTTTGAGGTATCTCTGGGTGGGTTCATACCACTAACCTTTTGGTTAGCAGTCAAGTGCAAACTGTTTACACTACCCAGGGACTTCTAGAATTACTATATGACCCAATTAGTCCACTCCAAGGTATATACCCAAGAGACTTTAAAGCAGCACCACAAACAGACACATGTACACCAACATTCACTGCAGCAGTATTCACAATAGCCAAAAGGCAAAAACAATGCAAGTATCTATCAACAGATGAATGGTTAAATAAAATGTGGTATATCTATACAATGGAATATGACTGACATAAAGGAAAATGAAGTTCTGATAATGCTACACATGCACGAACCTTGAAAACATTATGTTGAGTGAAATAACCGAAACACAAACCCACTGGCATCAAGTTGATTCTAACTCATAGCAATCTCCATTGGGTTTCCAGGGTAGTAAGTCTTTATGACTTGACGGCACATAACAACAACAACAAGTCTTTATGGAAGTAGTTTGCCTCATCTTCTGTCGATGGAACAGCTGGAGGGTTTGAACTGCCAACCTTCTGGTTAGGAGTCAAATGCCTTAGGCACTGCACCACCAGAGCTCCTTGAGTGAAATAAGTCAGAAACAAAAGGACAAATGTTATATGATCCCACTTATATGAAATATCTAGAAACATAGAGTCCAAAGTGTGTTAGTGGCTACCAGGGACTGGGGAAGATAGAGAAATAGGGAGTTACTGCTTAAGGGGCACTGAGTTTCAGTGCATGATTTAAAAAAATCTGAAAACAGACTGTGGTAATGGTTGCCCAACATGATGAATACAATTAATATCACTGAATTATGTACATAAAAAAATGGCTAAGATAGCATTTGATTTATTACATATATTTTCCCACAGTCAAAAAAATTAAAACAGAACAAAAGTGCATGGGTCTAGAATCTGATGATGTCTGAGTTAGTGTCACCAACACTGCACTAATGTTTAGCCACTAACTTTCTTGATGAGCTTCTTCAACTGCCAAATGATGTCTATGACATCTGTCCTCCTTGTTATACCGAATTATTTGGAGGTAAGACATAGATGACTAGGTAAAGGCCCTCTGAAGATATGAAGAGCACATTTCCATATGAAGGCCATTCCTCTCATGAGGAGTGAATGACAGGATTGAGGGTGGGATGTGCACTCACCAGGCAGGCCACCTCTCTGATGTCTCTTTTCCAACTCAGGTAGATGGTACTGGCACTGAGGGAGAGTAAGACAGCTTAAAAGGACAATGTCCCTACGTTTGTTCTAACCTTGACACATTTCAACTTCCTTTCTTTCCTGAACTGTGGATGTGATATATTTTATATAGCATGGTACCTGTCATCTACACTACATACAATAAGGATAAACCTTAAAAGAACCGATTAATTTCAACATTCTCTGTCTCAAGGGGTGTGTGCTATAGTTAGTGCCCCGATAAAGTACAGCTTCTACTACTATGTGTAATATCCTTGTTAAGGTATTTTCTCTCCTATTTCAAAGGCGTCACGTTCATGCCTGGAATTGTGAGGATGAAAGTGGAACCTGATAATCCTGCATGTTGTGAACTTGCCTCATCCAGGATCCTCCACAGAACTCTGCTGAGAGACAGAGCCTTCATCCTCATCTATAAATAACACGGAACATACCAACAATCCATAAAGTATTCTTACGGCATAAATACCATCCACCAAGTAATCTTCCACATAATGAACTACTGGCTAAGATTTTTCTTTCTGAAGACTTTCTGGAATGATTCCAGTCTAAACTGTGATCTATACTGGATTTGTTCCTAATCTATAAAACTCACATTAATTAGAACCTGTCATTGCCCCATAGGCTAATGGCCCAGCTACTATTTCTTGATTTCCACAAAGAATTCAAATATCTGTGGGTTAGAGGTTGGAAAGATCAGTGTGATGACCTTTGGGTACAGGGTACCACTTGTCCTAACTTAAGGCTATTCCTCAACTTCCTTCTAGGGTGTGTAGATTCTAGGATCTGTTAAGCTTCATAATAAATCAGCAATCTTCAACCAAAGATACTGAAGAATGTTTTTATGAAGAATGTTTTTGAATGTTCGAATGTTTATAAAGAATGTTTTTCTCATTTGAAAAGGTGACTAAATGCTAAGAAATGTTTGTGCTAGACATTTTGACTTTTGAATGAAATAAATTATCAATAAGTGAAGATTTAAAGATTGAATTCAAAAGATATTTGACTTTAATAAAATCATTTCAAAAACATATGTTGATACAGAGATGAGTAAGATATGATTCTTACCCCTCAGAGAGCTTAGAATCTAGTGAAGAGAGAGGCAATATAAGGTCCAAGCAGAAGGGGTAAACTTCAGGAGAGTACTAGAATACCTCAGAAGGGACTGGGAGTGGAGTGCTAAAGAAGATTTTTCTGAAACCATCCTTTTAGCCCAGAAGCAGCCTATTAAACAGCCAGAGGACCAAACTAGCATTTAATTTTTCTACTCCTTACCATTGAGTAGGTACATGTCTCTTTTTTCCTTTTAAGAGATGACAGGAAAGATCCAATTTAATAAGAAACCAGTTCATTTCTTCTTCCAGAAGCTTACCCTAGGTTCCTAACCATGATGGTGTCTACAAGAGAAGGGATCAGGAACATGTGCTAAAAGTAGCAGAGGAAATAGCATCTTTCTTTGAGCTTCTAAGTCTAGAGTATTTTCCACCTCGGAAACCCAAGGAGGGGTCTCTATGAGTCGGATCTGACTCCACGGCAGTGAGTTATCACCTGAAATAACTTCCTCATTTTTGAATCCTCTCTACTCTCAAGGTCCAGCTGAAGATCCACGTCCTCTAGAAAGCTCCCTCTGACCTTCAGGGCCCTCTGTCATACATCTCAGGAGCTCTGGTAGCACAGTGCCTAACACATTTGACTGCTAACCAGAAGGCTGGAGGTCCAAACCCACCAGCCACTCCTTGGAAGGAAGGTTGGGCAATCTACTTCTGTAGTGATACTGCCTACGAAACCCAAGGAGTGGTCACTATGAGTTGGATCCGACTCGATGGCAGTGAGTTTGGTTTTTTGGTTTTCTCATATATCTCTAATGAGCTCTGGTAGTACAATGCCTAAGGCATCTGACTGCTAACCAAAGAGTGGCTGGTTCAGACCAACCAGCCACTCTGGGAAAGCAAGACTGGGACAATCTACTTCCATAAAGATTTACCACCTCGGAAACCCAGTGGGGGTCGCTATGAGTCGGAATCAACTCAATGGCAGTGGGTTTAGTTTTTGGTTTGGTTTGGTTTCCATTTATCTCTTAACTCTAGCAACAGCCTCTTCCCTTAGTCCTTAGATGTCTGCCTTGCTATGTCTATTATATGACAAAGTTTTCCTATTTATAAAGCTTTGGCAGATATCATCTCCTGTGAACCTCAAAATAACTTCTGACTCTTAATTCAATGCCCCTTTCACTTCATAGCAGAAAAATGTGCTACCTCCCATTTCAGCAACATGGTAGGTCTATGACCCTGCTAAAGCTACTTAACCTCTCTGAAGTCACTGGTGGGTAAAACACAACATTGTTAAGAGGATTAGTTACAGTATTTCTAAACTACCATTGTTCTCTGTCTTATCTCACCCAATTTGATTTTCAAGTATCTTGAGAGCAGAGACAATGTCATATATCAGTATCCCAACAATGCCTGGAGCTATGCCTTAAACATAGTTGGTGCTCAATAAATGATTAGCACACAAGAAGCTTTAGAATGTACCAATGTTTTTCTGGCCAAATCCTATCTTTTCTTTGGTCTTCCAAAATGGCGACTGGAGAGCCAAAAAGGCTGTGTAGAGAAGAGATTCTTAGGGAAAGAATTTCTAGGCAATTTCCAAAGGAAGCATAAAGCCCAGATGATGGAATAAAGGCCCATGCCAGCCAGCAATGAGATTTCCTGAGCAGGCAGTGCAGCTCTTATGCCAAGAGCTTGACTACTCTACTCCGCCTCCTTTGAAAACCCATTACCAAATCATGGCAAGTGAAATTTAATTTTAAAAGGGAAATGATTTATGTGCTACAGGCATAAAGAAGTGACAGAAGCAGGAAAGCTTGCATACATTTCATTTTTTGAAATTAGACCTATAATTTTTTCATTAAAGAAGGATGCCAAATTGGGGAAGCCAATGTGTTCTGAGTAGAAAATTACAGGGACGTGTATATGAAAGCCCTGTCAGCATCACACCTCCATGTCTTACAGAGAGTCCATCAGAACACAGGGCAGTTTACTATCTGCCCCCTTCAACTTCCATGTATTCTCAGTTCTTAAAGGGCCCTGTCTCCATAATGCTTCTCTGATGAGATGGGAAGTCATTGGGAGGATGGAGCAGTGAAGTGATCACTATAGTTAGAATGTTGAAAAGGGCCTACAGGACAGTACGAGCTGGTAAAATATACATGAGAGATGATGGTGGCTGGCATCAGAAGTCCTTGATCCCAATCCAGTGGTTTCTAGATTTTGAATTTTTATGATCATTCCTTTCCTAACCACTCCAGCATACATCAAATTCTCTATGTAAATCCTACAGAACCACTGTCCACTCATCATCTATAGAGACCTGGTGATCAGTTATCTGTTTCCAACAGTCTGATCTCAGGAAGTCTGAAGGCTCTTTTTGAGCAGACTGGATAATGAGAAGCAGCTTAGTGTGATGGTTAAAGGCATGGAGGCTGAAGCAGACTGTCTAGGTTAAAATTCTGGTTTTCCTGTTAGATAGCTACGTAATGGAGTCTCTGGTTGGTGGAAACAGTTAATAAGCTCAGCTACTAACTGACAGATTGGCAGTCTGACACCACCCAGAGGTGCCTCAGAATAAAGGCATGACCATGAACTTCCAAAAATCAGCCACTGAAAACCCTATGGAGCCCAGCTCTACCGTAACATACGTGGGTTATCCTGAGTTTTAATCACCTCAAGAGCAACTGGGTTTTTGAGGTTTTTTGGTGTGTAATGTTGCTGTGCTTCAGTGTCCTTGGCTGCAATGGGAACAGCCAAAGCACTGACATACAGTATGCACATATCTATTCATTAAACCAACATTTATGATATGCCTACTGTGCACAGTGAGGTTTTTGGGTTTTTTTTTTTTTTTTTTTTGCCCCATTGTGCACTAAGTACTGCTGTGAGCTCTGGGCATATGGTTGTGAAAAAGACAGAGGACTTCACTGTTCTTAACAAGCTTACATTGTAGTATGGGTGGGAATGGGGGAGACAGACCATAAACATGTAGAGAAACAAATATAGGAGTTAATTTCAGATACTGATGTGTGATATGAACATAATAACATAATGGGTTTTGGAATAGAGCCAGACTTGGGGAAGGTCAGAGGAGAAGACATTTGAGCAGTGGCCCAAGTGATGAGAAGGAATCACACCTGTAAAATTGGAGTAACATATTCCAGAGCAAGGGACAAGCAAGTATTTCTGGAATGCATGGATGCATATTAAACAATTTTTAGTAGCCTCAGAGTAATTTTGATACTACTATCTGTATACCCACTACCATTGAGTCAATTTTGACTCATAGCAACCCTCACAGGGTTTCTAAGGCACTCAAATGAGACTTGCTATGTATCATCTAAGGAGCTCTAGTGTGGCACAGTACCTAAGGCACTTGACTACTAACCAGAAGGCTGGCAGTTCAAACCCACCAGTCTCTCCTTGGAAGGAAGACTGAGCAATCTAGTTTGGTAGAAATACCACCTTAGAAACCCAGTTGGAATCAACTAGGCAGCAGTGAGTTTGTTTTTTTAGTTTTGGTATATACCATCTAAATGCTTTTTATTTCTTAATTCATTTGATCTTCATAACAAATCTGTGAGGTATAGTCTAGGTCTATCCCCATTTTATCCCCTAATACTCACCTATTCTATTATAAAAGTTCTTAAAGAGCAGGGAGTTTTCCTGTCTTGTTCACAACCCAGTGCCCATGGACCAAAACAATATTGGCACACAGTAGGTATGTAATAAACATTACATACTATGTGTGTACTATGAACCAGACACTGTGCTAGGCTCTAACCATCCCCAGACAGCCTACTGCCCAAAGAGCTGAAATCAATCTACTTCCCCTGACAGAAGAGAATGAGGGGACCAGAGAGAATCTTCTTTTACCAAGAGGATTTTTAAAAACCAAATAAATATAGACTTATTTTGAGTCTCCTTCCCCAACTCATAGACCTGGTCAGGGCTTTTGCTTGTGATTTTTCAATGATCTGGTTCTTTCTTGTAGTGTTTATGTGTGTTTTTTCAATTGATAAGAATATCCGTTTCACTCTAGAGAGGAATATGTTGATCTTGCTAATGTAATGGATATAACTTTCTTGCTTTTCTGGATGAAATACTAGGTGAAATATTATTCAATATAGACACAAATCCTTTCTTCTGGGGTGAACAAGAGTTTATTGTACCCATGAGTCCAAACAGTTTTTAATAACCCATTGAGTCCACTCAGCTACAAAAGTAGTCCAGAGTTATTTTAAAATCTTTCAAGTTCCAAAAATAGAAAAGAAATCCACTAATCCTACCATTCCATATATCATGACTCTCTAAATTAATTTACAGTAGCAACATAAGAAATCTTTTCATAACACCCAAGAGAAATGGCCCCCTGGCCCCCAAGGCTTCTGCCCAAGTAGGTCTGTTTTCTGACCCTCCTTGTCTCTTACTGTCCTGGAAGCCAGGTCCATATGTTAATCATTACATGTACCATAGAGGACATCTGATACATCTACCAGCAGATTTATTTGGGTTTGTTTCACTGTGTTGTATGAAGACCATAACATTCTCTCCATCCCAACTTCAACAGTATATAAAACAAGGAGAAGATACCAAGACTGGTCTTGGTTAGACTATTTTCTAATGATAAATTAAACCTCTAGAATACTTAAAAGACAAAGGAGTCTTACAAATGAGATCTTAGAAAATTAAGGTCTTCTGCATAAATAGCAATATACAAGAAGCACAACTCCTTTCCCACTCAGCTTCAATCGAACAGAAACATCTACTTCATTATCTTTTGAGGGATCAGTGGGCACGGCAAGCAGGTAGCTAAAACCTGCACGTGGATAGAGGCCAAGAACAAAGTCATTTGATCACCAAAATCCACTGTGACTATGAAAGCTACTTTGGCAAGGAAAAGAAAATGTTTACTCACTTACAAATTCCCATGATCCTTAACAAAACAACTGCCTTTCCTTTCATTTCCAGTAAAACATGTGATGTTTTGAGGGAAGAGGCAGAGTCCAGTTGTTCTTTATGCTTCAAAACAATTTTATATATCCTCAGTTTTCTTTTATTGAAATTCAAGGTTTCACTCCTCTTTTCTTCTGTTCCTCTTTCTCCTTTTCCTTTTATTTTTGGTCTACAACGTCATTATTTCCTCCAACAGGTAAATGGAAAAGGAAAGGTCAGTGTGGATTCAAGACTGCACCCTAAGAACATATGTAGAAAGTAGAAAACTTTTCTGTTTCCATTAAGGTTCTATTAGGAGTCCAGCAGCTGTAGGGAAATGGATTCATTTATTATTTGAAGAGCAAGATTACTGTGGATGACTACAAGTTGTCTAAGGCCTAACACTAGTAGAAAGAGCGAGCCTGGTGCGATGGCTGTTATTCCCACTTTACAGATGAGGCAAGTGAGGGACCTGATGTGACTTGCCCAGAGGCATAGAGAAGCAAATGGCAGAGCTGACTTACACATGGGCCATTTGCCTCTAAGCCTAGCACTTGTTTTACTATATTGTTCTACTTTCCTGGCAGGGTATGCTGTGTGTTTAATATTGACCAAGACATCTTCCTCTCACTGAAGATGAGAGCTCATGGTGTTCTGCACATGCATCTACTGCCAACAAAACAGTATATATCATCTCTATTCTTTTTGGGAGAATGAGCACATCCTTCCTTTAACCTCATCCCATTCCTTGGTCAAGAAAAACACACACGCTCAACTGCCAAAGAACTTAGAAGCAAGACTTTTTATGCCTCTTTATAACCCAAACCCCATATCCAAACCCCAGACCCAACAACATTATATTAATCTATTTAGTCCCATCACATTAAAGACTGACTTAATCTCATTTATGCACACTGGGTCCACCTTACATTCCTCTTATGGAAGCCAGTAACTTAAAGCTATCCATTTATGTAGTATACTGCCTATGCCTCTGTTTAGAATTTAGCTGTCAACACTTCACACATGTGAAATCAATCTGTGTGATACTAATGTAAACATGTGCATTACAAACCAGTGGACATTTTATTGTTCTAGCAACAAAAAAGAGACAAAATGTATGCATTTGTATGTTTTTTCTGCAGCAAAGAAAATAACAATAAAAATGAGAGTATGTGTTTTATATTGAAGCAATCAAATTATAAAAAGAGGTTAAAAAAAATCAAGGTGGGAGGTTGTCAGAGAATGCCTTAAGTTCAGAAATTCTAGCAGGACAGTGGGAGCAGGAATTATGCATAAAGTAAAGATTTTTATGGAAAGAAAAATTGCCATCTATAATATCACTTCCCCTTCATTGTTATTACAGTGTCATTTCCGAATTGCATGCACAATACAACTAGTTTTCATAATGCTTTCGTGGGGAGTCCATTGCTTTAGTTTTAAAAATAGCCAAATTCTCTTGTGCTAAGAAGAGAGCACATTACCTTTAAGAGCATTGTAACTGAGAAGATGGAAAAAAGTGGGCAGGATGTCAAAGCTGAAGCTTTTCAATCACCCACCACTAATATGATTCCATTTATGCTTATGTCATAGGTTTACACATTGCACAGTGCTGTAAGCAAGGAAGGAGCCTGAATAAAATACAGCGAAGAAAGCAGATGGTATGCTATCAAAACCCTTCAAGCCTAAAATAACCTTTCCCAAGTAAGAAGGATAGTTAATTAAAACCAGGATATATTTACTCTATTCTGAATATCTCAGTGTAAATAAAAATCAAAATGGCACCACTGTAATGTTGGACTAAGTGATGAAATTTCATCTATCCTATTTTTCTTTAATAGTTTTTAATCAAACTTTTCATTAAACAGTTTCATAAAATTCCATGGGGAATTTATTTACAGGGACTAACTGTAGATTTAAAAACCTTATTTTTATTGTTCAGTGAAAACTGTTATTCAGTGGACATTAAAAGGATTGCGGGGGACAATGGGCCTATAAGTTCATGTGAATGATCAGAATTCCCAGGTGTATAGTAGAGCTGACAAGGGGCAAGATTATGGTCATTGCTTGGTCACAGCCAGCTACCCAGAGTTGATCCTGTGGGCTTGGGACTATAGTCGCAGGGGACATCAAGCTCAATTGGCATAACATACTATACAAAACATTGTTCCACCTACTACTTTGGTGAGTAGCGACTGGGACCTTAAAAGCTAGGAAGCTGCCATCTAGATGCAACAACGGGTCTCTCCTCGTCAAGAAGAAAGAAGAAAACCAAAATTAATGGAAACAATCAGTCCTAGCGACTGGTACACCATCTGATCTGCAACCTATACAACTATGAGACCAGAAGAACTAGATGGTGCCCAGCTACCACTGCCATCCACTTGGAAGGGATGTAGGAGATCCTGCATAAAGAGGGAGAACAATGTGGAACAAAACTCAAAATCATTTGGAGGCAAAAAAAAAAAGAAGGTGGGGACCAGGTTTGCTGGTCCAATAGAGCCTGGTGTAACCACTGAGACTATGGCCCCTAGCTTCCCTTCAGGTCTGGAATTGAACCCACAACTGTGGTTTCCAGCCAAACAAAGTACAGGCATGTGAGTTAAACATTTACCTCAAGTAGACACACGCCCTGGAGAGAACAATCATGGGAGAAGGAAGGGCTGCTTATGCACAGGGAGATAGCTCAGGGTGCAGAAGAGTATGAAGGGATGGACACTGGGAGGAGGTAACTATGGGGAGGAAGTGGGAGGGGAGCTGCTGCATTGTAAATTTTGGTCAATGACATGAGACAAAGTATATGTGAACTGCTGTATGAAAAGTGAAAAAAAAAAAAAAAGGATTGTGGGGGGGGCATTCACTTGGGTAGTTGAGCAAGCTTGTCACACAGAGAAAAGTGCATTCTCAGAGAAGAACCCAGGGGGATGTAGGTAACCTACCTAGTAAACCAAAAAGTACAAAACCAGTGGCCGCTTAGTTGACTCCTCTTCATGGAGACCCTGTATCTCAGAGTAGAACTGTGCTCCACAGTTTTCAAATGGCTGATTTTTCAGAAGTAGATCCTCAGGCCTTTCTTTGGGTGGACTGGAACGGCTACTGTTTGGGTTAGCGGCTGAGTTCTTAACTGTTTGTGCCACCTGGGGGCTACTACCAAGCTATACAGTACATGGTGCCAATGGGAGGCCATCTCTGTCCAAGAAAGGAAGCCCAGTTTCAGGTCCAGCTCCAAAGCCACTGCCCAAGACTCTCTCAGTCCTGTTCTACTAACTCACATGTATATCCCACTGGTAGAGAGGGGATCAGGCCATTTTATAAAACTCACCCAAAGGGAAAAACCTACAAAAAGTGGTATAGTGACTAAGAGCAGAACAAACATAAGGGAGACCAAGAGTCACCCTACGGTGAAGGCAGCCATTAGCTAACATGGAAAGTCAGGACATGAATTTTAAAGAATCTAGATATTTCCAGTAATTTTCTAATAAGACCTCTTTCTCCATCCTTTAAAACCAGATCAGGCTCTGCCTTTACCATGAAGCTTTCCCTGACCCACCCCCTCCCTAACCCCTGCCCACTGCTAAATTTCTATAGCATTTGCTGTCTGGACCACTCACTGAATACTTAA
The DNA here is from genome assembly GCF_000298275.1 of Orycteropus afer afer. NCBI lineage: Eukaryota > Metazoa > Chordata > Mammalia > Tubulidentata > Orycteropodidae > Orycteropus > Orycteropus afer. Next base: position 8,964,882 of record NW_006921603.1, on the reverse strand, counting down.
TCATTAACTTTCCTGAAACATTAGTTAACCTTTCAGGTGCATTAATCCTGTCTTCCCCAATTAGATTTCAAATCCTCAAATCAAGCAAGGACCATGTTTTATTTATTTTTTGAATACCCTCTCTCACCCCCAATCCATACTCCCATTTAATAGAAGAAATCAAAAAATATATTAGTTAATAAAAGAAACATTATTCAATCATAGAAAAGCAGACACTGTCCTTTTGAGAAGGGGCTTGAAGGTATTTTATGGCAATTTATGAATTTCAAGTGTCAAAGCTGTAGCTGTTAAATGCTATAAACTCTTTGCCATCAGCTCCACTATTCATCCACCTGGTGATATGGCTAATAAAATTTGATTTTTACAGCCTAGGCATACTGTTACCTCAATTACATCTGACCAATTACTGAAGTCACCAAATGTGTGGTACAGAATATATACTGTGTAGAAAATTCATCTGTGGGCCCCCTGGCACCCGCGGTAATCTGACAGAAGTGTTTTAGTCATCTGGCAGTGTTTAATATTAGGAACATTTGTTTAATGCTAGTCACTAATTAAATTTATATTCTTCCACCAACTGTTAGTTGGTTGGAGAAACCCAACCCCACATTTTCACAAACTCTTTAAACCCATTTTGATTTCAACTATAACCAGTTGGAGGTTTCAAAGGGTGCTCTCTGGAAATTTAGATGTGTGACTGAAAGTGGAAGGTGGAGGAGAGAGGTTGGGGGAGGGTGTTTAAATCAGATCAAAATAAGCTATTTTATTCACTTAAAAGGAATACCATGAGAATCTGAAATACAAAGTTAACTAAAAAAAAAAAAAAAAAAAACCCTAATGTTCTAATTATTAAACTAGCCAACTAGAAGCTCATTAAAGATACCTTTATTCCAAAAGAAAGCTTCCACTTTAAGAGGCTGGAGAAGAAAAACAGCATTAAAATTAGCCATACCAGAAGAAAGTTCAGGAAAACACTCAAAAGTCAGATGCCTGTGTTCGTGAGAACATTTAAAACTAATTTAGTAATTCTTAACAACCATTGTGATCGCTGTTAAATTGGAACTTCTTTCTATTACCAATTCTAGATGCAACAGCTTTGAAACTCAATGACTAATAACTCTTAAATTAGCCAAAAAGGTTAAAACATTTTTTCATTATATTACATTGTGAAACTCTAATTTTGAATACTCTTAAATGAGGGAAAGTATTCTTTCAGCTTGTGTCAGGAATTTAGAGATTTGTTAAGCAGCAAGCAAGATAAAGGGTTGGGGAGTAGGGGATACGGAAGGAAAACTGAAAACAGAAATATTGAAAACAGAGGGCTTCTAAATGCTGCTCTGAAAAGAGAAGGGTTTTTTTTTTTTTTTATGTGCTGGATGCATTCATCTACTTGAATAAAAATGTTATTTGAATATTAAACATATGACAATAAATATTTTTTTTGAAGAAAAAAATAACTTGTACAAACACTGTTACTTTCATATAGATTGGCAGCATTTAGTAAACCAGAGTTCTGAAAGATAACCTGAAAAAAGTTTGTGAGAAAACAATGTCATGGCCTTTAGAATCCAGTGAACTCAGATCTGCTTGTTCCCCTTCCTCTCTCCCCACATCCTCCTTATATCATCTTTACCCATCCCCTCATCCTCACCTCTTTGCTGTCTACACATCTACTCATAAAGTCCCTTCAGCAACAGGGACAGGGCTGCAAGAGTCATGAAGAACAAAATATGAGAGGCCACACACACACACAAAACAAAACAAAACAAAGAAAAACTCACTGCAATTGAGTTGATTGCAACTCACAGCAACCTCCACTGGGTTTCCGAGGCACTAAATCTTTACAGAAGTAGATTGCTCCATCTTCCTTCCACAGAGTGGCTGGTGGGTTTGAACCACCAACCTTCTGGTTAGCAGTCAAATGCCTAGGCACTATGCCAGCAGAGCTCCTTATGAGAGGTCACAATGGACCCCAAAATCTATGCCCAAGTCTGTAATCATTCAGCAGAGGGCTCTGAGCAACCCACAAATTATAGAACCTTGGGGAAACATTAACCAACAGAATCAAAGAATATTCCAGGTGAAAGGGACCCTAGGCTCTCTCTAGGCAACAGGATCTCAACTTCTTCTTCACCGAGGCACCTATAAGGGATTCAACATGTCTTAATACTCTACAGTGGTGATTTTTCAGAATGGATGGGGGTGACAGTAGGGGGTGTTTGTTCATGCCTCTGTAAGTATAGGAATTTCCAGGGAATATGTGTAGCTTGATAAAACACCCCCAGGATATTTTGCCATCCCTACCCAACCCTTTCAGAACCAATGATATGATCCCATCTCTTCAACTAACACATGCAAAAGTTAAGATATAAGAAGACAACTATCTTGACTTGCCTCCAGTTACTTACTGCAGCAGTCTAGGTTTCTCAAATTAGTGATAGGGTATCCTCTCTCTGTTCCTTTCAATCTATAAAGACCAGTCAATTAGACAGAGATTCAGATAAAGATATGTATGCACATATCCATCTTTGATGGACACAGTGTATAAATACTATATATGTGAGAGTGTGTGTGCGTATATTTTTTTTAATTACCGTCAAGTTGATTATGGCTTGTGGTGTGACCATTGTGTGTGTGTGTGTGTGTGTTTGTAAGTTAAGGAGCATGCAGATTGATCTATCTATCTACCTACCTTATTTTATTGAAGTGGTTACAAGTGGTTTGTTTTTATATACTTTATAACACATAAAATGAACTCATCAGTTAAATAAAAGAAAACAGTATCCCAATGGCCAAAGCCCTTTAAGAGCTAACATGAAAGCTTCCTGTCTTAAAGTCCAATCTGAAGGTCAACCTAGCAACTTCAGACTGTACAGTGAACAACAGTTTCTAAATAATAACCTTTTAGCCATGGTAAACAGAGGCTGCCAAGAAGGCAATGACACCTTATGCTGCAATAATTTGGGGGATGGGAGGAGTGGGGTGGCATATTCTGTTTGTGAGAATGAGTACTGTTCCCCATCACTGCTCTTCACAAGAACTGAAAACAACTAGACACACACAAGTTTCATATAGGAACAAAAAAAAAAAAAAGACTCACCAAACTCGTCGCATATACTCTCATTTTCTATGAGAGTTGGGTGGTCAAAGGTGTCCCGGCAGTACAGGATCTGAGGATTCTTGCTGACCACCGCAATGCCCCCCAGGGCTAATGCAAACTGGTCCGTTAGAATGGAAGAAGGCTTATCCTGGATGCGTTTCAGCATTGAGCGGTATCGGCAGTATTGAGGGTAGCTTAGGACTATCACATTCGTTTCTTCCTCGTCCTCCCCTAGACAAACAAGAAAATACTTCCATTATCCTTTTCCCACCAATAAAGAACTTTCATAGCCATGGCACAATTTTGATAATCACTTTTGGTTTCACATTAAAAATGTAATTTTCAACAAGATTCTTAATAAGATCAAGTTAATCTTGATCACAATCTGGCTAATGCCAGTGTCCTCTTGGCCCAATCTCATCAATCCATCTTCATAAAAAATACCTCAGGCTACCTGCAGACTATTCCCTCTTTGTCAAAAAAAGAAAGAACTGGATGACTCCATAGATAGATTAAATACAGTTTAGGTAACCAGCAACCAGCAAACAGGAAACCAGAACAATGTTTGAGAGACTCTGATAGATTTTGTAAGCTTTGAAATCATCATTGGAGGAAAAATCAGAACTTGGTTAGCTTCCTTACACTTAATGGTATTGATCTATTTTTGATTATACAATGTTTTCAGTGCTTGGGGCTTCTGAAAGTGATCTGGTCCCAGAGAGATGCACCATCATCTACTCTGGTGGTGGTCATCAGTGCCACTCAACAAATATTTCCTATTCTCCTTGTAGGCATGTGGAAAGACCATACTTCCCACCTCTTGGACTCAAGTAGCAGTAGTGATAAGACTTGACCAAGAAATGAGAGAAGTAGATGCCTGCTTTAAGAGCCAGTGTGTGACTGCCCCACATTCTCTTTTTCACTTTGCTCTGGAGGTCTGGAATGTTCCAGACAATGCCTGCTCTGCCAAGATGCATGTCCGGGTGAAAATAACGGGGAGAAGAGCCCCTGGCTGATCTGGAATGGATGTATAATGTAAACAGAAAATAAACCTTTGTCATTGTAAACAACCATGATTTAAGAGTCATTTGTTATTGCAGCATGATCACAATTTGATTGATACATTCTCTCTTCTTCCCTCCCCATACCCTTACCCCCTATCTTCTAATGTTCCTCAAATCCATCTGGTAACTTGGCACATTTCAAAGAACCATGCTGAGAGGACTCCCCAAGTGTCCTTGTGAGAGAGCTCCATCAGAACGAACTTAACTAAGGAGAACATTTCAATAACTTTAATGAATCTTCTCTTACAATGATCTAAATGCTTATTTACATCTCACTATATTTCATGCTCATTTATTTAAAAAATGAAAACAACATATTCTGTATCTTAAGCCTGGGAAGGGGCAAACACCCCCTTTGGTGGCCTGCCATCTATATAATGTCAAGCTGAATCTAAGCTCCATGACCCAAGTTGCCATCATTCTCTACAACCACACCATCAGGGCAGTTGCAAGCAATTCCCAGACCTGTCACTTGCTTATCCAAAGGGAAAACACTCAATATTTCGAGTCCTTACCATGCGGCAGGGAATTGCACAAGACAGTTGTTAAGGATACTGACATTATCTTGGCCATCTGGTAACCAGTGGGAGATGAATGAGTAAAGACAGAACATAATGACAGAACACAACCAGCACCAATGGAAGGTGTACATGTGACCTTTTCTGATAGGAGACTAATACCCAGATGTATATCTAATTATGTCCACTTAGTTCCTCAGGCTGGAGGCGTCTCTGTGAATAGAGATGTTTAGCTGCTTGCAAGATGACATCTTTCAGCAGTTTACATTTTTTAGACTCCTACCTGGTTTGTGGGTAGCCACTTTATAAGTTGGCACAGTCAATTAAAAGGATATTATGTTTCTACTGAAGGCAAGTCCCTAAATGAAAAGCAGTTTTGAAATGCTGTTATATGTCCTAAAACCAGCCAATCTGAGATTTTTACTGCATTCCAAGACACTAATTCACCTTTTAGATTCAAATCAGTCCTTTATATAGAGAATTAAAGCACAAAATGCTGTAGTGGAAACATTTACCAAACATTTGTCAGAACTCTGGAGTATCTAATTGCTACCTAAAATAGCCCCTAACCTGCCAATTATATTATTATAGTCTATTTTTCCGTTGAAGACATGGTGGCTAAAAGAGCAGGGTATAATCTCAAGTCTTTAGGATTTCCTCATTCCATTATGCTCAGCACCTAATACCATCCCCTGTATGTAGTCAATACTGTGAAAATACCTGTGGATTCCTAAATTTTATCTTGATTGTGCCACTGGCTTTTTGTGATGGGAGAAAAGTTACACAAGTTTCTCCAATAAAATGGAGAAAGTTGTGTTTTTCAGGCTAAATGAGAGTGAGATAATGGGTGTTTCAGAGTTAGCTTCATGGTAGAAGACATCATCTGGACTCTTGAGACCACTCAACTTTCTTCCTGTTCCTTAATTCTCCTTCTGTTTTCTCTGACCATTTTGCATGATGAGGACACCACTAACCTCTTCCTAACTCTTTATTCCATATGGAGTCAGCTTCCTAGCTTCTGTGCTTGGAAATGGTCTCTTTTTTCTCTCTCAGCCTAACTCAAAACATTTATCCCTCTTGCTTTGTGTAGTTCTGAAAACACTAGCTATGCTAAAAACAAAAAAAAGTTCCTTATGATCCCAACTTATGAAAACAAAATTGTCCATTCATTTTGAAGAACTTTGAGAAATATGACTTCTGGGTCTGCGTTTATCTTTTTGCATACACCTGTAGTTATTTATTTAGCTTGGGTTTTGTTCTATATATTAATATATATTTTTTTTTATATACCATTGTCAGGTATAGGCTTCTATCCTTACTTCTTTTCTAAACCCTCCAGTACCTGGAAGAAAATACAGGATCAAATTCTCTGCTCCCGCTACTTTCCCTGGACTGTTGTGGGTACCACAGAAGACAGCAAATGAGAAAAGGGCCTCTTAACTCTATGAAGGGCTGAGGGCCTGATTTCCCAACTTAGAAAGCATAGTAAATAACACATAGTCCAATTTCTGGTACTAAATATAAAACATTAAAATTTACAAAGGTCACAATAACCCTATTAATAGCAACACTGCTTGTGAAAATTCCCCAAAACACAAAATTCCTCATTCATTCTAGCTCTCAAAGAACTAGAAAGTGACAGAGGTGACAACTATAACATGCTGTAACTACAAGTTTGATGATTATTTCATTATAACAAACTGTTTTGATTATTATTAATAATAATTGAAACTAAATTACAATATTAGGGATGAGGATGGTGGTCTCTGAGTGAAATATAAGGCTTTTATTTCATAGAGTACTATAGACTTCAACCAGGAATAAGCCAGAATTCTTCTGATTAAGTTAACTAGTTACCATAGAGTCAGTTCTAAGTCTTGGTGACTCCATGCGTGTAAGAATGGAATTGTGCTCCACGGGGTTTTCAACAGCTATTTTGGAAGTGAATCACCATGCTTTTCTTTTGAGGTACCTCTGTGTAGTTTCTAACTGCCAATCTTTTGATTAGTAGTAGAGTATATTAACCACTTGCATCACCCAGTTACAAGCTAGAATTCTTCTATCATAGTGCCTAAGGCACTTGACTGCTCACCAGAAGGCTGGCGGTTCAAACCACCAGCTGCTCCTCGGAAGGAAGGTTGGGCAATCCTACTTCCGTAATGATACTGCCTCGGAAACCCAAGGAGGGGTCGCTATGAGTCAGGGCTGACTCGATGGCAAACAACAACAACAACATTGTTTTGGAGCACTGCAATTGCAATTGCAACAATATGCATCTTCATATGTTTCAAGCCTACCTTCTTCAAGCCTAGGACCCCTTCCCCTCATTAACCTCAGTAGTAGTTAAGGTTGTGTGTCAACTTGGGTGGGCCTGGTTGAATGGCTAGACAGCTGGTGGTAGTTATTCCCTACGATGAGACTGGGAATCATCTCCATGGTGGGATCTACCACAAGCAGCTGAACTGCTACTTTAGGGATGTGGTCTGCTTCCCATATATATGTAGCAGCTTTGGGAATGGCCTCTAGCTTATGGCATGCTTGAACCCTGCATGTAGCCATGTCACGCAGCCTGCCATGCTCTGCCGACTTTAGGACTTAAAATGGACTTGAATCAATGGCCTGTCACATTGTTTGCTAACATTGGGACTGTGCCTTTTCACCTCTTGACTTTGGGTTTGTCAGCTTCAGCTGCCAGCAGCTGTCTGAGTGAAGAAAAGCCTCCATCTTCAGTGGCCTAGGAGCAGGAGGCAGAGCTGAAGCCCAAGGTTGAGGGGCTTTCCCCCAGCCTCTAGAGTCTGGCACTTTGAACTCAGACTTAAAGCCTCCAAACTGTAAGAGAATAAACTCCTGTTTGTTAAAGGTATCCCATTTGTGGTATAGTCTTGTCAGAGCATTACTATGGCACAAGAACAACCTCTTTCCACACTAAGAGGCTAGAGGCACAGCTGGGATCTGGTCTCATGTAGCAAAGCTTGTTGTTGTTTGCCGTCGAGCCGGCCCCGACTCATAGCGACCCCTCCTTGGGTTTCCAAGGCAGTATCACTATGGAAGTAGGATTGCCCAAACTTCCTTCCAAGGAGTGGCTGGTGGGTTTGAACCGCCAGCCTTCTGGTGAGCAGTCAAGTGCCTTAGGCACTATGCTACCAGAGCTCCTGTAGCAAAGCTTAGTGATGCCAAAATAAAAATTATGATAAATTTGTTGCTTATGAACAGAACCATCTATTTGGACCAGAATTTTGGCCTTGTTTGGACAGAGGCAAATTTCCAACCTGGCAATTAGCTATTCTCAGAGGAGTTGCCTTCCATATTTACAAAAACCAGAGAAAGCCCAAGAGAACCTAAGGACTACCATGAGAGCTAACAATGCATTCTGTTGTTGTTGTTATGTGCCATCGAGTCAGATCTGACTCATAGCAACCCCTCTTTGGGTTTTTGAGGCAGTATCACTACGGAAGTAGGTTGCCCAACCTTCCTTCCAAGGAGTGGCTGGTGGGTTTGAACCACCAGCCTTCTGGTTAGCAGTCAAGTGCCTTAGGCACTACGCTATCAGAGCTCCACAATGCATTCTAGGTGAGAATACAGAGAAGGCCTAGAGTAAAGGGAAGTTCTGTAAGAACCAACAATTTATCTAGATCAAAGTTTTAATGACTGAAGACAACTAGAACTGCTTCTTTGTAGTTTGTTGTTGTTGTTATTTTGCCGTCAAGCATAGCGACCCCTCCTTGGGTTTCCAAGGCAGTATCACTACAGAAGTAGATTGCCCAACCTTCCTTCCGAGGTTTAGGCAGATGTATTCATGTAACTGGAGAAACACTTTTTCTTAAGTCAAAGTGTGGTTACCTTAATATGAAAGGTGTGTATAACAAAAACCCAGTGCCACTGAGTCCATTCCAACTCTAGTGACCCTACAGGACAGAGTAGAATGCTCCATAGGGTTTCCAAGCCCATAAATCTTATAGGACCAGGCTGCCTTTTATTTCTCTGTGCAGTGGCTAGTGGGTTCAAACTCCTTACCTTTTGGTTAGCAGACAAATGCCTTAACCACTGTGCCACCAGAGCTCCTCTGGTGTGTATAACAGGATAAAATTATGAATTTGGAAGCGCTGTTCAGATCTAAAATTCTGTGATCCCCTCTAACTTTCTCCTAAGCCTTTTCATTAAATTAACTTCCTCCTGAACCTGCTACGAAAAATATTGTTTTCAATGGCTGACATTTTATTTTGTCCTAGTACAACAAGAAACAAATAAAGCCAAATAATCCTTTCAAGAATTCTTATTTAAATTCTTCAGCTACTTCTTTCCTCTTTACAAATTTCACATACACATAAACAAACACTCCAATGCAAAGTTACCCCTGCAACAAGGGCTGCCAATAAATGCTTTGTGGGACATTTTTACCTTCCCAATTTATAATAGGTCTAGCAGCTAAATCTAAGAATAAATAAAGAATGGATAAATTGCACATTTGTTTAGCAAAAGACAAAGTGTTCCTGGAACAAAGATTTTCTTTCAACCACACCCACATAGGAAAAGAAATCAAAGTCCTATCCTACAAAGGTTTCCTCTCACATACTCTACTAGGCTATATTTTGTTGGGTTATATATATTATATATATATATATATTACTTGATTTCTGTCAAAAGAAAATGATGAGCAATAAATTACTAGTAACCAAGACTGAGATTTTAAACCATAATTATGTCATTCTATTAAAATGTCATCCCATTCTTCAATTTGCCCCTCCACTAAAAACAACAACAACAAAAGAAAAAAATAAAGTAGAAGATGTGAATATGCTTATTTTAAAAGGAATTATTCCTAGGGAATAAGAGACTTAAAATTACTAAATCTCATTTCAACTTCAATAAAAAGAACTTTGCCTATTAAAAGCTAATACCTAAAGTACACTGCTTGTAATGCTCAAAATTACTCTAATCCTGTGCTTATATCATAATTACACGTTTTGTTAACCTCTCTCAATGTCAATTTTTCACTTATTTATATATTTTTAAAGTCCAAAACAGAATTCCACAGAGAAACTGTAATTATAACATGAAACTCCACCCAAGCTTTTCAAACAGTAACTGTATACTATTGCTTTAATCCTCAGAGTTGGGCTGGGGGAATGGGAAAGAGGTGTAGGGCGGGGCGGTGGGGGGGAGAGGGGAAGAGCCGCCATTCATTCTGAATGCTTATTGCTCAAGTTGTCTTTGTACAAAGAGAGCTGCATGAAATAGCAAACACAATGAATTAATGGAGCATTGACTTTCAAATATCCATAATGCTATTTTTTTGTTTTAAATAGACAATGATGGCCAAATACACATAAGGCTGGAAACATAAATTCTGGAGGAGAAATTTGCTGTTACCTGTGAGACAATAATTTAGAAACATAACTTTCTTTTTCATTCTAGGGGGAGGAGGAAAAGCTTGTTTCGGAATCATCACACTATTTTGCTTACTGAAAACCACTATAATCTACTTCTAACATCAGTAAGCTTAGAAAAAAAAACTTAAAAAAAAAAAAAAACCCTTCACACCAGGATTTTATAGAGCCTGGTGGAAAAAGTATGCATGTTCCTTCCTGCACCTAATTACCTCAACAGAAAAGTCTGCCAAGTATTTTGCCCTTTAGTTCTCTTAATCGTATTAGAGCAAATGCAATTGGATGCCAATAGAAACAAACATTTAAAGATTTTCATTTAAAAGATCCCAAATATGTATGAAGGCTATGTATGAGACACAAAGTCCTTAGCACTTCAAAGACAACATACAGTTCGCCCCCCCCCAAGCAAATAACAATTTGCTCATGTTATAAAACTTGATGTCTAGTTTTGAGACAATTTAAGTAAAATCATGTCAAAATGAGAGGCTTTCACAATGATTTATGCTTCTTTCTGTTGCTTTACTACAGTCCACATTCCTTTCTCAAAGTTTTATACTTTTTGCTGTGTTCCTAGCAACCAGCCAACGGCAAAGTATCAACTTTATAAACCTGGCACCAATCCAATTTTTACTATTATTGACAATTACACTGACGTTTCCATTTAATTGCTGCTCTGTTGTGACACTGAATATTTGTCATAATTAGGCATTTCCTATTTTCTGCCCATTCATTGTTGATTATTCCTGAAAATGAAATTTTTTTTTTAATTCCAGAAAACCTAAGCATGAAAATTGTACCGATAAGAGTAGCTACAGCTGTTACTATCATTACCAACATTGTAACATGCAGGGGAGAAAAAAAAAGAATATAATTTCTCGGAAGGTAATTTTCCTTTCAGTCTAAGTGCTCTTATTCATCTTACAGTTACTCAATGATTTCCTGTTCTAATTACAGGACATTATACAGAAAGACATTTGTAAAAGGAAAATGCAGCAGTGCATATGACTAAATAGCTTGAATTGGTTGAAAGTGTTTAAAATTCCAAAGTTGTACATCAACTTTATCAATTTGTGGCTCCAACTCTGTGTAAATGTGTAGTGTGTCTCACCACATTTCTGAATCCCTCATAAGGCAAGTAAACTTAGTACTCAAAGTTAGTACACATCAAAGGGGAAAATACATTTACAGTTAAACTGATGTCAGGGAGCAGTGGTGGGGGGAGATCTTTTTTTTTTTTTCCCCCCTTCATCAAAGCTGTAAAATTGGAGGCATGCCAAGGTAGGGAGTGGAAATATTAATAATAAAAATAAATTAAAAGCCTGATTAAAAGGGAGAGAGAATAAGATTCCATCCGGAATAGAAATGAAAATGCCACAAACTGTTTCATAAAAACATAGTGTGACGTAAATTACACATCAGTGTTGCACTGTTGTGGTTATTTTGAGAAGTGGTTTGTACTGTAAGTGAGCTGGTGCTGCTCCACCCTTCACGATTGTGTAATTCACTACACAGTGAGCAAGTGGGGCAGCCCTGAGATTGCTAAGACGGAAAACAGACCTAGCCACACAGAGCTGGCAATAAAAAGATAATGTACTTTTAACATAACAGAACAAGAAGATTGGCTTTATTAACTAAAAAAAAAAAAAAAAAACCTACTACTTTAAATGGTCCCCAGCTTGCCATTTGTTTTGATAAATGGAAACACAGATCTTCACAGGATAGGCAACAGAAACATCACTGGAGAACTTTAAAAAAAAAAAAAAGTGGGAAAATATACTAGCACATGGTTTGCAAAGGGAACAAAGAGTATTTCAAATGCAAATGATAAGGTCTTCACCAGCTGCTTCTAAAAGCAGACCATTTAAGCTAGAAGGGCACTCAAATGGAAAAATATGTATTAATATATAAGTATCAGCTTTTGCCCTTTCTGTTGCTTCATCACTCAACAAAACAACACAACACAAAATTAAAGGAAAACCAAACTTGGCCATCACTTCAAGTAATAAATGAACCCACAGGAAGCATGCCAGCTCTGCCTCCAAGGTTCTCCCAATTGGCCACTGAATTCTAAGCTACATACAAGAGTCACTCAGGATTTCAGCTTGAGAATTTTAACTTTTATTTCCCTATGGTTCATCTCAGCCACATTTAAATATCACACAAGACAGAGATTTCACATTTAAGTACATCTTCCTAAGCCAGAATGATGCGTAGGTAAAGTAGTGACCACACTCATGGTATCATTTTAAGGAGTCGACCTACCTCTTCTCCCATCACATGACACTAAGTTATTGTCAATCATTCACTTTTAGTATAAATAAGTTTCAGTATCTGAGGAAGAAAATATGAAGAGCACACCAAGAGGCCAAGGTCTAGATAAACTTTTTCCTACTTTAAAATTGCTCCTGAAGTTTTCTCAGAGAGAGACTTATACATTTATTTATTTACTAGTGACCCAGATAAGACGTATGATAAGGGATTTGAATTTAACAAAACTCAACCATCCCTCGGTTTACAAGAAGCTACTACTGAGCGCCAGTCAGCCCCTATAATTCCCCTGAGAAGGTTATGATAATCAATTGAAACTTGTCTATCATTAGCAGAATTGGCTTCAAAAAATCAAAATAACTTCTGCCATCATTCCCCTGGGAATATCTACATAGCTTTTTATTTTTCATGCTGTTGCAACAATCTTATGTTATTACAAGAATCATAACTCCATTACTTCAGCTGCTGTGTAAACCCTTGACATTTAAGAGATCTTCCTGAAACCCCTAAAGTCATGGATATAACTAATTAAAGTGCAATACTGGGTAGATCAATAGTAAAATGATTCATTTCCTCACACCAGTCTCTCAGTATGTAAGACTGCAATTTGTGCCTTAAAAAAGCACAAGTCACTCTATCTCATGACTTTCATGGACATGATAACTTCACAAATAGTCAACACTGATCAGGCTAAATCTGAGAGTTTCCAACATGCTTTATATCAGGAGAAAAAAAAAAGTGTGTAGGAAATTAAATACCAAACAATGTAGGGTTGGCTAATACTGAGTACATTAGACACTCTCTATACATACACCGAATTGAGGTTGTCAAAGAATTCACGTTGCTTGGTTCTACAATCGATGCCAACAGAAGCAGCAGTCAGGACATTAGACGACGTGTAGCATTGGGAAAGTCAACTGCGAAGGAACTGTATCAAGTGCTGAGGAGCAAGGATATCTCCTTGAGGACTAAGGTGCGCCTGACACAAGCCATGATATTTCCAATCGCCTCGTATGCATGTGAGAGCTGGACAATGATTAAGGAAGACCGAAGAAGAGTTGATGCTTTTGAGGTGTGGTGCTGGCGAAGAATGCTGAAAGTACCATGGACTGCTAAAAGAACTAAGAGATCTGTCCTGGAGGAAGTGCAGCCAGAATGCTCCTTGGAAGCAAGAATGGCCAGACTTCGTCTCACCTATTTTGGTCATGTTGTAAGAAGGGACCATTCCCTGGAGAAGGATGTCATGCTTGGTAGGGTGGAGAGTCAACGAAAGAGGGGTAGGCCTCAACGAGATGGATTGACATGGTGGCTGCAATGATGGGCTCAAGTATAGCAGGTATTGTGGGGCTGGCGCAGGATCGGGCAGTGTTTCGTTCTGCTGTGTATGGGGTCGCTATGAGTCAGAAACGACTCGATGGCACTTAACAACAACAACAACATACATACACTTATCTATATACAGGTATAGGAGCTCTGCTGGTGCAGTGGATAAGACATTTGGCTGCTAACCTAAAGTTAGGCAGTTTGAACCCACCAGCCACTCTGCAGGAGAAAGAGGAGGCAGTCTGCTTCTCTAAAGATTCACAGTCTTAGAAATCCTATGGGATAGTCTTGCTTTGCCCTATAGGGTCACTATGAATCAGAATGGACTTTATAGCTATGGGTTTGTTTTTTAAAAAAATGTATGTATATATACACATACATCTATGTGTGTATTAAAGTGGTCTCTGACTTATGACAAGGTTCTGTTCTAACAATGCCATCTTGGCTCTGATGTAAAGTAGAAAATCCCTTTTTATTATTATTGCTTTTTACTATCAGTATCTTTATAAATCCAATCTTTGTGTGTCTTTGGAGATTGGAAACACTACATATAAACATCTGAGAATAACATCAGCACATTACACACTGCAACACTGTATGTAGTACATATTACTGAAAATAAGATGTATCAAAAACCAGAAAAAAAGATGCTCACAGGGACTAAATGTGGTCCATCATAAATTGAATAAATTGTTAAGCAGGGACTGCCTACAATTTTTTTTAACTGAAGCATTCTATTTCCATAAAAACCACATGTCCAAATACAAAATGCACAAACAACAGAAGATAAACTAGATAATTGGAACCTTCTAAAAATTAAATTCTTATGTGCATCAAAAGATTTCTCCAAAAGAGTGAAAAGAAAACCTACAGAATGGGGGAAAAAAATACATGGCTATAACATATTAGACAAAGGATTTATCTCTAAAATTTTTTACACCTCAATATCAAAAAGACAAGCAATCCAGTGAAACAACGGGCAGAAGATACAAACAGACACTTTGCCAAAGAAGTCAACAAACACATGAAGAAATGTTCACAATCATTAGCCATCAGAGAGCTGCAAATCAAAAGAACCATGAGATACCATCTCACACCAGCATTAATAACAAAGTTCAACAACACAGAAAATAATAAATGCTGGTGAGGATGTGGAGAGATTGAGACTCTCATACACTGCTGGTGGGACTGTAAAATGATACAACCACTGTGGAAAACGTATGGTGATTCCTTAAAAAGTTGGAAATAGAAATACCATGTGATCCTGCAATTCCATTACTAGATGTATATCCTAAAGAAGCAAGAAGCAGGACATGAATAGATACATGCACCCCTATGTTCGTCTAAGCACTACTCACAACAGCAAAGAGATGGAAATAACCTAAGAGCCCATCAATCGAGGAATGGATAAACAAACTGTGGTACATACATACAA
>NW_006921603.1:8924111-8949167 GCF_000298275.1 Orycteropus afer afer | reverse complement strand
CACACACCAAAGATTATTAGTGGTTACCAGGGGTAGGAGGGAGGGGGAAAGGGGAAGCTTTTGTTTGGGGGCAATGAATTTATGTTAATGGTGGTGGAATATTTTGGAAAAGGATAGCAATAACGGTGGCACAACATGAAAAGTGTCATCAATGTCCCTGAGCTGTATGTGCAGAAGTTGTCACGCTGGCAAACCTCTTGTTATATTTTCACCACAATGAAAGTAATAATAATAATAATAATAATATGTACATATATATACCAAAAAAACAAACTCACTGCCATCAAGTTGATTTTGACTCCTAGCGACCCTTCCTTGGATTTCTGAGGCAGTATGACTACAGAAGTAGATTGCCCCATCTTCCTTCCAAGGAGTGGCTGGTGGGTTTGAACTGCCAGCCTTCTGATTAGCAGTCAGATGCCTTAGGCACTACGCCACCAGAGCTTGTATATATGTATATATGTATGCATGTATGTATGTATGTATGTATGTATATATGTATATATATGCCCATTTAAAATAATTAAATAATTTAGGTCACACAAAGATGCTTTATATTATTAAGTGAACTAAAGGAAGATATGAAATATATTCAGCCTCACTTCTTTTTTTAATAGCTCTACTGAGACAATCTGTATGCCATATAATTCACCCATTTAAATGATACAATTCAATGACTTCAGTGTATTCACAGAGTTGTGCATCCATCACCACAATCAATTTTAAAACCTTTCCATTACCCCAAAAGAAATCTTACACCCCTTACTTGTCACCCCCCGCAACCTCTCATCTCCCTAGCACTAGGAAACTACTAATCTACTTAGATTAGCCTCTTCTGGACATTTCATGTAGATGGAACAATGTTTTCAAGGTTCTTTCATTGTTATACCATGCATCAGCACTTTGTTTCTCTTTATTGTTGAGTAATATTCCACTGTATTTATATACCACATTTTATTTATCTCTTCTTCCTGTTTGGACTGTTTTCCCCTTTTCTTGCTATTATGTTCCAAAACAAAACTCAATGCCAGCGAGTCAATTCCAACTCACAGCAACCACTGGGTTTCCAAAGCGGTAAATCTTTATGGAAGTAGACTGCCCAGGCTTCCTTCTCCAGAGTGGCTGGTGGGTTTGAACTGCCAGCCTTCTAGTTAGCAGTCAAATGCCTTAAGCACTGCACCACCAGAGCTATTATGATAATACAGCTATAAACATTCATGTATAAGTTTTTATGTGGACTTATGTCTTCATTTTTCCTGGCTGTATATCTACAAATGAAATTGTTGGGTCAAGGGGTATGTTCAACATTTTGAGGAACTGCCAGATTATTTTCTGAAGTGGCCATACCATTTGTATTCCTACCAGCAGTGTATGAGGGTGCCATTTCTCCACATCCTGGCCAACACTTGTTGTTATATGTCATTTTTATTATAGCATCTGAACGATTATGAGGTGGATTAGTGTTTCAGTCGTAGAATTCTTGCCTTCCATGCAGAAAGCTCAGGTTCAATTCCCAGCCAATGCAACTCACATGCAGCCACCACCTGTCAGTGGAGGCTTGTATGTTGCTATGAAGGTGAACAGGTTTCAGCACAGCTTCCAGACTGAAATGAACTTGGAAGAAAGGCCGGGTGCTTTTCTTCCAAAATCCAGCCATGTAAACCCTATGGATCACAATGGTTTGATCTGCAATTGATCAAAGGGATGGTGGAGGACTGGACAGCATTTTGCCCCACTGTGCATGAGGTTATCATGAGTCAGGGGCCACCCTGACAGCTGCTAACAACACCAACAATGAGTGTGAAGCTGAAGTCTCAATACTCAAAAAGCATTAACTGTAGGAACCTATGTTGTTGTTGTTATGTGCCCTCGAGTCAGCCCAGACTCATAGTGATCCCTCCTTGGGTTTCCGAGGTGGTATCACTACATAAGTGGATTTCCCAACTTTCCTTCCAAGGAGTGGTTAGTGGGTTTGAACCGCCAGACTTCTGCTTGTAGAACTATCTGGAATTTTTACTTTCTTTTTTGGGTTGCTACATTTTTCAACTTTTTGACTTTTCTTATAAAAGGGTTTTATTTGCCTGGCAAGGGTTTTATTTTCTGTGGATACAGTCTCACTTTTTTTCCTGGGAGGAGAAGAAGTATCTCTTTACTAGCAACTAGAATATGAACTCCTGGAGGGCACAGAGACTGTGTCAGTTCCTTGGTATACCTCCTAGACTTTTGAAAGAGAGTGTTAATAAACATCATTACCTGTGGACAGTATTGCAATAAGCATAGGACCTGCCATCAACGAGTAAGAGCAGTCATGTAATTAGCTTGCCCTAGTAGCATAGTGCCTAAGGCATCTGACTGTTAACCAGAAGGCTGGCGTTTCAAAACCACCAGCCACTCCTCGGAAGGAAGATTTGGCAATCTATTTCCGTAGTGATACTGCCTTGGAAACCCAAGGAGGGGTCGCTATGAGTTGGGTCCAACTCGATGGCAAACAACAACAACAACAACAACAGACCCTGGACCAACAGAAATTTCTAAAAGGAATTAAGAGAAAGTTACCTGCCCAACAGCACTGCAAGTCATTGGCTGGCAGACCTTTTTAGATGAAGAGTCATGAGCTTAGGCAGTCATCTCATTTACATGACTCATTTTTCAGAATAATCTCACCGCTTGCACAGTTTATCCAACACCTTCAGTGTGCTCTCCAAACAACTGCACTGACCTCTGGAATCTTACATCCTAAATGGCAAATGCATTGTATAGATTTCACTGTTTTCTCCCATGTTATCAGATGGCTTCTGGAGTAGCTTAGTGAGGAGAGAAGGGTAAAAGCCTTTCCTATCATTGACTCATTTTCCACCAGTGGTCTTCAAACTGGTGACTCTTCAAACTGGTGAGATTAGAAGAACTTCCAAGGGGAAGTGTCATGAGTTTAATTGTGTTCCCCATAAAGAGCTGTTGAAGTCCTAACCCCTAGTATTGGTGAATGTGATTTTTGGGTTGGAAATAGATTCCTTAAAACTGTTTCTAGTTAACATGTGGTCACACTGAAGGAGGGTGGGCCTTAAAAAATGACTGTTGTTCCTATAGAAAGAGAAAAAGAGATACAGAGTGAAGACATCCATGTGAAGATGAAGGTAGAGATTGGAGTGAAGCACCTACAAGCCAAATATTGCCACCAGAAGTTAGGAAGAATCTTTCCTAGAGGCTTCACAGTGAACTTAGCCATGCTGACTTTGATTTTGCATTATTGCCTCCAGAACTGTGAGACAATAAGTTCCTGTTGTTAGAAGTTACCTAGTTTGTGGTACTTTATTAAAGTAGCCTGCACTGCTAGTAGATTCACATAGGAATCTACACAGGAATGGGACAGGTCTTCTTCAGCTTCTGCCTTGCTCATTCCTCAAGTTAATCTGTCCAAGAACGAACCTGCACTCAGCACGATCTTCTTCTTGACGACTCACTCATCCCCAGTCTTATTATGATCACCAAAGAAATAAATCAAAATATTGGTTTCAGGGAATCCTCCTTTCCTGATAAATTGAGGCCCCTTAAGCAATAAGCCCTTGATCTTTCTCTTCCTGACCATATTTCTAGTGAAGGGGGAGCCTGAAAACAGAAATTGAGTCCTTTGGCCTGTGTTAGGATGCTCTGAATTCAGACAAGCCAGAGCAATAAAGGTTAATGATGCTGATCTCTTTTAATGTAGCGGGAATGTTCTGCCAGACTACCAGATTTTAAAAAATAAATTGGATAAAAATTTTACCTGATTTATTTCAGAATGGTTATGCTTTATTAAATATAGTTATTAAAATATAAGATTACATAAAATTATATAAAATGTTTATTCTGATTATAGTCAATCATGATCTTATTTCATTCTGTATCACATTTAACATTTTCTACGTCCTACTGACTGCTAACCAGAAAGCTGGAGGTTCAAACCCACCAGCCACTCCTTCGAAGGAAGGCTGGGCAATCTACTTCCATAGTGGTATCGCCTCAGAAACCCAAGGAGGGGTCGCTATAAGTCGGGTCCGACTCAATGGCAGTGTGTTTGGTTTGGTTTGGTATTAACAAAAATGGCCCCGGGTGGTGCAATGGTTAATGACCTTGGTTACTAACCAAAGATTGGTGGTTTGAGTCCATCCACAGGGGTCTCAGAAGAAAGGCTTGGTGATCCACCTTCAAAAAATCAGCCACTGAAAACCCTATGGAACTCAGTTCTACTCTGACACACATGAAGTCACCATGAGTCAGAATCAATAATTTTTTTCTAGTTAATAAAAAAAGTTTTCAAACTCTATAATTAAAAAAAAAATGTTAGATAAAAGTTTCTCAAAAATCTTTTAGAGTAGTGCTATTCCAAAGAAATATAATGTGAGCCCCATATGTAATTTTAAATTTTCTAGCAGCCACATTACAAAAGTAAACAGAAAACAGGCAAAATTAATTGTAATAATCTATTTTACTTACATAATAGATCCAAAATACTATTTCAACATGTGATAAAAATAAAAAATACTACTGAAATAGTTTACATTATCTTTTTTCATAGCAAGTCTTCAAAATCTGGTATGAATTTTACACTTACAGCATAACTCAATTCAGAGTAGCCATATTTCAAGGGCTTAATAGCCACATGTAGTTAACGGCTACCATATTGGACAGGACAGTTTTAGAGAAGGTACTTGAAAAGAAATTGGAAGACAAATGTGTTGGACAACCAGAGGCTCAAGAGATACTTGAGAGGAATGGACAGATGGTATAGTTCCCCACATGCCTTTTCACACTGGACTCTAGGACCATACAATCTTAAGAAAGTGGTTCAGAAACACAACTGGCAGAAGAGACCAGAACAGGAGGAAAAGCCATTCGCGCAGCTATTATTTCATTCTTCTGATACCAAAATCCTAATAAGGGCCAAAAGGTAACTTCACTGTGTCATCATGTTAGTAGAGATACTTCATCAATCTTTTAGTTTCTGGTAAATGATAAAGATAAATTCAAAGTCAATTTCCTTCAATGGTAAAGCATAGTAAAAGAGCCCTCTGGACCCTCCCTCTCCCCTGAGTTATAATTATTCTCTTGCACTAAGTAGCTGCAAGTTTAACTCATTCCATTTCCACTGTCTGATCTTTTTTCTGTCACAATGTCAGGAGAACATGAGTTGTTTAGAATGGCTATTTCTTCTCTTTTTTTAGTAGGCACAATACTAAAATTAGTTTAACATCTGAAGGGAAGAGATACTTATAAAATCTACTGGAAACTGAAACCACTATTGAATTGCATGGCAATGCAGTCATATAAAAACTCTGGCACCTTCTAATGTGCTCTCACAGCACACCGTGGAAGAACATCATTGAAAGCTGATGATATGGATACACTCTGTTTTACTTCCTTTTTGTATGATGTTAGTACTGAGTAAGCTAATGTAAGACAGGCAGAGGATGGAGGCGGTGTATTCACATCTCTCATAATACCACACTGAAATCATTTTCACTTCAAATGTTCCCTTTTCTCATAAAAGACATAATTAACAAATTGCTAGTGACTAATATATTAATTCCAGTTATAATTCTGTGGTTTTATACATAGCTACCTGTGCTGCAGAACCCTATTCTGGGCATTTCTTAAATACTTCTCTGAAATGGTCTACACTAGATAGAGCAAGGGCTGGCAAACTATTGGCCAAATCTGGCCCTCTGGCCCACTGGCTGTTTTTGTAAATAAAGTTTTATTGTAACACAATCATGCACATTCATTTACATACTGCTTATGGTTGCTTTTGTGCTATATCATCAGAGTTGAGTAGTGGCAGAGTTGAGTTGTTGCAACAGAGATCTTATGGCCCACAAGCCTAAAATATTTATTCTGTTTCTGTTGACTCCTGCTCTAGAGAATAGATAATTGTTTCCAGAAATCTGTTTTGGATCTTTGATAAAAGCTTAGTTACTAAGAGGAACATTTCACTGCACTTATCTGTTCAAGTTGTACTCCCTTTTCCAGACTGTGGGTTCCCTGAATGACCAAAGGTTGGGTTTTTAGCAAGTCTGAATCCCTAATATGCTGCAAATAAGTGAAGGACATGGTAGGTTTTCAATTGATATGTTGGTATTTTTCTGGTTATTCAATGTTTGATGAACTACTACCCCCATGATCCCCTGGATCAATCACCCATCCTCTCTATTCTGCTCCATGAGCCCCAAAGATTGTACCACTAGACTCCATCACAGGCTGACTTCTGCCCAGTTCTGGCAATGGAAGATACCAGCAGGAGATCAGCTGGTGGGGAAAGAGAGAAGTCAAGGTATTTCTCCCCTGGTCCCTCCCTGATTTGGCACCAGAGTTGTGGCAGTGGCTACACCCCTGCACATATGTAGCTCCACCATGACTTAAGTTCTCACCAAAAAGCACTATTTCCTCCCCTTGCCCCTTCAGGTCTAAGAGGGTTCTTGCTATTGCTAGTCCCTGGGTTCCCTTCACCCCAACTGTACTTCTATAAGTCTTCCCTTTATTTTTATCTCTTCAACTGAACCTTCTGAGTAGAATTCTACTTCCTGCCTTGATCTGAACTTATATGTCTCCATGGTTCCCATCTGGCAAACAGCTGTTGTTGTTGTTGTTATGTGCCGTCGAGTCAAACCCGACTCATAGCGACCCCTCCTTGGGTTTCCGAGGCAGTATCACTACGAAAGTAGGATTGCTCAACCTTCCTTCCGAGGAGTGGCTGGTAGGTTTGAACCGCCAGCCGTCTGGTTAGCAGGCAAGTGTCTTAGCCACTATGCTACCAGAGCTCCCGGCAAACAGTTACTCGATAGGATGTCCCCACACTCAGAAGTTAAATGAGTAGACACATGATCTGGACCAGCCACATCAGAACCCCTGAAGGGCTTGCTCAGATAGACATTCCTAGGCCCTGTACCTGACATGCTGAATGAGGAGATCTGTACTGGTTGCTTTTTAATAATATTTAATTGGAAGAGATGGCAACATTTAAGTTTGAGGGCAGAATGAAAATGAGAAACAGAAAACCAGTTTGAAGCAACCGCAGAGTATCTGAAAGATCTTGAAGTGACATGTGTAAATACCAAAAGATTAAGCAGAAAAGGTGGTCAGAGTTACAAGAGGCCCACAGGTGGTGGTGAAGCTAAAGAAGGGAATTACCCTTTCTTCTTAGTAACATGGGTTAGAGCCCTTTAAAGTAGACTACACATTAAAATATCACATATTCTATAATAGCCTCAGTGATCTATCTACTTGTCAGTACCAGTGTAGCGGCAAGCACAAAGATCAACTGCCTTGAGTTTGAAAAGCATGAGCCCTACAGTGCAATCATTTGTAGAAGGATTCAATGAGGCAACGTGGGTGAACACTAGCAGAGCAACAGAGCAGAGGCAGAAGGACGTGATGTTAACCAACTACTACCTATGCCATCTAGGAAACGTTAACCTCCGAAGAGCCTCAGGTTTCTGATCTGTATAACGGGCCTAATAATAGTACTTTCCTGGAAGAATAAATGAATTAAAAATGGAAAAGTTCCTAGACTAGCATGTTGTTGTTGTTGTTATGTGCCGTCGAGTCGGCCCCGACTCATAGCGACCCCTCCTTGGGTTTCCGAGGCAGTATCACTACAGAAATAGGATTGCCCAACCTTCCTTCCGAGGAGTAGCATAGGCTGTAGTAAGTACTCAATATACAGTCATTATTACTATTATTGTTTTCCAGGTTGTTTCCCAAAGTATGTTCCAAGGATCACTAGTTCCTGGCGAAAGAAGGGGTGCTAGGTGGAAAAAGGCTTCCACAGTACAGGAAATAGAGTTTAAGAAAGTTATACAGATAGTCTCCTTGGGGCCTTTAATATGCAAATAGGAACTGAAATCTACAGGAGGGAATATACTGTATTTCCTGAATTTATTTTAGTATGCAATCCTCTCCCTCTCTCTTTCTGGTACCCTCTCCCCTTTTATTTTTGGTCATTCATGACTAGTCTCAACAGGCTTGTGTTTCTCTGTACACATTTTGGGGAATATTCACCAGGCCCATAATATCACAACCCAATAGTTGATTACAACAATCCTTCAGGTCCCCTCAATGCTCCTTCCCTGCACACACATCGCAATTAACACTGTGTAATTTCAAGCAGTGTGTGAAGAGTAGTATAATCAATCACTCATCTCTCTAACACTTCAGGATTCCTAAAGCCCATCCACGTGCTTAAATTTCCCCTGTAAATCTATCACAACTATTCCTGTTTTATACAAGATGACACGGAAAGCTCCACGAGGTGAGTGACTTGCCCAAGGTCACTCAGCTAATGGCAGGGCCAGGTCAGCTGGATCTAAATACCACGCTGTCCTATCACACACCAGCTGCCTTCTGCTCAACCTCCAAACTCTGAGAAGGACTCTGGCAGACTCAAGATGTTCCCAGTCAGCTATGAGAGATGCTTCAGTGGTTTGGTGACCTTGAGAAGCTTCAGGATTTTATGAACTAATGAGAAGTAAACTTCTTGTTTCAGCCCATACTACAAACAATCATTTGCTGTCTCTTTAAAACAATCCCAAAAGTAAAGCTTGGTTTTGCCTTATTTGGAAGATAGAGACTGCCCTTGTATAAAACATCCTTCACCAGCACACCTCTTCACTTTTATCCCCATATGAAGCAAGTTTTTGGCTCAGTCAAGCCAATGATGTTACTTCCCTCTATAAACCCCCTCCTTGGATTACAGGACAAAGACTCACAAACCATAGTACCCTCCATCACACATACAGCTCATACAACTGCATCCTCTGCATCAGCAAAGTGATAACATTTAATGTCAAAATGGTCATGTGTCCATTAATCGGTCAGACAACTGAGCACCTCCTATTGACTAGGAGGTACCAGGAGTATAAAGACCAAAGATCTACTGCTCTTCCCTTCCCCAGTCTAGTAGAGGAGGCAGGCATGTGAAAAAATCTACAAATAAATGTTCTGACAAGAAACATGGCAAAGGAGACTGATTCTTGATGCAAGAGTATCAGGGAAAGGAATGCTTGACCTGAGTTTTGAAGGATATGTAGACACTCCCTAGGCAGATAAAAACACAATCATTCATTGAAACTTTCCCATGTTGGTCACTGAACACATTCTCTCTCTTCTTCTAGACAACCCTAAAGGAAATTATCATTAGCCCCATTTTCCAGATGAGGAGACTGACTGAAAAAGAGATTAAATGCCTTGCCAATAGGCACATGGCTAAGGAGGCCTGGAGAACGGATCTGAGCTCAGTGCCCAGCTCGGCTTGTTGCTGCTGTCTCAAAAAGAAAGAGAAGCATTTCCAATTCCAGGGGGTGTGACTAGTAGGACCAGTAAGGATGCTGGAATTCAAGTGCTGTGGCTGGAGTACAGGCTTGGGGCATGCTAAGAGGTAGTGGAAAAATCCCCAAGTTCATGTTATGGGATTTTGCTATCATCATGCTTGGATGCCATTCAAACATGGCAGTAATGGGTATGATTTTCCATTCATGTAAGAGTGGAGGACATGTTGGAAGACTGCCGGATCTAAACCTTGGCTTTATATTCCTAATGCTCAATGAGATGGACTGACACAGATGGCTGTAACAATGGGCTCAAACATAGCAACTACTGTGAAGATAGTGCAAGATGGGGCAGTGTTTCGTTCTGTTGTACATAGACTCATTATGAGTTGGAACAGATTCAACAACATCTAACAACAACAGGTGACTGGGGGCCCTCACAGCATGAGCAAGCTCCACTGGCCCTGGATAAGAGAAGACAATATTCAGTGTCCTGACCAAGTCTCTTCAAGGGAGAAAGAAGTTATGATGACCAGTGTTTGAGCGTAAGATCCGAGGAGGAAGGGTTGTATCTGATTAACTGAATACACAAGAATAAAGTCCCATGCTTTAGTCATTCATTCAATGAATATTTAGTTCTTATTTAGCACCAATCACTGTGCTTAGTGGTGACATCATCGTGATACATTAGTAACATGATTGGCAGAACCCACACTCAAGAACTCACAGTCTTGGATTCCAGTGATGGAGAAGACAATAGATTAGACTCTAGGCTGAGGAACAATTAGTGGTTTCAAAAGGAACTACAGAGTTCAAGAAACAAAGAATTAAAATATAAAGCATGCCACAGAGTTCAGCACTTGCTCTGGAGGTATTTATGCCCCAGCTCCAAAAGAGATATCTATTTTTTTTATTTCATCTTAGAATCTGAAGTTTCAAATTCTGTGGTTGCTGAAATAGAATCAAAGGGGGTTTAAAAAATGTGATTTGGATTATGACCAGGTTCATGCAGAAAAAAAAAAAAACAGATACATCAACTATGTCGCTTACAATTTAAGTGTTTCCCTCTTTATTTTTATTTCTGGCACTTAGCTTTCAAATAACCCACCTCCTCAACTGGGCAAGGGCTTCACACTCACAGCATGTTAGCAGTCAAGATCTCTTTTAATCTTGAAGCATATTATTAATATATTTTGTCCTAACTGAGGATCAGGCCCAATTTGATTTTTTCCCTCAGGTGGGATGTGGACAGTGAACATTTAGATAACAGGTGTTACCATTCATGAAGCCAAGACTGAGCCAACACTTGGGGGCTAAATGTAATTCACAAAACATAATTTAACAGCTCCACTTAGCGACTCTTCACAATCAAGATGATTTCAACAGACTCTGAATGCTGGCCAAGATACCACCAAAGTATACTTGAATACCAGCAAATATTACATGTATTTTAAAATTCCATCTTTGTCTCCCATGACTTAAGAAAATCACTTCTCTCATTCTAACTCAGACAAAGCCACTGGAATTGTAAATGAGAGGAGGAAGGGAAGAGCTTTGATGAGAAAAGTGAGCTCTAACCTTTCCTGAAATTACCATTCATCTTCCTCCAGCTCTTGGTTTATTGGCTGTTAAGCTTTCAGGTCCTTACTTCAAGCCCAGTGGGACATCCATAATACCCTTTCCTTGTGCCAGTAACAAATCTTGAAACTTAGAGGATTCCAACCCAGTTATTCTTAGGATTTAGTCAGAGGCAACTCATGAGCAGTTGTCTAAGACTCATTACATGGTCATAGCTGGCCAAGGAAGAAGCTTGGAGATCCACCAGATCTTTCTACCTTCTCCTATCCTTAGAATCTATCAGACTATTTAAAGTCATCCTTGTTCTTTTGGTTCAGAACACCAGTTTATAAACTATAAAGCAGTGTAATTTACCACTTTGGGTGGTTCTTTCTTATTTTACGTTTGTTCATGCTTTGAAATGTGGAGTAAATGTTCATACTCCCACGTGCAATAAGAATGAAAGTAAGGGGTCTCCAACGCTGCCAATTCTTGAGGCTGGCCAAATCGCTTTTTACCTTTCTCAAACAGCACTGGGCCTCATGCACCATTTAAACCAGTAACTAGCTGCAGCGCCACCAATTTCAACTCATGGTAATCCTATGTGTGTCAGAGGAGAACTGTGCTCAGAGGGTTTTCAATGGATGATTTTTCAGAAGGTCTTTCTCTTTTCTCTTTCAGCTAGAACCCGAGCACGTTCATGTAAGGGATTCTTCCAACAAATTTTCTCATCGCTTGATAACTTGGGTTAAAATTCTCTTTCATAATTCTCAAATGATGAGCTACTCCTTCATGGGCAATCGTGAAGGACTGTGTTTCTTCAGCCAGAATAAATGAGATAGCTCTTTTATCTTTGCTCGCATTCTTTAAAACCCCCTTTTTTATTTTTTTTCAATTTCAGAATATATAAATATATCCCTATGTGAAAGATAAAGACTCCCTTGACCTCTCAAACTCTTATTCTTTAATGAGTCTTACATGACCACGTGAGTGGAGTCTTCTTGAAAACTGGAGGACCCTCATTCTCTAAGCAGGAAGGAGTCTGGAAGAGAACGGGAGAGAAGTGGCCCAGCAATTCTGCTGTGTTCTGAGGCTTCTGACGCTTTCAAAAGGCATAGTGAAAAATTAGGAAAAATTAAGCTCTCTTAATTCTTCTAGTATAATTTACTTAGTTTAGTATGAACAGACACACACACACACACCAAAAAAAAAAAAAAAAAAAACCCTATGTACATGGAACACTATGACAAGTCAGAGCACACAGGCAGGATGTGAGAGTATGTTAAACTAACCAGCTCCATCTAACCCCAACTCTCCAACTGTGATGCTGCCTTTTCCAACACATGGAGAAGTGAGAATGATTACATTTTGTTGAAAGTGTCTCATTACATTGATTTAAATAAGATTTCTAAACCTGCAAAGAGAAAAACATTTTAAAATGCCATTTGTTCCAAGCAAGACACTATTAAGGACAGTTAGTGAAACACTTCAGAAACTCCGGTTGCTGGCAGCTGAAGTCGTGTCTTTCCCTGTGGCCATCTGACAGAAGG
The DNA here is from genome assembly GCF_000298275.1 of Orycteropus afer afer. Classification (NCBI taxonomy): domain Eukaryota; kingdom Metazoa; phylum Chordata; class Mammalia; order Tubulidentata; family Orycteropodidae; genus Orycteropus; species Orycteropus afer. Next base: position 8,936,761 of record NW_006921603.1, on the reverse strand, counting down.
ATAATGGAGTTTAGTAACACCTAGGTCAGGTGTTTCTTTTATGCTTAATAACATCCTTGTGTGCCCAACATAATGTAACAGACAAGTGTGAAGAGACCTTCAGTGCAGAGTAGACATTGTAGGCTTTGAGGAGTTCTTAAATCTGGCGAACTTGCTTCACCTTTGACAACATTAAGTGCAACTAACTTAGAACCATTTTTCTCAAAAGATCTTACACACCTGGAGTGGTAAGATACAGTCCAGTCTGCAAAATGCCAAGCACACTTTGTGGTGTTTATTAACATCACAGTTACTACAATGCCTGATGCCAAACTAAAGGAAAAAAAATTCTTCAGGCTACCTTGTCAGCATGTTCAGTTATCCAAAACTGTCCTGCTATATATAGCACAGCTGCCATTTACTGAACATGCAGTATAGACAGGCAGGTGCTAAGCCTTTAATGTGTATGTAATCATTGCAACAACCCTATGAGGGATATGTTCACTGCTTCCATTTTGTAGATGAGGAAATTGAGGCTTAAAGAGATTAAGTAGCTTGCCCAAGGTCACACTGGAACCCAGGTCTGTCTGATTCCAAAGCCTGCGGTCATAACCACTACTTACAACTTCTCAGAGAAGCCTGCGCCCCAGATAAACCTATGAGACAAAGGCAGAAGCCACTAAAGCAGGACAAGAACAGAGCTGTGTGCGGGGCAGGGGAGATACACAGAGAAGCCACCTATTAGTTAAGTGACGACCTTCGGGATTCAGGCATCACATAAAACGAAACACTGGAGTCACTGCCCAAGGAAGCCACGATCCTCCCCTTTCCTGTTCAGGTTCAGCACAGAACCTGCTACCTCCAAGGAGGCAGGAGGGGGCCCGTTCTGGTTTTGCAATTATAATTCCTTAACTCCCCACTAAGTGGAGGCAGGTATTTACTGAACGCCACACACTTACTATTATTTTAAGAGAGGTCTTTGGAACCAGGAAGCTTGATGAATTTATGAGATCAGCAGCTATTTTTCCACTATGGTTATAATACAATTCATTTCATTTGCAGCTGGTTTAACATGAAACTTTGTTTAGGAGAGACAAATAAACAACAATTCACATTTGGTAGGCTTCTCTCTTCCCTACCCCTCCCAGTTGTTCCACAGGAAATTTTTTATTGATTAAAGTACAATTACACTACGGATCAGAAAAACTAGCCCTGAAATAAATGGTTTTAAGAAGCAGCATGTAGAAGGGGATGGAACAAGCACTGGCTCTGTGACCTTGGGCAAACTTTTTCCCTTCTCAGGGCCTCAGTTGCTCCCCCTGCAAAATGCTGGGGTCACTTCCTTCTAAGGAAAATGAGGCCAAGGTAAAGGCAGGCACATGATGTCTTTTGTGGGCCTGGAGCTACTTTTCCCTTCCGCCAAAGAAAAATATTAAAAATTATATTTTAGGACTGCATTGGTATAAAGAAAACTATACAAACATTGTACATATATATACATTTTTTTCACCTAAAAGTTCATTGTTTTTATCTTCTGATTTTAAAAGAAATTAAAACATTTTTTCTGGGCCTGTAAAAGTATTGTGGGTCCCAAGCACAGCACCTGAGTCCCAGGTGCTGCAAATGGTTAATGCACTCAACTGCTAACTGAGAGGTTTGGAGGTTCAAGAGTACCCAGTGGTGCTGCGGAAGAAAAGCCTGGAGATCTACTTCCAAAAGATCAGCCATTGAAAACCCTGTGGAACACAGTTCTACTCTGACACACATGAGGTCGCCGTGAGTTGGAGTTGATTCAATGGCAACTAGTTTAGGCACTGTACCCAAAGTGGTTACTGGGTAAATCAGCCCTGGGTAAAGAAGGAGGTTTTGTTTGCTTAGGGCCTACAGATGGGAAGCAAATTTGGATGGGTTGGTCTTGAGCAATATTACCCTGCAAAATGGTGGAGAGGAAGCCTTCAATTGGTGGCCAGTTGATGAGACTGAGAGAAAAGAGACACATGAGTGGGAATGATTACATTGGAATAGTATATGAGGTATAGGATGTAAACCCTCCTCCATCTCTCCCATCTACTCTGAGAAGTCCTTAGTAAGATCTACTGTTGCTCACCAGGAATGTTTAATTTCAAAAATAAAAACAAAATAAGGAGATTGGATTCCATGATCTTTCTGTTCCCGCTCTAATATTAGAATTTTCACCGCAAGTATTTAAATAACTGTTCTACAATGCCAAAAGCTGCTTTCTCTCCCAGAGGAAACTCACTAACATAGGACCTGAGAAAGGACTGTGTGGAACCCAGATCACTTGCAAAGAGGCACCACTGTCCAAGGCAGCAGAGGAACAGAGGCAGAGCCACCATGCAGCCCACATGCAGCAAGGGCATCCCAGAGCGTTCTCCAGATGTGCATAAAAGGCCTGATTTGCTGAATTTCTCACTCAGTGCATTTGGAAGTTTCTGTCACATGGACCTAGATGAATTCTGTCAACTCTAAATGAAAATGTGAAATGCTTCATAAGGTCCCACTTGACAGGGAGTTCTTTATTCTGTATTTTAATGTTTATAAATCCTGCACTTTCGTCCACTGTGCACTGATGCCCCCAAACTGCCTCCCCCCGCCAATACACATACACACACAAAACCAGTTGCCACTGCCTTGTGGTGATCGCACTTGGGACAGAATAGAACTGTGCTCCACAGGCTTGTCAATGGATGATTTTTCAGAAATAGCTCACCAGGCCTTTATTCCAGGCATCTCTGGGTGGACCCCAACCTCCAGTTGGGAACTGGTGGCACCACCTGGGGACTCCTCCATTCATGAGAGGAAAGCCCAATAAACATTTCCAGCTGCTTGGCTGGGTGTTCTCCCTTCCAGTTGTTCTGTTTTGGCTGCACTACCACCTGTGCCTGATCACCAGAGTGTAGGCACAGTTGGAGTATTTTATTTACTTCTCCCATCAGTACACATCAGTAACATATAAGCTAAAAAGCACTTCATTTATTTTTCCATTGGCTTTATCTGAATACCAGTTTTTTGATCGTTAGCATTGTTGTTGTTGTTGTTGTTAGGTGCATGCTTCATTAAAGAGAATAGGAGTGTGGGCGATTTCATTTCCATGAGCTTACAAAATGCTCAGTATCACCACTGCTTCTAAACCAGCAATTGTTGTCATGTGCCGTCGAGTAGGACTCGACTCATAGCGACCCCTCCTTGGGTTTCCGATGTAGTATCACTAAGGAAGTAGATTGCCCAACCTTCCTTCCGAGGAGTGGCTGGTGGGTTTGAACCATCAACTCTCTGGTTAGCAGTCAACTGCCTTAAACACTATGCTACCAGAGCTCCCAAACCAGCAATTAAATGAACAAATCTTTACTCTGCAGCTGAGCTGCCCAATACAATAGCTGCTAGCCACATGGGCTATTTAAAGTTTAATTAATTAAAATCAAATAAAATTTAAAAATTCATTTTCTCAGTTTCACTAACCACATATCAAGTGGGCAACAGTCACATGTGGCAAGTGGTACCCTACTGGACAATTCATATACAGAACACTTCCATCACTGCAGAAAGTTCTTTTGGAAAGAGCTGCCTTGAAGCCTTGCACACTTGCAAAGGCTAAACACCTCTTGCCCCACTGTGTTTCTTGTGCTGCCTATCCCAGGGCCTGCATGACAATAGCAAAAGCACCAATGAATGCTCACCCACTGCCATCGAGTTGATTCCGACTCATAGTAACCCTTAAGGAACCAAAATTCTTCATCTCTGAAGAAACGTCAAGTTTGACAAGTAACAAATACCAAGAAAGGGCTGTATTGAGAAAATTGTTTCCATGAATGAAAACTAGAACTCTACTCTTAGCACCAAGAAATTATTCCTAGACATGTGTTTTATGAATGCAAAGAGTGAACGAGATCATTGCTCAGGATTTGCATTGACGTATGCCATTCATAATGTTAATAGACAGGCCAAGCTACCAGAGTTACTAAAATCCTAACACCATGGCAATGACAATAGAATTATGAATAATGCCTTATAGAGCATTTTACGTTTACCAAGCCCTCTCACATCTAGTCTCATCTGAATTTCACAACTATTTTGAGGAGCTGAAATTCCCATTTACCCATTTTATTGATGGGAAAACTGAGAGCTGGAGAGCATGTGACTTGCCTAGGGTTACTCAGCTTCTAAATCAGGGCAACAGATGCCTGGATTCCAGGCATTCTGGCCCTAGGTCTTTCTGCTCTACCACATTGGCTAAATTTTGCCCCAAAACTAAGCACTGGGTTATTCCTATTTTCTATCTGTGCCATTAGGTGAATTGAGATCCCTTAACAAAAGCAGGCTTACACTTCCAGTGCCCTAGATAACCAACTAATCAATTGTCCCCTGTAATCATAATTTTTGGCTTCTGCAATATTAAGAGCTTTGGTAACCATAGACTCCAGAAAACATTATTAATTTCTCACCCAAGAAACCATTTGTTCTGTGGATTATTAATCTCAAACAGTGGTTCTGCAGCACAGGCACGATATACAGTGCTCTGGGCTGCACAGCTGCTTTGCATTTTGAATTCTTTATTTATAGAACAAGTCAAATTAATAACTCAAAAATGTTGTTTCAGGCAAAGTAATGGACACACAATAAAACTATTCATTTCCTAAAAGGTCACTCCAGGAGATGCATACATTGTTTAAAAGCCTACCAACAATGCTATTATTCCTTCGAAAACTGAAAATGTATAATAAGCAGTTAGAGCACATAGCTGCCCCCGAGACCCCAGGCTAATTTAAAGTACAATCACAAGGCAATCAATCATACTCCAAAATTACTTCATTTTCCAAACTGTTTACACTTTTTAAGTTACAAATCCACTTTCTGCTATTTCAACTCACGATTTACAACTACAGATTTAGACCGCTTGGCGGGCAGCCAAGCACTAGTCATGAGGGAACTAATGATATGAACAGATCAGTGTTTTATAAAGGAGAAAAACGCATGTAAATTTCCAGTGTGTCTGCAAGTAATCAAGGGACTGCTGACTATAAATGAGACTGTCTCAAATTTATTTTAGGAGAAATATCTTAAAGCTGCACTTTTTATTCAGGCCCCCCAAAAAAGGGCTTTAAGAAGAACTCTGAGATTACTCAAATTATTGTAAATACATGGTTATGTGAACAATATGTAAAGAACAGTGAAATAAATGATTTATTTTAATAAGTGACTTATTTCAGCTTTTCTGTCTCATGTGCAGTTATCCTGATTTCTGGAATCCTGAGTTAATGGAAAGGAGAGGATGACATCTGTCCATCTTGCCCCCCACGCCCTCTCTCTTTCCTTTAAAATGCTGTTGTCAACTGCAGCAGCAAATCAAGTTTGTCTTAGTAGCCAAAAATGCTCTAAATAAAAAAGAAGACCCTGGGGGACACTGTTTTAAATTAAATATGATCTTTATTGTTTCATTACAATGGCACAGCCAAATAATCACTTTGTGTTATTTGTACAAATAATGTAGGATGCTCATTTTCTGGCGGAAATAATTAGTCTATCATATTCTGCTCGTCGTCAAAACCTCCCCCTCTGCTGTCACCAGGCATGTGCATTAGACTCAGGAGGCTAAATTTAGCCAAAGTTTCATATGTTCTTACATGTTAAAGCGGAAAGCCAAGTAAGCATATTCAGATGTGAGGGTGCCTTAAAGAGAGGAGCTCAAAATAGCCTCACAGTATAGACATCGCAAAATTCCATTCGCCATGATTGATATTTTAGTTAGAGAATCATTACATGACTAAACTCAATTTTATAATTGGATAAGGGTAGATACAATAAACTGGTGCTGTGCTGCTAAAGCATCCCACATTTTAAAACTATCTGTAATCATAAATCAACCTAATTATTTGAAATACTGTCATGAAGTGGAAAAGAAAAGAAATTAAAATAAACTAGCTGCCTGAATATCTCATTTTATTTTCTAAGGACCAGAGCTTTTTATTGGACTTAAAACCCAGCCCCACAATGGCTGGTAAACCATACTCTTTAGACGGAATTGTGCACACAGAAAATCAATAACACAGATTAAAAGCTTCCCCCTCCCCATACCTCTTTTTTTTTTTTTTTTAATACCAGCATCTGCTATGTTTGTGTGTATTCACATAGTGGTCCTATTTTATGCAAACTTCAATTTATCCTTGTTTGTGTCATATTCAAAAAAGGCAGTAAGGGGGGAATGTCCCCCGTTTTGAGTGATTTCATAATAAACTCCTCTCAGAGAAAGCTCCCTGGAAGCTTGAGCCTCTGATATCACCACTGTGACATCATTAGGAAAAATGCTCACTGGCTGCAACAGCCTTTTTGGTTAACCCTTTCAAGGATGTTCCAGCTTATCGCTTGTCTAGTTCTCAAAGGTGGATCCCCTAGATACACCTGTGAGAGCACAGAGACAACAGGGAAGTGTCATCTCTTCCCTCCTATAACCCATCACCACCACCACCACCACCACATGCATACACGAATATACAGAGCATGGAGATAGAACATTTGCAAAGGCAAAGGATGTTGTCTCTTCCACTAGAAGGCTTGGTACAAATAAAACCAGTAAACCAGTCGTCATGAAATTGATTCTCAGGCTGACGTCACATGTATCTGAATAGAATTGTGTTCCATTAGGTTTTCTTAATGGCCAATCTTTCAGAACTAGACTGGCAGACCTTTCTTCTGAGGTGTGTCTGAGTGGATTCAAACCACCAACCATTCTGTTAACAACCAAGTGCATTAACTCTTTGCACTACCCAAGAACTCACTGGTGAAAATACAGGCACCCAATGGGTTTTTTTTTTTTTTTTTTTTGGCAAGTGGACAGGGCAGTGTTTAGGAGTTTTTTGAGAGATAGGTTGGTCTTTTCTAATCCTGGTCTGAGAGCTAGAGATAGAATGCTGGGTATAGAAACATATTCTCCATACAAAGTTCAAGTCTGCCCAAGATTGGCTCTCTCTAAACTTGTCCATTCACTATTGAAGTGATGACAAATTTTTCATTTTACATTGGTTTCAGTAATTCCAAGTGCACAGGAATTTTCAGTATACACAATCTTCTAATTCTACTGAAAATGCTTTTTACAATTTGACTATCACCTACCAAAAAATCTTAAAATTCTGCTTATCACCTTTGACTTCACAATTTCCACTAGAACTTATTGTAAAGAAATAATCCAGGATAAGAACAATGATTTCACTACAAGGATCTTTCTGAGAGTACTGTTCATAATAATGAAAAGCTGGGAGAGGGAAAAGTCCAACCACAGGGAAATAGATGAAGTATGTTGTTGTTGTTATGTGCCATCGAGTCGGCCCCGATTCATAGCGACCCCTCCTTGGGTTTCGAAGGCAGTATCACTACGGAAGTAGATTGCTAACCCTTCCTTCTGAGGAGTGGCTGATGGGTTTGAACCGCCAGCTTTCTGGTTAGCAGTCAAGTGCCTTAGGCACTATGCTACCAGAATTCCCAGATAAAATATGGTACTTCCATATAATGGAAAACAATGGAGATCATCACTAAAAATGACACTGCAGATGAATATACGATGTTTAAAAGAGCATGTAAAGTAGAAAAGCAGGATATAAAACTCAAGGTACAATATAATTAAATAAAAAATTCACATAGAGGCAAAGTAAAAAGACTAGAATGACAGACAATAAAGTATCAGTGATTTCAACATGATGGTAGTACAACACACTTAATTTTTTTTTCTTTTTGTGTCTCTGCATTGCTAAAGCATGATAAGCATGCCTTATTTTTAACTGAATGAATGAATAAATAAATACAATTTTAAAAGAATGAAGAGAGCAAAATGTGGACATGCAAAGAAAATGACCCCACATCAATTCTCCAGTGTCAGATGGTCCAAATATATGCTCAGACAGTCTTGAAATAACACACTCAACTTTTGCATTTTATATTTTTGTAACTCTGACAAATTTCTCTAAATATACCTAGTGAGAGAATATTGTTGTGTTAGGTGCTGTTGAGTTGATTTCAACTCACATGGCCCAATGTGACAGGTTAGAACTGCCCCATGGAGGTTTCCAGGCTATAATCTTTACAGGAGCCATTGGCCAAGTTTTCCTCCCCAGAGCCCCTGGGTGGGTTCAAACCACCCCCTTTTTGTTAGCAGCTAGGTGCTTAACTATTGCACCGCCAGGGCTCTGTAGTAAGGGAATACAATCCAATAAATATATCCAACTATAATAGTGTAATAATAGTGTTAAAATAGCTACAGAAAAGATATTTTGCTAACTAACTAGATTTAAGTTTACATGCCCCTGGCATCTGCATGTTTGTTGTTTTACTTAGATTGAAAACTTGTTTCCAGTAGCAAATATTGCCTTCCAGTTATTGGAATAGATTAAAACAAACCAACAAATCACAGCACAGTCCGAAGTACAGAGAGTGCTACACAACTTCAGCAAAATTGAACAATCATCATTTTTTTGGTGCCAGTTCAAAGGGTGGATGTGTAAAGAGATAACATTTTAGAATGAGCTAGTCCTTTTCTCTGAGATGTAAGGGGGGAGGAGGAATATCGGCTTAAATTTCCTTCTTCTCCACTCTAAATTCAGAATTACTATTCAATTACAAGACAGGATGTCAAGATATAATAAACTCAACTGAAAAAAAAGGGAAAAGAAAACATGCCACCACCCCCCAAATGAGGTTCAGAGCTTTTGCCCATTAAAGTAAACTAAATATGTTTCTCTCCAAAATTCCAGCCAAAAGGCAGGATGCCAAACACACTTAACAGATAAATCACTGTTCCAGGGTCTCTCATTTTCTCTTCCCGCCCCTCTTTTTTCTTCCTTTTGCTACACACACACACTCACACACACACACACAGAGACTTTTTAAAAAGCAAATAGAAACCCCTCCCCCTCTTCTCAATCTACTTACAGAAAAATAAACCAAAGGAAACAATTACTTTTGTTGAAGAATGCATTGTTTAGGGGAAAAGTCACATTAAAATAAGTTCTACCTTCTTCTTCAGAGATTAGCATTTCATATCTCAAGATCAAGCCATTGTCCTGCACACTATGTATAACTTATTGTGGTTAATTTATCACTAAGGTCATTGTAAACGAGAAGGGAGTTTGTAAACAAAAATGAATCACAGGTTTCATTTTTGTATCCTTTTCAAACTGGAAGACCTAACAGCTTCCTGTTCCAACATCCAAAATAGTATTGCTTCTATCAACCTCCTCAGCCCTCTTGCCAGCAGTTTCCATTTAATTAAACTGACAGCAAAACAGGGCTTTCGCTAATAGGATCCAGACCATTTTTCCTTCAATGTAAATTCCCAGGCATGAAATTACATCTGAAACAGACACAATAATCCTTCTGTATCTCTGACATATATTTAATCTATAATAACAATTCCTTTGTCTATATTACAGTTTGTTTTAGGTTTGAGTGAACCTTGTTTTAACTGGAATTCTCAAGCATTATCCAATTTGAATTCACCTTAGTGTTCCTCAAATGGCTGTGGGATATCTAACCATAGATTATGGTTAAAGACCAGCTGCCAAAGGCTAATGTCCACAGCAGGGAGCAACAATTATAAAATGAATGAATGAATTATGTTTCTGTTTGCATCCTTGTTCTCAAAGTCAATTTATTTAAGTAAGAGCTTTTTCATCAATTATTGTTGACTCTAAGTAAATAAACGCTATTGGCATTTATAAGTGTATCTAAATTTCATATTACAAGCCAGATTTTCAAGTATTTCAATATGGCTAATCAAGGCAGAATATATTGCTTAAATGCAGCTTAGAGACTTGATCATATTAACATAATTAATGGACTGGCTAACTATTTTTCTCTGCTAGGCTGTTAGTCACTTTTCTGGTAATGGTAAGACAAAATGTATGCTTTAAACCTGACTAATGCTTTAAGCATAATTATGGAAAAAAAAATCCCTTTATTGGATATATCAGTTGGACAAAGGGAATCTTGCCAGGCAATTTAGCATGAAAATCAAGTACTTTTAGGACAAAAACAAAAAATCACAAGGCTATTTCTAAACAAAATGAAAGAACCTAGAGAGGAGAATCAAATGGGGGTGTGTGTCAATTTAAGTTGATTGTAAAACAACGGAATATGATGATCCTATGAGAGATAGGTGTCAAAAAGTTGAGCCTCTTTCACACTCATGGCAGGTCCAGAGATCAGCAGCAATACAGAGTTTCAGAGAATATAAACAATTTGAAAATGCTAAGCGCTAGAGTCAAGGAAGACTGGTAAACTCAATCTATTCCTTCTCAACACCTGAAAGAAATGGCAGCTCCCTTGGTGTGGGCTACCAAGAAAAGGCCTACCCATTTCAACAAAGGAAGAGGGTTTTGGTGTACATACTGTCCTAACCCAAGGGGAGGGAAAAAGGATGATACATGCAATATTTTAGGTTAAATTCTTCTCCCACGTCCAGAAGGTTTTTGTCCTGTTTGACCACCCTACAAAACTTGCAACTCTTGATAGGTAGTGAAATCAAAGAAGATAATCCTACAAGCAACTTCATAGAACAAAGGAACTGCTAGAAAATAAACATTTTAGGACTTGCTGAAAAGTGTATCTTCAAATATAAGAAGAAATAATGCCATTGTTCTCTTGGAAAATACAAAGCAAAGCACTTTATTTTAAAAGAGGGGGGTGAGAAGCAGTGAAGGAACTGTCTTCCGAATATCCTGACAGTCTCTTTGAAAATGAAACATTTCATTTATATAGCAGAAGACAGTTGTGGCAAGATTAGAAATCATTTCAAATCTCCCAGGCAATCAAAATACAGTCTTTTCATGCGGATGGAAGGTCTCTTGTTTTACAGAAAATGCTAAATAAACAATTCTATGGACAGAAATGTGAAAGCAATTTATTATTGTTCTATTCACTTTGGTTAAAACTTTAGAAACCACATGAAGTTTATAAATAGAAACAATTCTTTGTCTTTGGGATGTTGAAAAGCAGTTTCTCTTAGGTCCAGGATGAAGAGGCAGGAAATTATTTCTCTTTCTCCACCAAAGAGTAGCACACTGATGCAGACAATGCCTAAAAGATGGACTCTTTAAAAATAATGTGAATGGAAAGAGCAGCAAACCTGTCCACCGTTCTTGAAAAATCAAGGGCATAGTGTCATAAATGGGCTACACTGTGGGGTTTTCTTTTCACTTGAAACATGGGCAGGCAAATCACATATGACAACACTTTATATTAGATTACCAAAGAGAACACAGAACCGTACCATATTGGTGCCTTAGAAACAGGATACCTTGAAAGAGTTCAGTTAGATTTTGGAAAAGAAACACAAGAAGACTTGTAGAACTTAAGTAACAATGACCCAAATTCTGATCCATAAGCATTTAGTAAAATTTGAAAATCAGGTACTTAATCAGGAATAAGACATCAATGCAAAACTATAATTTCTAGGCCAATGTTTTTTAAAACTGAGATTTGTAATCCATTAATGTTGCTGTTGTTGTTAGGTGCCATTGAATCAGCTCTGACTCACAGCAACCTTGTTTGTGTACAACAGAACGAAACACTTCCCAGTCCTGGGTCATCCTCAGAATCCTTGCTCTACCTGAGCCCATCGTCACAACCACTGTGTCAATCCACCTTGTTGAGGGTCTTCCCCTTTTTCACTGACCCTCCGCTTTACCAAGCATGATATCCTTCTCCAGAGAATGGTCCCTTCTGACAATATGACCAAAGTAGGTGAGATGAAGTCTGGCCATTCTTGCTTCCAAGGAGCATTCCAGCTCTACTTCTTCCAGGACAGATTTGTTCATTCTTCTGACAGTTCATAGTACTTTCAGTATTCTTCACCAACACCACAACACAAAAGCATCAACTCTTCTTCAGTCTTCCTTATTCATTGTCCAGCTCTCACATGCACATGAGGCAGCTGAGAATACCACGGCTTGGGTTAGGTGCACATTAATCTTCAAAGAGACATCTTTGCTCTTTAGCACTTTAAATAGGTCTTTTGCAGCAGATTTGCCCAGTGCAGTACAATGTCTGATTTCTTGACTGCTGCTTCCATTGGTGTTGATTGTGGAACCAAGTAATATGAAATCATTGACAACTTAGTTGTCCAATTAATATTTTCAAAAATATTTCTAATCTATTAAGAGAATTACAAAATCAATTAGATGTGTTGCAATAGACAAATATAAATATTTTATAATAATGAAACAGAATAGAATAGAATGGAAATTTCAGAGTGCATCATTTATAGTAAGGCTAAGTACTATTTTATGAAATTACTGTTTCAAATATACACATGTAAATATGTTATATATAAATATGTGTGCTTATATACTGGTGTACCGTTTTAAACTTATTATTATTGTGAAGCATTATCTTAGCTATATTTGAAGACCTAAAAATTCTTATCCTAGATAATATTGCTGAAATGAGTCATCACTAATATTTCCATATAATAAGAAAATTAATTATAAAAAGCTATTCAATCAAAAAACTACTGGAACTAATTGAGGGATTTAGCAATGTCGCAGGATATAAGATCAACATCCAAAAATCAGTTGGATTCCTCTACACCAGCAAAGAGATTGCTGAAAAAGAAATAAGAAAATCAATACCGTTCTCAATAGCTACCAAAAAAATAAAATACTTGG
>NW_006921603.1:8863690-8921701 GCF_000298275.1 Orycteropus afer afer | reverse complement strand
GCTGCTTATGCACAGGGAGATAGCTCAGGGTGCAGAAGAGTATGAAGGGATGGACACTGGGAGGAGGTAACTATGGGGAGGAAGCGGGAGGGGAGCTGCTGCATTGTAAATTTTGGTCAATGACATGAGACAAAGACAAAAAAAAAAGAATCTTTCTAAAAAGCTAAAGCCTATTGGAGCCTGAGCATAATAGGCACTTCAGCATTTATTGAAAAAGCCAAGGAATCAATGAATAAATGTAAGAATGTACAAACAGATGTTTATCTATATGAATACAGCAAGCATATCCAAACCAAAAGGTTCCATGAACTACTCTATGAGCCTGAGAAGTTCTCCTTTATTATAATGAGCTATATTTCCAACACTCTGTCATAATAAAATACTACCATCATTCTTTCCATTGTAAATGGCACACTCATTAATGGAAGAGACATTAACACTCATAGACACTAAACGATATCTGTGAAGGCTGTGTCTATATTCTAGTAAAACGTCTTCTTGGAAAGGAGAAAATTAAGTTAAACGTTTGAATAGTTTGCTTACACAGTATAAATCTTCTAGCCAAAAGATGAGCATGGACTCATCATCATTATCATTCCATAATGAAACACACGATAATTTTTTTTTTCCTTTTTTACTAGGATGGGTGCCATTGTATGAACCTCTAGCTAGATACTCTATATGGTCCTACATCACTTAGTTCCACTTTGTCCATGTACAAAAATTATCACAGTGGCTGAAGATAAGGCAAGATAGACACCCAAATGGTTAATGGATCCATCAAAAAATTACTCTGAACTGGGGACTGGGGGTTCAAGCTTCTTCCCTTGAGATACTTAACAATCAAGTTAGGGAACATACACCTGAAAAAGAAATTCAAGTAGGAATATGATGACATCCAAATAATAAGAATGATTTGTGTTTGTTTGATGGTTGCTTGTTTAAATCAACTACTTGAGTAAAGATATAAAAAATTTCTCAAACTTGGAGATGATATAGAAGATCTGACGCAAATGCATTAGATTCAAGAACAAAAATCTCTTTAAAAGTTGAAAAGCAGCCTAAGGCAACACTTAGTTTGAAAAAGAAAAAATTAATTACTATACAAGGACAGGATGATAGTTGTCCATCTTAACAACATCTTACATATTAAAGAAAAGAAGCATTTTTCTTAGCTAACCAGAATTTCTTTTCAAGCCAGAGAGAATACTACTGAGAAGAAATAAAGAAATGCAGGTAGAATTCATGGAAATAAAGGTCCAGAATAAAGAATGTAGTAGTCTTATTATATGTCGCACTGGTTAAACAACACATATAGTCTGTAGACAGTATTTTTAAATGGACATTAATTAACTGAAATATATTCAACAGGAGAGGCTTATAATGAACTCTCTAGCTTAAAAGCACCAGAGAAGCTTAACCTACGAATTAGAAGATGGCAAAAGAATCAGGAAACTCTTGAAAGCAAGATTGTTGTTTTTAGCTGCCAGCAAATCGGCCCCTGACTCATGGGAATATCCATAGAGTTTTCATTTCTGATTTTTGGAAGTAGATCGCCAGGCCTTTCTTCCCAGTCTCTCTTAGTCTGGAAGCTCTGCTCAAACCTGCTCAGCATCCCAGCAACACACAAGCCTCCACCGAGGGTCAGGTGGTAGCCACACAGGAGGTGCACTGGCTGGGAATCAAACCTGGGTCTCCCTCACAGGAGGTGGAAATTGTACCCCTGAACCACCACCGGCACGAAAAGAAACATTGTAACTGCCTTTAAAGTAGTTGGATAACTTTCATGTATGTGAAGAGTTTATACCTTTATCCTGCATGGCTCCCTTAAGGTCACAATGAGTAAATATGGCAGAGTGATAGCATTTGGCTCCATATAAAACAGCGAGCCTCTCAAAAATAAAATCATGGTTATGTAAGTTAAGTAAGCTCTCCATCACTGGCAGAACAATGGAAGGGTTACTAGGATGCATATAAAAATGGAATTAGAATGTAATCTTTACCATTCTAAGAGTCTTGGATGAGGGGAGGATTCACTGTGAGCTAGGAGTCCAAGGAGTAATATGTCTTCTTGGAGACAGAAGATCAGAGTTGGGCCTTTTAAATCAATTCCTAAATGTACTCCCTGTCCTCACTTTTTAAAAATTTTCTGAAATCAGTATGTATCTTAGAATTATGTCTATATTGAGTATGAAATGATTTTTGTTCCCCAAAATAAATGATGCATCTTTACAACCAGAGGCATCTTAGTATCAAGAAAATACAGTAAATTGGAATTAAACTGTCAGCTGTGATATAAAATTAAACTGTGATAGCCTCTGGGTAGTGGGACTATAGATGATTTTTATTTCTTCTTTTTGCATATCTTTACTTCTGTAATAAAAACATATTACACTTGTAATGGAGAAAAATTTAAAGGACAATTTAAAGTTACATTAGATTTTTATCTAGAAAAGTCGTATAGGTGAAAAATGAAAATAGTGTTTATATTAAGCTATTTCAATGTTTCCCAGAAAATACATACAGCCACTGCATTTACTTTTGTAGATCAGTGGCCTATCTCTATGATTATGGCCTTAAATCTAATTTCAAGATCAATGACTGGAAAGTTGCCTTTATGTTACTACTCCTCAAATATACCCACATATGACCATTTTAGGAGCCAGTGTTCTATCAACATTCTTTTCTTTACTAATGTAATTCACCTAAATTATAAAAGTTGACTCAAAAACCATTTTTTGTTTAAAATAGGAAAAAAAATGCAACGTTAATATTTTAATTTTTTTTTGAATTGGCCTACATGCACATAAATTTGTGCATCTAGGGACGTATCTTCACTACATGTAATATACTAAATACTAATTCATCTACCAGACTCAATAATCTTAAAACAACAAAAATCAAACTCACTGCCATCAATGCTGATTCACAGAGACCCTCATTGGGTTTCCAAGGCTGTAAATCTTTATGTAGAAGACTGCCTCATCTTCTTCCATGGAGCAGATTTTGGGTTACAACCACCAACCTTTTGGTTAGCAGCCCAATGGTTTAACCACTATACCATCAGAGCTCCAGAATAATCAAAATACCCTTAATATTTACTTAATTTCAGGATGGTGTGAAGGGGGTGATTATATCCCTCCTGTGGGTTCACAGAGTGAACTGGATTTTTAAACATAATTTTCTTTTCCTCTACTTCAATACAATGTTAAAAAAAAAAAAAAATTTAAGGTCCCCCTCCCCCTATAACATATAAATGAATATGGAGACTATTTCCTATTATCTTTAAAGAAGGATGTTCAAAGAAGGTGTAGGCTTAAAATATATAGTAACTCTGGATATACAATCTTCTTTCAATAAAGGCTGGGCAAGGGTCATAAAACTATAAAAAAAATATATACTCTGTCCCTTTGGACTGTAACAGCTAATCATTAGCCATCCATTCGTAATGTTTACCTTTTAGTGTGTTATTTTCACATTTTTCTTCATGGGGACTAACCATTAGTATCCCCCTAAGACTAACAAAAGTACATTCATTGCCTGCTGGCAAATGATTTCCGGCCCCAAAACATTTGCTAGTAGAAAAAGTTAAAGTATATCTAGGCTTATATTTCTATTATTGTTGGGCATTAGCAGCAGCATAAATTTTCTTCCCAAGAACTTCTTTGTAACTGGCTTCACATAAAGATGGTACCCCAAATTCATGTATACTATTTACATGTTTGTGAGTCAAATTTAGGAAAATATAAAAAGTTAAACATTAACTGAGTGTCTCAGAAATCTTTTACTAAATGGACATATTTTAAACTCATTCTTTATTCAAATTCTCTTTTTGTCATCCCAAAAAGACTCCCCCAAAACACCAACAACTCCCAAATTAATATTCTTCTGCATTTTAAAAAGGGAGCTTGTTTGCATTTAAACATGGCTATGTAAACAAGGTGTTTGGCTGGGGGAGATTTTCTTCTCAGAGTATTCAAGAGCTGGAGTGAAGCTATTTAAAGAATGGAGTAGTCAATTCCTTAGGCCAGATGCTAGTATAAATATGAAACTATGTTCACACTGCAGATGAAACTATTTTTAGTCAGTGCATTTTGAAGAACACTATTCAGTTAAGCATTGTAGGGTGGGCTTTCAGTAAGCTACAAACAGAATTTAGATTGATTCTCGTCCTTGTGTTTAAACAGTGACACCAGGCTGTATGAGGGCTTCCCTTCAGCTGGTATACACCAGTATGGCCTCACCAGTTTAATATATCATAAGACTTCCATGTTAGGTTGGTATATAGCCACTGCCCCCAGCCCCTCTTCCCAGTAATCCCTGCCCTCCTCCTCCGTACTCCCCCCTTGGAAAATCCAGGACACCCCCACAGTCCAGGCATTAAGGAATTAACTCTTGCTGACCTGGGTCCCTGAGAGCTGTTCTAGCCCAACCAGAAGGTTTTCTGGATCCATTCTGATTGGCTGGCTATCTACAGTTGCTAATGTGTTTATTCTCACTCCTGACTCAGATTATCCAGTAAATTGGACTCTATTTGACCCCAGACTTCAAAATCAAGAAAGGTGCAAATCTAAAAGGGATTTGAGGACCACAGAAATATGCACAACTAAAATTACTCTGGGGCAGATCCTGACAGTGTTTTTTACACCAGGCATATCCATCGCCACGTGTAAGCTCTGTTAACTGACTGTTGCTAATGACAACAAGGTTGTAGGCGGGCTGGCTGGACAGCCATTTCTTTCCCAGTACCTGGCACATAATAAATACAAGTACAGCAAATGCATACAGAGGGGCTCAGGAAACACTGGTTGTCAAGAATGACTGAAGTCTCCTGAACATGGATATAGGTGCAGGAATCAATGGAATGGCCAAGATGCAGCAAGCAATTCTTGACACACACCCCCCACCACCACATGGGACATGTAGCATTTTCCATGGAATTTTCTGTGGGGCTAATGGACCTTACAACAAATTGTCTTGTTCCTTAAGCACAGAATGCTCTGAGGAGCCACTCATGCTGGGTAGTGACACTGGCCTGGAGACCACCTGTCTGGCTGTGTCTTCAACTGAAGACCTGCTGTCACAAGGCTGTGGTTCTGGGCAGTCTCAGATTCACAGCCCCACTGACAGGCCACCCTTCCTGTCGCTGTGAGTCAAGCGAGTATGCAGGTGCAGGTCAATATCTCTGCAGTTAGCAGACGGGAGGTAACACGGTAGGGAAAAAAAGTCCAGGGTAAGGACACAATTCCCTATAATAACTAATGTTTTACTTAATAGAATCTGAAATGAGAGACAAACCAGCCTGATGCACCAGCAACTGAGAAGTCCAGGACCCTACACTGTTGTCTTTTTTTTTTTTTTTTCATTTACAGAACATTCCTTTAAAGAAAAAAGGACCAGAAATCAGGTACCAAAGAAGAGGATAAGAGGGACTATTTTCTTTTTCTCTAATTGTATTTTCTATTTGTTAAAAGATTCATGCTTTGTATAAACGAAGGCCTAATCTCCTTTAGAAGGTCAGCATATTCTCATTGGCCCAATAGAAAAGGTTGCACATCTTTAATAAAAGACCAGCTCCTCTCACCAAAAATGAAAATAATAATAACTGTGGTGCCGCACATAACTGCTCTAAATATTTCTCAAGGATCTACAAACATTGGAAACCACTCTAGCTTTCCTCGTGGTTTGTTATGATATCACCAAATCCCCTCAATGTATTTATAGCCTTGTAAGTCATAATTACCAATCATTGACTCTAAGACCATAAATGCTTTTTGGTGACTTAAGTGGACAGCTAATACTATTAGTCAATGGATTAAGGTACTGCACATCGATGGGAAGATTTACTCTAGTCCAAACTTCAGGAGTTCATCTGTCAGATATTTTATGCTACCTTTCTTTTAATGATTCATTTACCTTTAGTAATATTTGTATTCAGAACTGTGGTGCTTCTAGCCAACAGCACAAGGCTCGCCTGAATTATCTTTTTCTTTCACAGCATAACAGAGTGGCACACAGTCAAATTGAAGATGGCCTTCAGTACACTGTCGGAATCAGATTGTCTGGCAAATGCCTCCAGACCCATTTCTCAAACCACATGTAATGTTCCAACTGCCAACGTGCCCATACAGTCATTAACCAGCTTCCTAAAACGTGCTGAACATATTTAAATGTTTAGGAGAGTAGGACGGATACTATTGTTTCCAGTGGTGCTTTGGCTTTTATCAATTATGCAACACAACACAGATGTGAGCCTTCACCTTTATTTTTCCTGAGCTGCAAAAGTACACTCCCCTTAACACGTATTTATCTCCCGTGGCTTAGCTTGAACCTAATGTTTGAACAAGGCGTTGCTGCAATCTAGACAATCTGAAGGGTTAAACCTCATCTAATCACTTATGTTTGGGCATCTGTTCTAAATAAACTATTCTACACAGGACTCAGCTTTGCAAGGTTATGTAATAACTCTTTTGGACCGATTAGTAGTAACAAATTACCGTTTTCCTCACCCCACTGAGATCTGTGTTCAGAAACTGCCCAGAGTTGGGATTCTTAATCCCTCACCTCTAATCCGAGTCTAAGTATTGAACCATTGGTAAGAAAGTGGGCATCGCGAAGACAGAGTTCATGTTTCTTTTCCACTGCGTCTATGGCATCTAATTTACTGGTGCTCAGTTAACACTGTAACTGACTCACCAAAAGGGCAGGTGCATGGAGGATTATTTTCAGATTTCACATCTGTGTGGCAGTTACATATCTGAGCCTGTAGACTAATTCAATGCAACTGGTTCCAATCCTAGTCTGTGATAGACATGAGGCTCACCACAGCCTGAGAAGCTCTCACTGCTCTCAATAGCCTAAGCTGGGCTATTGCTGAAGAAAAAAAAGCTCAAAAGAAATTACTACCACTAGTGGTAGTGCCTAAGGCATTTGACTGCTAACCAGAAGGTTGGTGGTTCAAATCCACCAGCTACTATGTGGAAGGAAGATGGGGCAATCTACTTCCAAAAAGATTTACCCCCAATGGGGGTTGCTGTGAGTCAGAATTGACTCAATGGGAGTGGATTTGGCTTGGTTTTGGTAGTCCCTGGACAAATACATCATGTGTGGTAAAGTAGAGCATCAGAAAAAAGAAGATGACCTCAACAAGATGGACTGATACAGTGGCTACAACAATGGGCTCAAACACAGCAACAATTATGAGAAAGGCACTGGACTGGGTGATGTTTCTTTGTGTTGTAAGTGGGGTCGCTATGAGTCAGAACTGACTTGATGGCCCCAACAACAACATAGCAAGGGATACAAATTTTCCATTTATAGTAGTGATAGAAAGTTTCCTGCTAAAGTTACTTAAGTAAAAGTGCAGTTACTTTTTGAAAAATATTAAGCAAATAATAAAATAGAAAGTGTACAGGTATGGCAAAAACTTAGAAGTTGGTATACAAATGAATGAAGTCCAGGATATCCTAATTTAAAGCGTAAGACTTTAGAAATGCTGTCATTTATTGAATGCTTTATTGTGCCAGGTGTCATGTTAAGTGCCTGGAATTCAATATGTTATTAAATCCTCTAAACAACCTGATGAGGTAGGAATTATTGTACCCATTTTACAGATATGAAATCTGAAATTGAAGCTAGAAATTGGGGACCAAGGGTTCAAGTCCAAGTCCTTACCCTATGTTATGCTGACTCTAGGTATGACATTTACAGTCTAGTCATTCATCTTTTCATCCAACACATGTATTGCGCATCTACTACATGCCAGACAATATTTTGGATCAAGGGGCAGGGAAGCATGTCCTCTTCCCTTTTAGTAGTTTAATATAAAACCAAAGAAACCAAACTCACTGCTGTTGAGTCGGATCCAACTCACAGTCACCCCTCCTTGGGTTTCTGAGGAGGTATCACTATGGAAGTAGATTACCCGACCTTCTTTCCAAGGAGTGGCTGATGGGTTTGAAACATCAGCCTTCCAGTTAGCAGTCAAATGCCTCAGGCACTATGCCACCAGAGCTTGGATTCTTGATGAGAGAAAAAGAAAAGGTCTCTCATCTTGGGCATCAACAAATGCTCCCAGAAAATAAGCCAAATAACACATTTACATATGCCATAAATAGTACGCAGAGGTCCCTAAGTAAAAGACAAAAAAATCATAATTTTATAAATATTTAGAATATTGAGCATGAGATTGTTTCACATTATAAACATATTGCTGTTGTTGTGGCCACTGAATCTAATTGACTTAACAATTTGGCTTTCACCAGAATCCTTAGGCAGGCCTCATTTTATGAAAACTTAATATATAAAATCTAAGCCTTAGATTGTGCCCTGAGTGTTAAATGGTTTGTATTCAACTACTAACCTAATGGTTGGTGATTCCAACCCACTCACCAGTACTGTGGAAGAAAAGTCCTAGCAATCGGCTTCGATATAAGATTATCTATAAAACCCATTTCCATCAAGCCAATTCTGACTCCTAGTGACCTTCCAATAGGACAGAGTAGAACAGCTCCATAGTGTGTGTATATATATACAC
Source organism: Orycteropus afer afer (assembly GCF_000298275.1). Classification (NCBI taxonomy): domain Eukaryota; kingdom Metazoa; phylum Chordata; class Mammalia; order Tubulidentata; family Orycteropodidae; genus Orycteropus; species Orycteropus afer. The sequence goes on along the minus strand of NW_006921603.1, from coordinate 8,913,165 downwards.
ACACACACACAGAAACCAAGCATTATTAGTGGTTACCAGGGTAGGAGGGAGGGGAGAAGGAGGAAGCTTCTGTTTGGGGGGCATTGAGTTTGTGCTAATAGGTGGCAGAATATTTTGGAAATGGATAGCAACAATGGTGGCAACATGAAAATGTAATCAATGTCCCTGAGCTGTAAATGTGGAAGCTGTTATGTTGGCAAATGTCTTGTATATGTTTTCACCACAATAAAAGTTAAAAAAAAAAAAAAGAAAAGAAAAGAATTGTTCCATTGGATTTTCAAGGCTGCAACTTGATGGCAATGGGTTTGGTTTGGGTTTAATACATATTTTTATGTGTGTGTATGTGCTTTAGGTGCAAATTTACAGAGCAGAATTTGTTTTACATTCAACATTTCGTGTACATTTGGTTTCACTTCCCAATTACCATCCCCAACCCTAACCCACTCTCCTCCCCTCCCTTCCCAGTAACCACCACCCACCCCATGCCCTTCATAGTTATGCACTCCTGTGTGTCCTGGTTTTCCTCTGTGTGAATGTTGCTCCTCTGGTGCCCCATGGCAATTGTTCCAAGGGATGTATCTCCATAGAGTATGTGGGTGTATTGCCCTGGGTTGAGTGGTCTGCATGTATGTCTTCATTACTATTAGGCTGAGAGCCAGCCCCTGGAAGTGAGTTTTATCCCAGGCCCAAAGTCTTGGGGGTCCCACCAAACTCCATCCAACCAGTAATTCCAGTCCTTATTGTGTTTGCAGATTTTGTTTCATGTTTTTCTTCCCACTCTATCCAGGATCTCCAGTTTTGATCCCTTCCCGAGTGGTTGGTATTGGCAGCCAGGTACCATCTAGTTCTTCTGGTCTCAAGGTCCATCATGTCCTAGGGCTGATTGTTTCCAAATGTCCTTGGTTTTTTGCACTCTTCTTCACTTCTGATGATAGGAGAACATTAGGTGCATCTTAGACGGCTGCTCGAAAACTTTTAAGACCCCAGTTGCTACTCACCAATGTAGGTTGTAGAACAAGATTTTTACTATTTTGTTATGCCAATTCACTCTGGTGTCCCCCAATACTATATTCCTGAGTCAGTAGATCCATTTGGTCTCTCTCCCACAGCGTCTGGCTGTCTGTGAGGGATTGTTCTATGTCTGTCTTCTGTTGCTTCTGTAAGGATTGTGGGTATTTTGTATCACTGGGCTCTGCAAGATTAGCCTCAGCTGAATCAATCTTTGGTCTAGAGTATAATCCTATTCACTGACCCCCATATGATCTTCTCAGTTGTTTATGTGTTTGTCTGTAGCCTGGTGTTTGGTGTTAATGGTAATGTAGTATTGTGAATATACTGATATTAGCTTATGTCCTGTATATCTTATTCAGTGTCCTCCCTTTATCCAATGTTATCAAGCTGGTCAGTCTTTCCATACCATCCCTCCCCTTACCCACCTCAGCGTGTGGCCCCTAACTAGCCTGGATTATTCTCTCCCCTTCCCTCCCCTCCCCAGTAACCTACAGAGTGAGTTCCCTTCCTTAAGCAAACCCTTCCTTGTCTTTTTACAGTAATAGGCTCACACAGAAGCAGACTGCCACATCTTTCTCCTGCGGAATAGCTGGTGGGTTCAAACACTAACCTTTAGGTTAGCGACCAAATGCTTTAACCACTACACCACCAGAGCCAAGAAAACTCTGTGGAGCAGTTCTACTCTGTAACACGAGGTTGCCGTAAGTCAGACTCAACTCGATGGCAATTGAAAACTTTCAACAACTTTACCAAAAAGGCTTTTATAACACTTTCCAGTGCTTCAAGTTTCCCTAGATCACTTTAGAGAGGAAGTAACTAATAAAAATATAATGGGAACACAGCATATCCAGAGTACAGGAGATAGTAAACAAGATTAATCTATTATCCATCCCTACTGTCCAAATTCATAATCTGTAAATATGAAACAGCAATATATGAGATGAAGGGAGCATGCCTTTCCTTCCCTCACATGTGTGAAAACCAGAAACCTTTGTATCCAAAATGGAATTCTACCCACCTCTGGAATGGACACACATCCTTGTTTTCCTTCTTCATAGCATGGCAGTTTTGTACTCTTTAAAGAGAGTCAGCTAGGAGTCCTTAATCAAGAGTGCATGGACCACTTTTCAAAGGTGTTCATTAATGTCCTAAAATGTCATTAATTTTTTGCACATACAAAAATTTTCTGGGGCAGTCCACAGTGTATTTTGTTGTTGTTATGTGCTGTCAAGTCATCTCCAACTCATACTGACCCTTCCTTGGGCTGCTGAGGTGGTATCGCTATGGAAGTAGATTGCCTAGTCTGCCTTCTGAGGAGTGGCTGGTGGGTGTGAACCGCCAGCCTTCTGGTTAGCAGTCAAGTGCCTTAGGCACTATGCCACTAGAGCTCAGTGTACTTTAGGCTCTCAAAATCATCTATGTCAGCACCAAAGGTGAAGGACCACTCCAACCAGTTGCTATAAAGTCAATTCTGACTCATGGCAACCCCTAGTATACCACAGTAGAACTGTGTATGCACCATAGGGTTTCCAATGGCTGCTTTTTCAGAAGTAGATCACCAAGTCTTTCTTCTGATGTGTCTCTGGGTTGAACCAAACCTCCAACCTTTTAGTTAGCAGTCAAGCACATTAACCATTTGCATCCCACTCTGGGGCTCATTTAAAGAGCTCTGGTGGCACTGATAAGGCATTTGGCTTGTAACCAGAAGGTCAGCAGTTCAAACCCACCAGACGCTCTGCAGAAGGAAGATGAGGCAAACTACTTCTGTAAAAATTTACAGACTTGGAAACCCAATGAGGGTTGCTATGAGTCAGAATTGACTCAATGGTAATGGGGTGGGTTTGGTTTGGGACTCCTTTAAGTACCATTAACCAAAAGGAAAAGAAAACAAAGTCACTGCCATCAAGTCGATTCCAACTCATAGTGACCTCTATTGGGTTTCCAAGGTGGAAAATCTTTACAGAAGTAGATTGTCCCATCTTCCTTCCACAGAGTAGCTATGGGTTTGAACCATCAACCTTCTGGTTAGCAGTCAAATGCTAGAACAGGTGAATCCAAGTGTCTTCCCTTTCACATATGCTTATAGACTATTATGAAAAGATAATAAAAAACATTTAGCTGAAATTTTTGAGAGTTTTTTTTTTTTTTTGAGAGAAAACTGAAAATCAGGCCTTTGTAAAAAGTAATTCATAACCTTTTAATCATCATTGGCCTTTCTCTGAATCAGACGAATGCCATGAATGATCTTCTGAGAAAACGTTTATGTATTTATTTATATACAAAATCTGTATATAAATTTGGCAGGGAGGAGTACATTCCCACAGAAATTTATCCATGGATTATATATATATATATATATATATATGTATATATATAATGTTCATTTACTTTGTTGTTGTTGAAAATGTAAACAGCAAAACATACACCAATGCAACAGTTTCTAAATGTACATTTAGTGACATGGATTACACCCTTAGAGTTTTGTAACCATTCTCATCCTCCCTTTGTGAGTTCTTCCTCGTGTACTAACATAAACTCACTGCCCTCTAAGGTTCCTATCTAATCTTTTGAGTTGCTGCTCTCAATTCGATCCTATATATCTATGGGCTCTTAACCGAGAACTGATGACTCCCATCAGAACATTAAGACACTTGGCTTATAGTCTAAGTTATAGCTTTATGGGAGGTGTAGGGGGATGATGATTATCAAATACCTCCTGCCAAACTCTGAACTCCCTATTTCCAGTATATATATTTTATTATATCCCTATCTTCACGAATGGAGATACAACAAGGGAAATTTAATTAGCCAGAAAACTCTATCCATGGTGAATTGTCTGATTTTGTGAGATCTACAACTAATATTGCCTTTAGGAGAAATTGCTTATTATAAATTGATTTGATTAACCAACACTGGCCCCATTTGCAACTATGAGTAATAGAAAGAGGTAAAAAGTTGACATATTCATGGAAAAGTTCTATCATTTGCCACTAAAATTGTTAACTTGTTTTCTTAGTTTATAGGTTAAGCTCTCAGAATATGACATAAAAATACTGCTTTGATGAATCATGGACAATTAAGAAAGGATAAAATTTAACTTTTTGAGATTCAACAGATATCCACTGATCACCAAATCACACATTCAAACAAAAAACAACTAAACTCACTACTGTCAAGTCGATTTGACTCACAGTGACCCCTCCTTAGGTTTCTGAGGCAGTATTTCTACATCTTCCTTCTGAGGACTGGCTGGTGGGTTTGAATCGCCAGCCTTCTGGTTAGCAGTCCAGTGTCTTAGGCACTACGCCACTAGAGCTCTATGAAAAGTTTTCATAGTTATGAAACAAATGAAACTCAATATATCTAAATAAATCAAGAAGGAATTTTAAGTTTAATTATCTTCCCTTCAACATCTCAGAAAATTTTCTGGGCAGAAATGCTAAAAGCTTTGGCAGAATGTTAGGAATGCAATGGGGAACATCCAGTGTACCTATTTCTTCTGCTAACCAGACAGGCTCAATATGACCTACCATGTATTTATCAGAGACAGTGAAAGATCAGCATTTAACATCAAGCACAAGATTTCTATCTGGAAAGGCAAGATTAAACTAATTCAAAATTCCTCATTGGATTAACAGACTCTGAAAAAAGATCTAAGACAGAGATGACCATAAGATTCTTCATTTCCAGTAATATCCTGGTAGAATAGGCAGATCACATGGGAGGGAATCTCACTTACTCATAATGATACATACAAGAAGACTGCCAAAGAAATAGGAGTCACAATGCCTGCTCTTCAAGCATTTACAAGCTTGTTCAAGGGCAAAATATGTATTCAGGAACCCTGTTTTGTGTTCCCAGCGCACTTTGCTTACACCTTCATCCATGTCCTGGTGATAGTCAGTCTTAAAACACAGATATATCTATCTGTGCCCTGCTACGCTGTGAGTTTCTAAGGGCAGGGACCAGGTCTTTTTAATCTTCATGTTCCTTCAACAGCAAGTATAATGCCCTGGCCTTATTAAGCACTCAGTGTACAAACAATGATTCTACTTCAAAACCAAAGGGTTGGCTTTTATGCCCAAATATCTCTAGATAAGTACTGTCCTATATATATATAATGTGAACCGCAGACATAGTTTAAAATTATCTAAGAGTTACATTAAAAAGAAACAAACAGGAAATAGTGAAATCAATAACAATAATAAATTAATATATTATATAAAATATATATCAAGATAATATTATTTCAACATGTACCAATATGAAAAATATTAATGCGATATTTTATATTACTTTTGTGTTGAATTTTTGAAGTCTGATGTATATTTTACACTTATATCTAATGTGCATGTTAAATATTGAAAAGTTAAAGTAAAGTGTCGTTCCACCCAAACAATAGTTATGTTTAACGAAAAAAATTATTTGTTGCTGTTTCAGTTCTTAATTTTAAACATAAATTAATTGAAATGAAATAAAATTTAAAATTCAGTCCCTTAGTCGCAGGAGCCACATTTTAAGTACTTAGTAGCTACATGTGGCTAATGGCTGTCATACTGGAAAGCATGGCTCCAGGCCTCCTGTTAAATAGTGACAACACCAAGCTGTAAAAATAATACACACAATGAGATTCTATTTTGAAAGCAAAACAATTTACATACACACACAGCAAACTGGAGGAATAACCACCATTGTAAGCAATGTGTTGCTTATGGAAAATGGAGCCAAACTGGGAAGGAAATAAAGAAGGACTTAAACTTTTGTGTGGTTTATATTCTTACATATGTTATATAAAAAGTAAAATTATGGAGAAAAACCAGATTAAAGTACCTCTATAAATAAAAACAATATAGTTACACTTTGAGAGTGACAGGGACAACTTAGTTTCATTCATGCTAAGGTCACCAGAAAGAGGAAGGAACTAGAAATCATACTATATAAGGAATATAGGTTTGCGTATGTTGGTATCTGAACTGAAAACTTGGGAGTGGAGGCAGAGAGAGGTGAGAAGTTTGGCAAGTTATTTTTAAATATTGGAAAGGATTTCAAGAGCAGGGAGAACCAGATTTGTTATATGTCGTAAGAATACGATTAGGAACAACTGTTGTTATTTGTCATTGAGTCAGCTCAGGCTCATGGCAACTTTATGTATAACAGAACAAAACATTTCCAGGAACAACTGAATAAAGTTAATGCTATGATGTACACTATAATAAAACATACATTTAAAATTTGAGTTAATCAAAAATAAAAGATGGATCAAAGATAGAATGAGATTGCCTCATGAAGTGATGATTTTCACCAATATTCAAAAGTCAACCAACTGAGATTTCCGCAGAAGACATTTAAGAAGTAGTAAGTGACAGGAAGGTGTCAAAACTACAATCTTGTAATTAGATTACCTGTAGTTCCTTTCAATCCTGACATTTTATGATTCTAGGAGATATATCTTTATCTTAAATGTATGTGGCAGATGTTCACCAGTATCCACTTGCCTTCTCTTTCCAAGAATGTTTGTAAAATTGCATATTCCCACCTTGTTGAAGTAAGACATGGCCATGAAATTAATAATTTCCTTGATCAATTACATGTGACTGAAAATTACGCATGTTACTACTGAGCGTGAACATACTAGTATGTTACTCTCATCCTCTCTCTTTTCTTTTCCACTTCCTTTTTGAGGGTGGAAGCACATGTTGATACAAAGATCCAATGTTGAACCATTACAGAGGAAAGAACTGTTCTGGAGAGTCTTATAGATTTTTTTGCCATTAACAACAACAACAACAAAAGCCTTTGTTCTGTTAAGCTACCAAGATTTCCAAGATGGAAATCCTAACATAACTGAAAATTCTCCTTCATAACCTCCAAGAGCAAACAACAAAACTGTGGTCACATCAGCATGGTTTGGTTTGTGTGTACATAGAGAGAGAGAGAGAGAGTGAGAGAGAGAAAATTAAACACTGCAACCACAAGGACAAAAGAAATTTCCAGTTTAGATCAACTCAGGAACATGCAAGCACTATCACACACCTACCCACGCTGTTGTTGTTAGGTGCGGCTGAATTAATTTTGACTCACAGCCACCCCATGTGACAGAGTTTAACTGCATGTAACCTTTATGGGAGCAGATCTCCAGGTCTTTTCTACCGCAGAGCTGCTGGTAAACTGCAAGAACAACCAGTTCACAGCCAGAGAAGCATCAGATGAGACCAGCAGTGATTTCTCATGTGACATTCCAAAGCATATTTTGAATTCCTGGCACCAAATTTTCTAACCAACTAAGATCAACTGTCAACTGCAATATAAGAGTGATCAAAGGAAGTAAAAAGCAGATAGTTTGTAAGACAATACAGACTTAGGTAAATTCTAGCATTAAAAGCTAAATTTAAAACAATCACATTAAAAGCACTTCAAAATAATCCTGAAGGTTTTTTGGAGTTCTAGAGAACTGGGATCATGATTGAATCATTTTCAGTATTTTGAATAAGCAATTCAGGCAGACCTAAAGTTTTTCAGGTCATACAACTTAGGAAGTTAGCATTTGAATCCAGACCCATCTAATTTTAAAGCTCATGCTCTTTCCACTACAATATAACTGACTACAAAGGTTTAATACAGTGGTCAAAAAGAAACTATCCTAAAATAGTAGCTTTCACGTTTGCTCATTATCCTAAATCTTTGATTGAAAACATTAATACAAAACAATGGGAACTAAATGAGCATTCTCAATTATAAAAATATATAAACGCACACAGAGGCTGCACATGTAAAACGCCTGTATTTACACACACAGTCATCACATGACAGGTAATTAGCCAGGTAACTATAGGTTTTTCCTCTGCTAGAAAAATATACGTTTCATCACGCTTTGAAATCTGCTTTATTATCAGCACTGCTATGAAAACAATGTTTTATTTCTTATTGAGAGAATAGGTCGGCACAAGCATTGTTTTTGTAGGGCCTAATAGAATACTTTCTTTGTGAACCAAAGAAGTAGAATGGGTAGGGTGGAGGATATCTTCCACTATGATTACCAAGTAACCATTTTAAGGAAGGCAAGGATTAAAATAGTGCAATTGCTTAGAATAAGAAGTATTTGATTTTGTGCTAAAACCATCTCTGTAATAACCTGTCACCTAAAAAAAGCCAGTTTACAAACAAGCTGATAATAAAAAAGATAAAGCAGAACAAGTCCAGTCTGGATTTGTTTCTTTCCCTGCACATTTCTGTCACTGCTATAATCCTGAAACATTAAACCCATTCCCCTGAGGAACACAGGAATTTATAAGTGCCAGTATTGATATGTAAAATGTCCACACACACATGCAAAACCCTACAACAACAACAAAAATTTTCAGGCTCGCATGCTAGCTTCAAACATGTTCAAAAGCTCTTTCAATAAGTTTCCCAGAATGAGTCTACAGATGGCTGGCTACCAATTAGGCCAGAATAATTAGCAACTGAATACCCCAAGTCAGTACTTTCTATGACCAAGGACCAACAAGACATCCCCTCCACTAGAGGGTGTCTTAGGAAGTGCTGTAAAAGGAATCAAATCAACCTTCAAATGTACATAGGTGTGTCGAGTAGACTAAGAGAAGAGAACTCCAGAGATTTCAGAGAAGGCTGATCATAAAAGGTCCATGTTTACTTAACCTACTAGGTATCGCTTTGAAGTCAGAGCACCTACTCCATAGAGTTAAGACTGTAACTGGGAAGATAAGACAAACACATAAAAAAAAAAGATACTGCATTATATTGGTGGTTATAGAGTAAGGTGTTCAATAAGGTGGTAGAGACACTACTTATGATAAGATAAGAGCTTAATAAAGGAGGAAAAATCCTATGAGCTAGAAGGCTAATAAGTTCTCCTACGGCTAAAAGCCAGTCTTAAAGGAAAGGGAGAATTGCCACAGGTAAGAGTCCTGGAGGAGGCATTCCAAAAGTGAGCAAAGGCAATGAGCCACTCAAAACATACTGAAGAGTTTGAGATGCAGGGGAGTAGGTGTATGTGGTTAAAGAGAAAAGACTAAGCAGTTAGACAAGTCAGGCTAAAGCAGAAGACTTATGCAAGAGAGTAGTAACAGATAAAGTTAGACAGATAGCCTGTCTAAACATTCTGTGGGCACTTTGAGCTAGCAATTCTCCGCCTATGAATGTATAAGGAAATAGCCATGAATATGCACACAGCTACAAGAATTTTACAGACTCTATACAAAATCAAAAGTAACTGAAATATCCAACAATAGAGAATTCCATATAAAACAGGTTTATAATAAAACACTATGCAGCCAGAAAAAGGAGGGGGAGAGGAGTATTTTACAACATGGAGACAAGGCTACAACACATCTACACAAATTAAACTGAGGGAAAGGGGAAGGTTCCCAAACAATAGATTTTATTTTTATGGAGGAAAAAGTATATGCACATAAATTTTTGCCTATACACACATTCATATACATCAGCACATATATAAATGCTAGCAGCAGTTACTTTTGGATGGTAAGAAAACATGTGACATACATTTTCTGCTTTATCTTTGTGGTTTTTGCCTATATTTGCCAAAATGAACATGGAAATCATTGCCAATAAAAAAAAAGTAACAATGAAAGTTATTTAATAAAAACAAAAATAGAAATGGAGACTGGGACTACACAAGTTGCTCCTGGAGTACTTTTTTTTTTTTTCCTTAAATCCAGTATGCTATTGAAGAAGGAACCCTGGTGGCACAATGGTTGCAATGGTTAAGTCCCGGCTGCTAACAGAAAGGTTGGCAGCTTGAACTCACCAACTACTCTATTGGAGAAAAGACCTGGTGATCTGCTCCCATTAAGATTTTAAAAATAACATCTCTGCCATTGAGTCGATTCTGACTTACAGTGATCCTACAGGACAGAGTAGAACTGCCCCATAAGGTTTCCAAGGTAAATCTTTAGAGAAGCAGACTGCCTCATCTTTCTCCTGTGGAGCAATGGGTAGGTTTGAACCACCAATCTTTTGGTCAGCAACCAAATGCCTTAACCACTGTACCACCAGAGCCTAGAAAACCCTCCCAAGCAGTTCAAAGATGTCTCCTGGAGGACTAAGGTGTGCCTGACACAAGCCATGGTATTTTCAATTGCCTCAAATGCACGTGAGAGCTGGACAATGAATAAGGAAGACTGAGGAAGAGTCGATGCTTTTGAGTTGTGGTGCTGGCGAAGAATGCTGAAAGGACCGTGGACTGCTAAAAGAACTAAGAGATCCGTCCTGGAGGAAGTGCAGCCAGAATGCTCCTAGAAAGCGAGGATGGCCAGACTTCGTCCACCTACTTAGGTCATGTTATCAGAAGGGATCATTCCCTGGAGAAGGATGTCATGCTTGGTGAGGTGGAGGGTCGACAAAAGCGGGGAAGGCCCTCAACGAGATGCATCGACACAGTGGCAGTGGCGACGGGCTCAAGTGTAGCAGGGATCATGGAGCTGGTGCAGGACTGGGCGGTGTTTCGTTCTGCTGTGCATGGGGTCACTATGAGTCAGAGACGACTCAATGGCACCTAACAACAACAACAACAACAACAGTTCTACTCTGTCACGTAAGGTTGCTGTGGGTCTGAATCGATCTGACAGACACAAAAAGAACAAGTTACTGAGGAAAGGAGGGGCTACAAGTTGAAAACTAATATTTAAAGAAGGTCAGAAGTATGAAAATTACTGGAAACGATTAAAAATAACAAAAGCAAGTGGGGCAGTCCCGAGGAAGATTGTTTGAGGTGAGGCATGGTTCTGGGATTCTATTGAAGGAAGAAACGACTCCACTTAGTCATCCCAGCATACTAAATGAAAATGCACAAAACTAGGCAGCTAGAAAAACCTCAAATCAGCACCACTGTTTGCTCAGCTCTGACTGTGCACAAAACATTTCATAAAGCCTTTGAGAACTGGCTATTACTCCATCTGTCCCAAATAAATGTATTTATTAAAATGGGGTAATAGTCCAAACCTCAGCAGTCTTCTGCAGTGACCTATACAAACTACAGACTTAAACATGTTTTAAAGGAGAGAAGGGGACTGAATCTTTGACAGTTAGGAAAATTAATGTTTTACAATAAAACCTCACATTTAAAGTAGACAAACGAGCTGTTCAGAACAATGTGTGTCAGTACTAAAGAGTATTAAGCCTAAATACCCAAATCAAATATCTGCTCACAAAACCCTCAGGAAAACCCACATCAATTCACAAGTAGGATGTGTGTGCTTTGTATTCCAAGGTGATGCTATCGTGATAGCAGCCATAATAAGGGCCTACCATCAGGAATCACGCAGTTGCTGAAGAGGTGACAGGCAGGAGGCAAACGAAAACATTTTAGAGTTACAAATAAAGAGTATCATGCACCTCCCACTAAAAGGGGAACTATTCGATCAAACTTTACTTTAAAAGCACAGCTGAGGTGTGGAGTCAATGATGTACTTTTCTTTCTTTCTTTTTTTTAATTGTACTTTAGGTACAAATTTACAGAGCAGAATTTGTTTTACATTCAACATTTCATGAACATTTGGCTTCACTCCCCAACTACCATCCCCAACCGTAACCCACTCTCTTCCTCTGCCTTCCCAGTGACCTTCCCCCCCTTCCTGTGCCATTCTTAGTTACGCACTCTTGTCCAGCTTTTCCTGCATGTGAATGTTGTTCCCCTAGTGCCCCACAGCCGACTGCTCCAAGGGATGTATCTCCGTAGAGTAGGTGGGTACATCGCCCTGGGTAGAGTGTTCTACATGTCAGTCTTATTTCCTATTGGGCTGAGTGAGAGCCAACACTTAGGAGTGAGTTTTATCCCTGCTCCTAAGTGTACCCTAGGACCTTTTCAAGAGATAGTCAATAGACCATTCTGAACCAATCAGGCTTGTCCTTAAGAACAAACTCACTCTTACCACCAAATGGAAGTAGAATTATTGCTCCAAGTTTGCAAAACTATCTTGTTGTTGTTATTGTTGTGTGCCATCAAGTAGGACCCGACTCATAGAGACCCTTCCTTGGGTTTCCGAGGCAGTATCACTACTGAAGTAGATTGCCCAACCTTCCTTCTGAGGAGTGGCTGGTGGGTTTGAACAACCAGCCTCCTGGTTAGCAGTCAAGTGCCTTAGGCACTACGCTACCAGAGCTCCCTCAAAACTATCTAGGATACCAGAAATTTATGAACTTATATGAAGGCTCATATCCAAAGACTTTTTCCAGTATGCCTAAGATCCAGAGAATAAAGACCACATATTTAAAAAGCAAGGTTAAAATTGAATTTATCCCTTCATCTTTGGTTATTTCCCATCAGATAGTAATTACCTCAGATAATTAATTATGTGACAATTCACATTTCTCATTAATGAAACTGAAACAAAAATATGGATTGGTCGCCTTCTCCATCATGGTCTTTTATCACAGATGTGGCCATCAAGTACCTGATCCCAAACAAAGCACCAGAAAAAAACAAACAAAACACCAAGGAAGGAAAGCTTGAGTCCAGCAGGATGATAATGAACTAAACTGCCATATACGATAATTTAGTTCTTGGTCTTTACCTTATTTGGTTGGAGCAACTTAAACAAGCCAGATGTCAAGCTGGCCTTCAAGTATGGACCTTAACTGAGACCAAAAACAATTTGGGCAAGTCCTATCCTAAATGCTGCAGTACACCACTATAGGAACTATGGAAGCTCAAAAGACACACAAATAATACTGAACCATCATGACTTCTGACATATTAGTAACCATGGTGCTTAATAGATTATAGCTGCACTTAATAATACTGGTTTTTTTTTTTTAAATAAAAGCAGTCAAGTAAACTTCAGAAGGTGCAGATGCTTCATAAGAAGAGCCCTCTCTCCTTTTTCGCTCTGAGAAGTATTAAAGTTAAGGCCAACAACTCTAGGGAAGAGAGTCTAATACTTTTGTCAATGTCACATCACCCCCGGAAGATGCCATGCTGGACCCCAGAAATCTGGCCCTCAATGATGGATGCATCATGGTCTCTTTTCCACTGGAAGCCATTCCTAATCTGACTCTAGGTTTCTTACCAAAGATGAACCCTTACAATGTAAGTGAGTAAGCTAGTATAAAAGAACATCCAAAGTGTGTCCTGACATGAGTAAGCTGGATGGTAAGGAATTTTGGAGCCACATCCTGGAAAAGAATAGAAAAAACTTGAGGTAGTAAAGAGATGACTGAGGACAGTTTAGAGGTATGAGAAGAAGATACATCAACTAAACAAATACCCCTAATGATCCCTTCCAGCCTGACAATTCTATGAAAGCCTCAAAAAAGCACAAGTTTCTTACCTTGTTTTCACTGGAGGGTCATACATCCTATCTGTTTTGGTTCTCTAGTGCTGCTCTAACAGAAAATACCACAAGTGGATGGTTTTATCACAAACAGGGATTTATTCTCTTACAGATTAGGAGGCTGGAAGTCCAAGTTCAAAGTGTCAGCTTTAGGGGCTGGATGAAAGTCCACGATCTTGGGCTTAGCTCTGCCTCTTGCTCCCAGATCCACTGGAGCTGGAGGTATCTCTTAAGTCAGACAGCTGCTCGCTGCTGAGGCTGACAAACCCAAGGTCTACAAGTAAAATAGCACAGTCCCAAGATTAACAAGCACATGGCAGGCCACTAATTCAAGTCCAGAAAAAATCCCAAGATCAGCAGACAACATGGCAGGCTGCTGAATGACAACTCGGCTACATGCAGGGTCCAAACATGCCGAAAAGCTGTCTCCTTATATACTGGAAGCAGACTACATCCCCAAGGCAGCTATTCAGCTGCTCCAGTAGATTCCTCCATGGAAATGATCACCGGATTCATCATGGGGAATAACTACATCCAGCTGCCCAGCCACTCAAAACTAGACCCAGCCAAGATGATACACAACCTTAACTACCACACTATTTAGGAGGTCCAACCAACAAAAGCCAAAGTCACTGCCGCTGAGTCTAATCCAATTCATAGCAACCCCTCCTTGGGTTCCTGAGGTGGCATCTCCATGTAAGAAGATTGCCCAATCTTCCTTCTGAGGAGTAGCTGGTGGGTTTGAATCGCCAGCTTTCTGGTTAGCAGTCAAATGCCTTAGGCATTACGCCACCAGAGTTCCCTAAGTACCACTAACTTGGATCCTAAAAATAGCACTATAAGTTCCAATTTCATTTCCTCTTTTACATCTTTCCTATCACCTCTAATTCTAAAAGTAAGAACAAAATTCCTAAATTCAATAAACTCTTCTTTAGTTGTCCAACTTCAGTCCATCATCGAAAGAGGATACAAATTGGGAATCTGAAAAAGCATTCATCACTCTAGGAAGCACAGAAAGATCTTCAGGTCAACAGAAATTCTAAATGAAAGGGTCTAAACTCAGAGTGCGCCATCATGTATGATGACAAAATGAGTGTCTAGACAGCAGTATCAATGAGGAGATCCTGAGGGTTGAGACATGGTCAGAATTTACAAAGACTTCTCCTCTAGCAGGAATAGCTGAAGCATAGACAACATACACGAATGCTATTTATTCAAGACATTTTTTTAAAACTCACTGCCGTCAAGTCAGATCTGACTCACAGTGACCCCTCCTTGGGTTTCTGAGCCAGTATCACTACGGACGTAGATCGCCCAACCTTTGCATTATAGGCAACAAAGCACTTGCCATTTCTATACTCTTCACATGTACAGTTCAGTGACATTAATTATGTTTATCATGTGGTTCAACAATCACCATCAAACATTCCTGAATTTTTCCATCACCCATAACAGAATCTCAATGTCCCTACACATTTCAGGACACTTTTTACTTATTCATTCTACTGAGATTTCAGAACATTGTTCAGCATTAGATGATCATATTGAATTTTAACTTACTAATAAAATGAACTAACTTCCCTTATGTGTTCCTAGTTTCTTAAAAAGTATCCTGTCACTAGGCTGCTCTAAGGGAGCTCTGGTGGTGTAGTGCCTAAGGCATCTGACTGCTAACCAGAAGGCTGCTGGTTCAAACGCACCAGCATTGTTCCGAAGGAAGACTGGTCGACCTACTTATGCAGAGATACCGCCTCAGAAACCCTAGGAGGGGTCACTATGAGTCGAATCTACTCAACGGCAGTGAATTTAGGCTGCTCTAAAGCGTTGAATGTCTTGGATGTTCAGTGTGAACTTGATTCTCCTCAAAAGTCCTTTGAGTTGCCCCTGTACAATGAACTCAGACAACCTCCTGAAGAAGAAGCCATGTTGGCACTTAGACATCATACTTCTCCAATATTAACTGTGCAGTAATCAGAATCTTTCAAAAATGCATGGTAGACACAAAAATGTTGTCAGAGGATTTTGTGAGAAAATCCTATGGACAGCATCATCACAATTTTTTTATAGACCCCATCGGTAACTGATTTCTATGCTGAAGTTAAGGACTGTAAAGGCCAAATCTGTTTCGGTGAGGAAGCTGTTCTACAGCAATTTCTTACGGTGTTCACAAGTAGAACAATGCAACAACACATCATGTAAGAAACTTCAAAAATTACAGGGTTAAGGAAAATGTTAAGAAAGCCCATTGGAAGTTAAAATATAAACAATAAATATCCTTCTAAGAATCTTTAATAAACATATAATATTTAAGTTTATGGAAGAAAGGAAAAAAGAGAGAAGGAGAGAAGGAAGAACAGAGGGAAATAAAGAATGAATTGTCCTAGTAAGAAGTACATCTTCGATCCCAATATAAGTTCATTACAGATGTCTCAGGTGAAAACTCCTTAACACGACAGCTGTCAGCACCTTAACTTGTTTCTTATTACAGGTATTTGTACTAGTCTCTTCAACACAGAGAGAGGATCTCTTCCGCAGCCAGATCCCTGGAAGCAGTTGCACGTATTAAACTCAAAAGTGATCGGAAACAACTATCTGAAATACAAGACCTCCAGAATTTCCAAGGAAAGACCTCAATTTCTAACCACTTAAACCACTGATTACAAATGGACACACTTTTTTTCACAGAAATTTCAACAGGAAAAAGTTGTGTTCATGATCCATTCATGTACAAATTAAAAAAAAAAAAGGCAAGGACCTGAAGTACTTTAATGACAGTCTCCTATTGAGGCAGGCAGTAATGAGAGTAAACCCTGCTCTAAATCACTAGAACGTGTGATTAGAGAAATTCCAAAGGGATAAATAAGCAAACACTGTAAACACCGTACTGTAGTGTTCTCTGTCACACTGAGCCTCTTTCTGATGATAATATAATGATAATACCACCTTAGACTGCAGTATCACAAATGATTCCATGAATATTAACTAATTTGTTCTCAACTGATTTTCTAAAATATCCAATAAGATAAAGCAAGGGCCACCTTATGCCCTGTTCTACATACAAGTAATTTGAAGCTGTAAAAATACATTGACCTTCCCACTCCCCAACTGCCATCAAGTCAATTTCTACTCATACCAACCCTAAAGGACAGAGCGGAACTGCTTCGTAGAGTTTCCAAGGCTGTAAATCTTTACGGAAGCAGCCTGCCTCATCTTTCTCCCACCAACCTTTTGTTTAGCAGCCAAATACCTTAGCCACTGTACCCCCAAAGCACCTCTTCCACCTCTTCGTTGTTGTTGTTTGCCGTCCAGTTGGCCCCAACTTATTATAGCGACCCCTCCTTGGGTTTCCGAGGCAGTATCACTACGGAAGTAGATTGCCCAACCTTCCTTCCGAGGAGTGGCTGGTGGGTTTGAACCGCCAGCCTTCTGGTGAGCAGTGAAGTGCCTTAGGCACTATGCTACCAGAGCTCCTTCTTCAGTGAGTCACAAATCTATAGGAAGAGCCCAGATTCTCCTGATGTCCCCTTCCCTGCTTCCAACACCACCAGGCTGTCTACTCCCAAAAGTACACTGAAAGTCCCAGCAACCGAAGAGCAGGGAAAGCTACTAGTTCTCAAATTTGATGAGTGTTTAGAAACAGAAATTGAACCAAGGGAACCCCCATCATTAAATTCAGCCATACCCGCACCCACAACCTTTTGATCTTTTTTCTCAATTTCAGCTCAGACTCCTCTATCTTTTCTTTTTCTAAAGACGCATTTGGAGATGAAACCATTCATAACTGCCCATCCACAGACAGTTTGTGGCAGCATAATTGACAATGAGTCTGCTACTAAAAAATGAAAATGCTGTTTTAATAACCTTGGCCTAAAATACATTCTGTTGTATGCCTCAAAGGGTTTCAGTAAAAAGTCAACCTGTAGAGACATATTTTCTTGGCTTAAACAACAATCCAAAGCATATAAATGTAGTCCAACTATAATGACATATTTATAGGCCAATAAAGCTTACACTGCAGCTTTCATACTTCACTTAAAGGAACTCTATAAGAAGCAGTGTTATATAAAATAATTTGAATTTTTTTTTTCAAACTATAGCCCAAGGAATAAAAAAGGCAAGTTTGCTATGTTTAACTGATAGTGTTTATATTCCTTAGTTGCTAAAAATTTTGTAAAATGAAATAATTCTTCATTCGACTACTTCCAACTGCCATACCAAATATGGGCAACAACTCCACTTTATTACAAAGCTTAGTACTGTAATTCTAAAGACAAAAATAAATAACTGGTGGCCTGTGTAGTGAATGATTTAATCAACCCAATTCTTCTGGAAAAACAGGTTCTTGTGTTCATTATGCTTATGAATAATACATTCCTTTACTCTTTTATTTTAACAGAATTATTTTTTCTTCTCTTCCTTTTTTTTTTTTAAATAAACTTCACATGAAACAGTCTGAAAGGAGGTAAAATATCTCACAAAGTCAAGTCACAATTTGCGTCGGTTTCATGTTGAACTTTCTTTCTTTGAAACAGACAAAGAGAAGGGAAAGGGATGAGTGTACGCCATCACATCTCAGAAGTGTTTTTTTTTAAGATTATTCGTTTTT
Organism: Orycteropus afer afer; assembly: GCF_000298275.1. Lineage (NCBI taxonomy): Eukaryota > Metazoa > Chordata > Mammalia > Tubulidentata > Orycteropodidae > Orycteropus > Orycteropus afer. Next base: position 8,895,234 of record NW_006921603.1, on the reverse strand, counting down.
CCACTATCTAGATCTGTAGTTTCAGTCACCAGTCATTTAGAATCTTCAGTGTAAACTCCAGAGGTTTTTTTTTTTTTTCAAAAGGCAAACATGACACCCACAAATATTGTCCAAATGTATTTCTTGAAGGGGGAAGGGGATTAAAAAAGGAAAGAGTTGTTGTGATTTTAATCAGAGCAGTTATTGGAAGCTGCCATTTGGGGCAGAGTTTCTCTTTGTGGAGTATTAATTTGTTGGCAGACACACATTTGTGAGAACATTCTTGTTTTTTTTTTTTTTTTAACTATTCAGAGAGAGACAGGAAGTGACACAAACTGGGATTAAAAGGAATTTATTCTACCTAAATACTGAGCAAGAAGAGTTCTTTAATTAGCTTTTGTATTTTAAAATCCCTTCCTTAAATGTTAACCTAATTACTTCGTTACTACTGATATTTTAACAGATATAATGACTTATTGGGAAAATATATATATATATATATATATATATATATATATATATATAGGAGTTTTGTTTTATCCACAGAAAGGTGAGATCTTCCATTCTTCGCTTACTTCCACCAGAAAAAGGAAAGAGGAGGGGTCTTAAATAATCTCACAGTTCATCTTCTTTCTTTGGTAAAAACAATGAGGAGTTGGAAGGTTTCTACAGAAGGAAAAACCTAATAAGTGTGTGAACTTCCATTAACAATGTGGTATTGGAGGTGGTTTCAGTGTGGCCAAGAGAAAGGGAGATAAGAAAACCACTGTGTAGAGAAAAGGTACAGACAACAAATATTTTGATGTTGCAGACAGAGAAAGGAAGAGGTTGAAGAGAAAATTACTGGGACAGAAATGAACGCATACACAGCAAATGACACCCCCTATCTCCCCAGTATAAATCCTGACAATGTAGACTTGTAAACCTTAGATCAGGCAGATAATGGAAACTCATTACATTAAGGAAAGTTTTTGTTTCCCTTTCCACATTATTACAACACAGTGTGCATTCCAATTACAAAAGCTATTTGTCTCAAATTCCCCACAGCTCATACCAACTGAGTAGAATTTCAAGGCCCCAAATTCTATCCTTAAAGGGGTATTTTACATTTTAAAAAAAAAAAAAAAGTGCATGGTGTTGCTAGCCCACCAGAGAAAAGCCTTCCAACCAAATCTCCTGTTGCTTATTTTCCCTTCTGCAGTAGCGCTGTCTCCCAGATGAGGCCGAAAAAATTGGAATCACTGGGGAAGACTTCTATCAGCACAGATTCCTTGGCCCTGCCTCAGACGACTGAATCAAGAGTCTGCACAAGGTGGACTCAGCCATAAGTATTATTTTTTAAATTCTCCTGGTGAGTCTAACAAGCAACTAGATTTAAAAACCACTAATCTAGATTATCTAGGCCAAACCACTTGTAAGTACTTTGAATATTCACTATAATCCAATTTCCTGTGAATCAATTGCAAAAAGGTAGATCATGGAGGGTTTTTTTAAGGCTTACTAAAGATCAAAATCTCTAGATTCTTTGATAGAGTTAAGTGATTGGGTTTCTTTTCACGTTCATTAATGAAGTATCAATTTTAAATATACAACAACATTGCTATAAATACTCTTGTTTATATGGGTGTCATCAAGCTTAACCATCTACGCATCCTTCTGTCCCCATGGGTTTCCTGTTTAGTTGTTTATTAGTAACAGAATATTCCATAACTCAAAAAAAAAAAAATCAACTAAACAAAAGAAAGAATTTCAATGTTAAGGAAAACACAAGACAATGGCAACATGACTTAGATCACACATTTGGAAAGCAACATACCAGATGTATTATTCAGAATTATTACACATCATTAGGCTAGTCATTGTGCATTTCACAAAATCGGGGGTACTACAGCATATATAGGAAGTCTATTTAAAAACAAACAAATAAACTTTGATGTTAAAAGAAAAACTACTAGTTTAATAGTTTTCTCTAAATGTGCACTTGACATGAGGCAGTCATGTCCAAAATATTACCATCTGACATCTACCAAAAGCTGCCAGGAAAATGTGATTATTAAACTCAAACTACAAAAAAATTTTAAATGTATCCCAAAACAGGATCACAAACTAGAATCATATGAATGACAAAAGCAGTAATGGGTATTTTTCAGTCTCTTTATACCAATTAAAATAAATAGTCTACGTTTGTTGTAGTAGTTAAGCTTTAGGTTTACCAAAACGGGTGGAAAAAAACAAACCAGGAAGTTGTCACATTAAGTACAAAACAGAGCTATGAAAATCAGCATTGTGCTGGAATGAAAGAAAAAGATACTTTAATATATTAAAAGTGAAGCTCCTCTTGCCTAAAGAGGAAATAACTAGTCTAAATCAGACGTCAACAACTTTGGTCTTGAGCAATGCTAGGAGACAGTGAAAGCCAGAAAGAAAAAAAAAAAAAAAGACATTAAAAAGTCACTGGAGAAGAAAGGGTCAAGAAAAAACAACAACATAGAATTAATTATAGAGCCCTTCTTATCTGCCAGGCACTGAACTAGAACCTTTATATCTTAGATCTGACCCTGTAAAGTACCCCTGTTTTACAGAAGGGGAAACTTGAGGCTTAAAGCAAAAAACTAAACCAAACCTGTTGGCGCTGAGTCAATTCTGACTAGACTAACCTTACAGGACAGTGTAGAACTGCCTCATAGGCTTTCATAGGCTGTAATTTTTTCAGAAGCACACTGCCACATCTTTCTCCTGCAGAGGAGGCTCGTGGATTTGAATTGCCAACCTTTCGGTTAGCAGCTCAACGCTTTAATCATCAATCATCGCACCATCAGGGCTCTTCGTCTGAGACTTAGAGGTTAAATTATCTGTCCAAGGTCACACAGCTAACAAGCAGCAGAATCAGGATTCAAACACTGATCAGAATAACTACTGGGGAGCCCAAGCTCTCCTTTAAATGTAGAGTGACACAGTAAGGAAGAAAAAAAAAACATACATAGTTGCTGATAATCGCTGGATGCTAAATGCACGGGGAAACCTATGCCATATGTTGTTAACCAGTGGGTAGCCCTGCTTTGAACGCTGCTCTCTTGCTCCAAATTAAATAACTCCTCTCTCTTTTTCACTTTGCTTCCCACCTAACACAAAACATAAAATTATGACATGGGATTGATACATGTCATAATATCTACCTAGAACAAACACTTAAACTCTTCATTAATACAATTTCACGTGACCTAATTAAGTCTTAAGGAGCTCTGGTAGCATAGTGCGTAAGGCACTTGACTGGTAAACAGAAGGCTGGCAGTTCAAACCCACCGGCCACTCCTCAGAAGGAAGGTTGGGCAATCTACTTCCTTAGTGATACCACCTTGGAAACCCAAGGAGGGGTCGCTATGAGTCGGATCCGACTCGACGGCACACGACAACAACAACAATAACAATTAAGTCTTATCCCCTAACATTGCCCTAAAAGCTGTGTGTTATATCACCCACTATCCAACGAAGGGCTCCAACCACAAAAGGTTCTATGATGTAACAGGCAACATCCATCCCTTAGCCACCCAATCATCTGTCCATATATATTCTTAGTTCTTTCCCTGTTAAAGATATTATGTACATTAGAAAGGGTTTCCAGAAAAATGTGTAACAAATTAAGTAGGTTACTATATATGCCCTCATGTTAGATTTAGAAGCAAAAAATTCTATTTACCAAGGTCAGCCTTTTCCTTGAGAACATCTTTGAAGTTGAGGCCACTGTTGAGAGTTGACTGCCTGTACTTCAGCAGAGCTTCCTTCTGTCCATTCCTCCCCAAGACCTCAGTTTTTACCGACCCAGCACGGAGGCCACATCTCCACTTGGAGAAATCAGAATGTACCCACTTGACCAGGTCTTCAAGCTTCACAATCACCTTTTCGGAAACTGCAATGACTTCATCCTACAAGAAGTGGTTGGGGGAAAATAAAAGCATTATTTGTGGGTCTGAGGTAAATGGTACATTTTCAATAGAGTCCATTGAAAATACCATTCGAGTAGTTTAACCTAATGCCAGCAGACAATATGTTTTTCAGTGACAGAGAATCTCCAATAACTCAGTTCCTCCTATGGTTTTTCCCTCTTACTTGTTTAGTTAGGGTATGATTTATATGATATATTTGTTATATGAGTAGAGTGTCCAAATATAGAGTAGTAATTTTAATAGCCATTTTTAGCACCATTTGCCAAAGCTTTCTCGGCCTATCTGACCACTTGGGTGAGAGCTAATTTTTTAAGCGCAATTAATTGCAAATGTATAAAGTGAGAGCTAGATGACTAATGGTTAGCCTGTCACTGAATAAAAAGTCTAAGTAAATCTGGGATTCTTAGAACTCTGACTCACCCCAAAATTCCTATGTTTATGGTGCATTTTCCCTTGGCTTATACACAAATATTGAATTTAACTTTTGTCCTAAAAATTAAATAAAACTGTGATGTAAACCCAAAAGAAATACTTCATAAATGTTATGTGAAAGAAAGAAACTTACACATTCTCATGTTTCTTAAAAACTTTGTAAGTTGAGAAATGAACTGACTTTTTTTTTTAATATATTTGAGGTGGGGGGAGAGGGTGAGTGAGGAGAAAGCCTTTGAATCTAAGAAAAGTAGTTGAAACTTAAGTTTCTCCTATGGATCATAAATTTTAATTTTAAGCATCTCTAATTGCTTCCAGGAAACAACCAACTTTTCTGACTCAGAATTAATCCAGCAAGATATTTAATAGACATCCATACATGGAACAAAGGAGGGCCCCTCACCCAAAGATTCTTTGGAAAAAGCTTAAAAAGATCATCTCTCTGATTTTAAGTTAAATTATTTGAAGCATTTGACATTTCAACTTGAATTGACTTCTTTCATTTCTTTTAACTTCACATTTCTGAAGAAAGCTTAGCTGTGAAAACCCCTAAACTTACAAAATCTTAGAAATATTTCTGACAAACAACAACAGGAAGATGTCTCTAAGCTATTGAACAAAAAGAATTCACAACTGATTTAGCTAATTTTACTGGTAAACATGACTCTTTTCCCCCACCCCCCACTCCCCACACCCCACCCCAAGGCAAACAAAAAAGGGTTTATTAAGATAAGCTTCACACAGTAAGAAGCCCTAGATTTAGTTTTTTAAAAATGTTTTAAGGTGGGATCTAAAATTTCACTTTTCCCCATCTAGCTCCAAGCTGCTTCTGAGAAGAAAGTTGTTAAGCAGCAGCAAAATAACAAATGACAAATGAAAACTAAAACGTGCGTAATGGAATCCTGCCCCTTATCATGATTAAATATGAACTTCCACTAAACAGGAGACACAGTGGAAACCGTGTTTTTATCCTCTGCTCATGAAAAAACTTCAATACTTTATTAACGGATGATTTCATTCAGTTTCATGACACCATCCTCTTGAAATAAAAGCTCTGTAGTTGTTATGCATTTTATAACTATTACATGGTGATTATGAAATGTCAGAATAAAAATTTAGCCTAGGTATTGTTTCAAAGCATATGGGAACAGCTTCTGGACAGGGCACACTAGAAAACAAGTTTAGAGTGTACTGGAAAATAATTAAGTATCACGGTATGTAAGTCTTAATATGAGAAAAGATAAAATTTGGCAACATTTTTACCAAATATGGTTCCCTAGACTAGACAAGTTTGGAGATGAGTGCTATTTTCAAATAGCTCTAACTATGATCAAATGATTATCATTTCAACTACCAGTTGCTTCAGATCTTTTCCAAGAAATGGCATGACTAGCTCTGGCTGGCTTACAACGCCTGCCAAACAAATAGTTTATTAACCAAGAGAAAATACAATTCTTATGATGTCACTGATGAATAAATCCATCTTTCAAGATTCAATCTATAGATTTCTCCCTCTCCTCTGTCTCTCTCTCTCTTCAACAGACCTTTCAGAATATACACACATACATAAAAACAAATGCAGGAACTCACATAAGCATGCACAAGCCATAAATCCAAGTTTAGGTTAATTGTGAAACCATCAGTATGTTTTATTGTGGATTCAAAGAGAAACTGGCCCTACAACATTGTCAAATGCCAAGATTTAGAAGGAAATCTGATAATCAGAGGAGGGAGAAACAACAAGCCAACCCAAGTAACAAAACAGCCAACATATATATAGAAAAAGTCTCAGGAAACATTACTTTGTACACACAATGGTATAAATCACATGTTCGTATTTACTATTCTGAGCAAGTGCTGACTAAAGTTCCTAATACTCACCATTCTTGGGCAAGTCTCTATGTCTAAGGAAAGAATTTCAATAAGCTCCTCTCATGATTACATTAGCTCTCTGCAAACTGAGAATTAGCACTGGATAAATATTGCTGATTTACTCTAATACAACATAAAAGGAACACAAAGAAATACACTTTATTATTCTATTAATGTACCTTGGCTTTTCAATTAACCTAGCTCATAATCAATATTTATGCAGCCTGTGTTGAGACACTTTCTAAATCTATATCCCCTTTCATCATTGTTTTAAAATGCCTATTACTGTAATTTGGATTTAGCTTCTATCACTATACAAAAACAGCTCATTCAATCATGAAATTCTCTAAGTGAGAAGAGATCATCTAGTCAAGAAGTCACAAATCACCCAGCCCATCTGTATGGCTGGCTTCTCTAACTGTTCTAAAACCTGGGAAATTTTACACAAATACATCTAGACTTCCAGCTTCCCCTGAAAAGGGGTGGGGGAATATCTAGTATACCACAAAGCAAAAACAAGTTGAAATTAAGTAGTAACTGCCTGTTCAAACACACCAGCTGCTCCATGGAAGGAAGATGAGGCAGTCTACTTCTGTAAAGATTTACAGCCTTGGAAACCCAATAGGGGTCTCTACGAGTTGAAATCTACTCAATGGCAGTGGGTTTGGTTTTGTTCCTTTTTTTTTTCTTGCCTGTTCTAGAAACATGAGCTCTGTAGTATGTGATGTTATGTTGTGTTGTTATGTGCCGTTGAGTCGTACCCGACTCATAGCAACCCCTCCGTGGGTTTCCGAGGCAGTATCACTATGAAAGTAGATTGCCCCATCTTCCTTCCGAGGAGTGGCTGGTGGGTTTGAACTGCCAGCGTTCTGGTTAGCAGTCAAGTGCCTTAGGCACTACGCTACCAGAGCTCCCGTGATAGTCCCCACTATTCCCTACTGCCCAGAGTCACTCTACATTTCTTTCTTGCCTGGCCCCTAAGAAGGCACCAGACATTTGTAGACATTTGAACTTATATATACCCTGATTTACTCCACATCCCTTATTTTATGGTTGAGGAAGTGAAGCTCAATGACATGTCCTAATGCCAACTTCTGGCAGAATTTAGGTAAGAATCTAGGTTCCCCATCTGCTAAAGCAGCATTCTTTCAGGATTCTGGAGCTGACTGCCTGGGTTCAAATCTCAGTTCTGCAGTTTACTAACTATGGAATACTGAACAACTTCAGTAACCTCTCTGTGCTTCAACTTTTTTTTATGGATGTAAAAAAGTGATAATAATAGTATCTACCTCTGACCAAAGGCACAAGGATTAAATGCATTGATATAAAAGAAGTGTTATGTCAGGGCTTGCTATTGTTAACATTATCACTGTGATTTTCTTTATTCCTACACATTGGTTATTTACAAAGTGTGGCATGAGAAATGATTTAGATGGTTCACAGGTAAATTTTTTTTAACATATTGTATTACTCATTGGGCTGGCGGTTCAAACCCACCAGCCACTCCTCGGAAGGAAGATGGGGCAATCTACTTCCGTAGTGATACTGCCTCGGAAACCCAAGGAGGGGTCGCTGTGAGTCGGGTCCTACTTGATGGCACATAACAACAACTACATTTATTTTTGTGGTTACCTTTTATTTATAGAAAAGTGGTATTGATTTTCCATTTATAGGATATATGGAAAGTTTGCTCTTTAAATTTAATTTAAAATGAGTTTCTAAATGGGTCAATATAAACAATACTATAGGGGACACATAGATACCATTTTAAAAAAATTGTTAGGATGCTAGGAGAATGACTAAAATTTAGAACAACGGATCAGTAAGAGCTCTGGTAGCATAGTGCCTAAGGCACTTGACTGCTAACCAGAAGGCTGTTCAAAACCACCAGCCACTCCTCCTAAGGAAGGTTGGGCAATCTACTTCCATAGTGATACTGCCTCGGAAACCCAAGGAGGAGTTGCTATGAGTCGGGTCCGACTCAATGGCAAATAACAACAACAACATCAGTGGTTCTCAAAGTGTAGTCTTGGAACCACTGGAGACCTTCAAGATAATTTCAAGCGGTTTGTAGGGACAAAGCAAATATCATAATGATACTAAGACACTATTTGTTCTTTTCACTCTAATTCTCACAAATATAAAATGGAGTTCCTCAGAGATCATATGAAATATATGTCAATGGAGTGAACGCAGAAGCAGATATGAGAACCCAACTCTCTATTTTCTATTGAGCTAGACAGTAAAGAGATTTACAAAAGGGTACAATAATGCTATTCTGCTACTCTTTTTAATACTTTTTTTTTTTAATATGTGTGGATTCCAATTCATAGTGACTCCTCCTTGGGTTTCCAAGGCGATATCTCTACATAAGTAGATTGCCCAATCTTCCTTTCCAGGAGTGGTTGGTGGGTTTGAACCACCAGCCTTCTGGTTAGCTTAGGCCCTACACCACCAGAGCTCCCAACATTATACCTTAATATAATGGGTTTGCCATTGTTGATTTAATTTTTTAAATTAGATTGCATAGTAAAATTTATTTTTTTGATATATAGTTCTATGAATAAATGCACATAACTTCAACCAAACCAAAAAAACCAAACTCACTGCCGTCAAGTCAGATCTGTCTCATAGCAACCCCTCCTTGGGTTTCCAAGGGACTATCATTATAGAAATAGATTTCTCAAGCTTCCTTTTGAGGAGTGGCTGGTGGGTTTGAGGCACCAGCCTTCTGCTTAGCAGTCAAATGCCTTAGGCACTACACCAGAGCTCCAATAACTTCAACCACCATATAAAATCATCAGGATATAGGACAGGCCCATCATCCAACAAAGCTCCCTCAAACATACTATTCCTTGGTAGTCATACTCTTCCCCATCCCCAAACCATGGCAACCACTGATCTCTCCTGGCTATAGCTTTGTCTTTTCCAGATGTCATATAAATGGAACCATACAATAGGAAAACCTTTTCAGACTATCTTCCATGCTGCTGCATGTTAAACAATTAAATTTTTTTTTTTTCTCTTTGCTGTTAAGTAGTGCTCCATAACATGGATGTTTCACAAAGCTTTTCTTTTTTTCTTTTACCAATTCACTCACTGAGGGATATCTAGGGATATCTGCTATGAACACTTGTGTATAACACTGTGTATGACAAAGAGAGCCACTATAAACATTTGTGTATAGGTTTTTGTGTGAATTTATTTTTTCAATTCTTTACAGTAAATACCTAGGAGTGGGTCTACTGACTCATATGCTGAGAATATATTCAGCTTTATAAGAAACCACCAAACTCTTTTCCAGAGGGTCTGCTCCATTTTACATTCCCATCAACAATGTATGAAGGACTTCCAGTTGCTCTTTATCCTCACCAGCACTTGATATTGTCATTATTTATTGCAATTTTTGTAGGAGCTCTGGTGGCATAATGGCTAAGGCATTTGACTACTAACCAGAAGGTTGAAGGTTCAAACCCACCAGCCACCCCATGGAAGGAAGATTGGGCAGTCTACTTCCATAAAGATTTACCACCTCGGAAACCCACAGGGGGTTTCTATGAGTCAGAATCAACTCAATGGCAGTGAGTTTGGGTTTTTGGTTCAAGGACAATAAACACACAAGTGTAATATCCGAGGTGCTGGCAAGAAAGGGATGAGAACAGGAAACATGGTATGGTCATGTCAACCTTCCTCGAACATCCCAGATTTTAGAAATGTGCTTTGTAGCAGCTGAAATACAATTGTTGAGAACTGAAAACACAATACATGATGTAAGCTAACTAAATCAATTCCATGAAAAACAACAAAAACTCATTGTCACAGGAGTGGGAATTTTCATCAAGATAAATACTACAAACGACGGAAAACTGTATTAACTTTTGAGAAGACCAGCTACAACTTGTACCCTTGCACTGAACCACTGTAGTCAAGCACGTGTGCTTATCATGAACACCAATGTGCACAGGTAAGAAAAGAAGGTGGCACCTTTGTGCTTGGCGAGGCTGGCCACTCCTTGTACTTTCAAGTCTCACTTACATACCCTGCAATTTGAGGCTCCCTAACTCTTTGGCCTAAGAATCCTTGATAGAACAATGGTTAAGCACTGGGCTGCTAATCGAAAGGTTGGTGGTTCAAACCCACCAGCCACTCTGTGGGAAAAAGATATGGCAGTCTGCTTCTGTAAGGATTACAGCCTTGGAAACCCTACAGGGTAGTTTTACTCTGTCCTATTGGGTCACTGCAAGTTGGAAGTGACTCGATGGCAGTAGGTTGGGTTTGTTTTTTTGGTATAGGGTCACTAGGAGTCAGAATCGACTCAACGGTAATGGGATCCCTTTGCCCAACTGTTCTCCCTGTTATCCTTTATTGTATTCCAAAAGACCAAGAAAGTCACGGACATATGGGTTAACAAGATGAAGCTTTCACTGCTTAGGAATGAAATGAGAAAACTGAGGACAATGCAGTGTTTCATGAAGCTAAATAAACTAGATTTAAAGGATTATCTTTATATCAATTTGGGGCCCCAACAAGAAATAGACAGAACACTCCAATTACGATAATCTAAGGAGGAGGAGCATTTATTTACAAATGGGCTATACAAAGGTGTGATGCAGGGAAATACTAGAGATAGACAGTCCCAGAACCCAGGCTAGGAGTGGCTGAGCAATCACCACTCCAAGGCCAAAGGGTCAAAGGGTTACCAAAGTGGTGACCAGGACAAAAGCAGACTCTTCCTACAGTAGCAGAGGCTCTTTGTTGGAGGGATACAACCAGCCCAGAGGGACTCCACAGGAAAGGAACAAGGAATTTCTCTTTGCTGTCTTTCCCTCTTGGAGGGGCACCTCTGTGGCTGCCCCTGACCAAAAGCCGTAAGGCCCAGGAGCCTGTTAATGGAGCCCACAGGTCAGCCTTCCAGGGCTGAGAGCAGAGAGGAGAAAGGAAGAGAATGGATCTGGAGGGCTGATCTTCACAGTCTTTTCAGAAAAAAACTTTACCTCCTCCTTTTGGCTCATATCTGCCTTTGTCTGAAATCAGAATGGCAGTAGATGATAGAAGTTTTTTTTTTTTATTTATTTTTTATGTCCTTACTAAACCAAACAAAAATCAAACTCACTGTTGTCAAGTCATTTCCAACTCATAGCAACCTCTCCTTGGATTTCCAAGGCAGTATCTCTGTGGAAGCTGATTGCCCAATCTGTCCTTACTAGGCAAAATAAGAAAGTATCACTTCTAAGACGGTCCCTGAACTGGGAATTACTGTTCTCATTATCTGTGACATAATGTTAAATCTTTATTAGGTGTCAGTATTGGTTGCTGAATTGCGTATCATCTTCTATAATAAACACCTCAACTGCAACACTTTCTGGAGGTATCCTGGCTGAACTTCTACTTCTCTTGTATGTCCTGAAGAGTCAAGGACTATGCTGAGCCTAAAGCACTCAACAATACTTATTTTAATAGTACACCATCTCTGGTTTTTCCATGTTGGTAGAAAGTAATGGATGGATAGCTGAGAAAACACTGTTGTGCAGTGAATTACTTAGTATGGCTCTTCTAGCCATGGTCTCTGTGACTACTGAATGACTAGGTGAAATATGCAAATGTGAGCTGTTTTGTGGCCTACCAAAGGGATTGGACAGCTTGCTAATAAGCTATATAAGGTACCCTTGTGGGTATGGGACCATGGAAGTAAGGTGTGTAGAACCCTAATGTGGGGATTGGTCAGTTCTGTCATGCTGCTAGGCTTAAAATGAGGCCGCCCAGAGACGGGGGGATCTCACTACTATCAAGAGAGAGCTACACTGACCTCCTTGGCAAAGAGACAGCAGAGAAATGGCAGAGATATGGCAAAGAGATAGTGGCAGCAGAGGCAGCAGAACCAGGAGACCAGCACAAGATGGAACGTCAGGCTTGCCGGCCCATGGAGCAAGAAAGCTGAGTCCCTTTTGTCAGGAGGCTTGCTGGCAGAGTGGGGTGCATCTGAGTGCAGCTATCAGCAGAGCTAAAAGTGTTTTGTAACACTTGCCCAAGCAGGGCAGAAGCCAGGCCAAGAGGCCAAGGACCAAAGAGAGGCTTGTCTTTGGGCACAGCTGAGGGGCGGCTGTCCTGATGGAAGAATTGTATCCTTAGTTTCCCAAACCTGAATCGTAACCTGTTACTTCCCTAATAAAGCCCATAATTGTGAGGACTGTCTGTGAGTTGTGTGTGGCCATTGCAACTAATCATCCAACCCAGCCGAGAAGCAGAGAGTGCCATGGGAGGGATGGTTGATGTCAGAATTGGTAAAAAGTTTGGAGGGTGGCCACATGTCTGATCTCATAGGATTCAGCCTTGGGCTGCAAATGGTGATTCTGTCTCCCCCTTGTGAAGCTAAAGGAGGTCACAGGATGCTACCCACACCCCCACATAATTTTTGCAGCTAGCTTCTGAGTCAAACAGACCTGATTCAAGCTTGAATCAGGATTAATGTCCATGTTAACCTTGAGAAGTTACATCATAGTGATGTAGGATAAAAGAACCAGCCTCATCGAGTAGTCAGGACATTGAAGTTGTTATAGTACAATGCTCAGCAGAGAGCAGGTGTCCAAGAAATAGTGATTATACAATTCACCTTAACTAAAAATGAGGAAATAGGATATTCAGATATCACCTATCAGTAACCATGTTTGTCTCTAACAATTTTTAATTCTTTGTCTAGGAACCCTGTAACTCGCAGTAGTTTCCTCCAAGGACAAAGTGGGTGGGATAAAAAACAAGGAAACAACAGTGAAAAAGTCTGAGATGCTTACTTTGTCCAGACACTAATCTAAGTACATTACAGATATTATTTCATATAACTCCTATGAGGACTCTCTGAGGTAGGTGTTCTTGGACCATTTTGTAGATGAGAGAATGGAAGTAAAAGCAGAAACCAGCTTGGTAGCACCATCTTCTTTCTGGGAAACTGGGCTCTTCAGTCCCATCAGCACCTAACACCCCAACCTACTCCTATCCTGGGACAAATGACCCCTCCTTTCCTCCCTTCCTCCCTTAGGTGATACCTAGGAAGGTTGGGCAATCCTACTTCCGTAGTGATACTGCCTCGGAAACCCAAGGAGGGGTCGCTATGAGTCGGGCCAACTCGACGGCACATAACAACACAACAACAAAGTTACTTCACAGCAAAAAAGATTTACATTCTTAATTTTTACTGTGTTTTTACTCCCAAAGTAAAACTATAGGAATTGGCACTCATGTGCGAGTTAAAAATGTAAAGAACTTTCTGCTGTCTGAGTGATAAAGATACCCTCCCTCTCAGGTATGTACTTATTTAATTTGATTCCCTTAACATGATCTGAAATGGATTTGCCATGAAGGCTCATTAGTGTGGAGGCTCATTCCCATTTCCAAGGCCAGCTCCACCTCTTCCAATTTTTTCACTTCTCCTCAGCAGACATTTGAGTAGAGCTTGGGGCTCAATGAACTTTGGAAATCCATCCTGGCACAATTAGAGGAGCGCTCTGAGGCATGATTTGTCCGACATAATGCAACCACCTTTCGAGATACAGCCAATGGCATTTTCACATAAAACAAATAATTCAAAATCCTAAATATTTTATGTTCTTAAAGGCATTCTTTTAATATCCACCAATGTAAAATATGTTCAGCTATAGCCTGCTCCTCTGGCCAGGAGACATCTCCAAAGAAAGCCTCAGAAGCACTAATTTCCAGATCACTTCTTTAAAGACAATTAATACAGAAAGCAAGAAAAGGTATTCCAGTGTCCTAAACTTTTCCTCTCTAAACATTTGATATTTAATGAGATTCCTTAAGTCAATAGGGTGCTTGCCTATCCTTCCTTTGGCAAAATTAATAGGGTGTTAACTCCACAGTCTATTTCCTAACAACTTTCATATTACTGAAATTAAAATGAGTTTAGCACCCAAATGCTTGCTGATAGCCATTAACACACAAGCAAAAGAAGATAAATGAGCCCAATTTTAATATTTAAGCTCAGTTGACCTAGTTACAAGAATGCTCTACAAACAGTCCAGAGGACTAACCGACCACTCAAATTTCAGCATCCATGACCCTGAGACCATAAGAACTACATGGTGCCTGGGTACTACTACTGACTGTTCTGAAAGGGATCCTGTCAGAAAGTCCTAGGCAGAATGGGAGAAAAATGTGGAACAAAGCTCAAAATCATAAAAAAGACCAGGTTCACTGTTCTGATAAAGACTGGTAGAATCCCTGAGAATATAGCTTCTTTACCCTTCAGACCTGGAACTGAAGTCAGCCCCATGGCTCAACTTTCAGCCAAATAACAGACAGGTCTATAAGGTATACAATAACACCATGGAGATATTCACTCCTTAGAATAATCAACCATTTGAGATCAAAAGGGCAGCATTTACCCAAGGACAAAGTTTAGAAGACAGGAAGGGTTAGGAAAGAAGAAGGAATGGAAATAGGAAACACAGGGAGGAAGTGGGATAAGTGATGTTACACTGTGGGAATTGCAAACAATGGCATAGAAAAAAAGTACATGAACTGCTGAATGGAAAACTTAATTGCTCAGTAAACCTTTATCCAAATCACAACAACAACCACAACCACAACAATAATAATAAAATGCTCTATTGAAATAAGAATAAATAACAACAAAGCCAAAACCAAACCACCACCCAACCTAACTGTTCTACTACACTGAATGACTCCAAGCCATTATTGTTACATATCCTGATCTTTTTCACCAAGTTTTACAGACGCATTACCCTCTGCCCAGGTATGCCGTTCAGCAGGGCCTACATTCCATAAAGAACCTAAGAAGATGACGACACTTTCTCCTGGTTGTTATTGGAAGCCTTCTGAATTGTTAGAGGTTATTGGTGATCCAGCATTGAGTCTTAATATACCATTATCATTAATTAGAACAGTATTCACAGAGAATCAGTGAAAGCTTATGCCTATTTATAAAGCTTTAATGTAGAAACCAAGTAAATCTTCCTGTTTTGTGTAGCCTCCACTTAAACATAAACATATGATTTAAACATGCTCCGTCTTGTTAAACATTTTTTCTTGCTCTGTTCACTTAACACAGTTCACATTATTATCTTCACATGTACAATGGCAGCAGAATAATTTGAGACCCACAGCTTTATTTAATAATGTAATTATCCTATATTGGATTACTTAAAGGGCTTTGTATTTTTAAGTTCTAGTTTTTCCTATACTATTGATATGCTCTGCCGTGGTAAATGATTCAGACTTCAATCAAAGCCCTAAACTCAGTTTGGAAAAATATTGAGTGTTTCTGAATAAGCCAGGATTAGCATAAGAGCCAATTTGTAACCACAGTTGGTGACCTTTCTACTCTGGTTCAATGAGTGTGGTATGGGAGGCCAACTCAAGAGGGCAGACTCCAGCAACTACAACTACCTGATTCCAACTCTTTTGCCACCTCAGGAGGGTTGTATAAGCCAGAGAATAGGGCCCGAGTTTCCTCCAGGTAAGCTTTCTGAAGGCAGGACGGATAACTCTTGTGCCATCTATCCCTTGCAATGCCCTGTGCACTGCCAGGTAGAGATAAAGGAACGAATGAATGAGTGCATGCATGCAAGCCACTGGTGTTCTGTCCAAACAAACAGTTGCAGAAAGAAATCCGGAAGGATTCATCCCCGCCACCGTTAGCGGGACCTTCACAAGCTGAATTTTATCCAGTGCTGCTATCACGAGGGACTCTGTTCTAGCTCTTTGCCAACTCAATGCAATCCAATCCAATTAACTTATACTGACTATCTGCTCTGTGCCAGGCACTGTGTTGAGTATTGGAGAGATAAGGATAAATAAGGCATAGGCATTGTCCTTCAGTAACACAGTGCTGCGGCCCTCCTGTTCCTCACCTGAGAAGTGAAGGCTACTCTCTTTCCAATCTTTTGTCAGAAAGTTCATTCACTCTTTCATCTTCAATGTTCTGAGCATCTACCATGAGCTATGTTAGGCAATGGGTGTGGACAGGTGGCGAATGATGCCCACCTCAGGGAATATCAGCCTGGCGGGGCAAAGAGATAGTAAATAAGAAGCCCTTCCCTAAAGTGGTTTATAGAATGCAAAACTGTTATACGTGCTTTCATTCATTCAATTAATATTTATTGAGCACCAACTGTGTGTCAGGCACTGTGCTAGAATTACAGTCAGGAACAAAACAGGTAAAAACCTCTGCCCTCCTAAGCCTGCAGTCCAGTGGGGGGAAGGGGAGGGAGGGGCGTGCGCATGTGTGCGTTCACACGCGTGTGCGCGCGCGCGTGTGTGTGTGTTGTTGGAGAGGGAAGGGGACAGAAGAGCCAGATAAACAAAATCTGAAACAAAATAACCCACAGAAGAGGCAATAATGACAGGCAAGGGGAAAGTCTGGTGATGATTAAATCCAACCATCTGGAAAGGTCTCTCTGCTGAGGCCCTAAGGAGGACAAGGAGCCAAGCAAGGTTAAGAGGTAGGGGAAGAACACAGGACATTCCAGTCTGAGGGAACACCACCACCACCACAGCAAAAGGCACCAGTTCAGAAAGGGTGTAGTAAATAAAAAAGAAAAGAGACAAAAGTTAAACAGTGGGGGGGGGGGGACCCATGTATACACAATCCCATGTTGATGCACACTCCTAGATTTGAGTCCAGATACCTATTCTTAAGCCCCCACTAGATTTAGAATGGAAACCTACATCACTTTCTATTACCAAAATGTCACCAGAATCTATTTAATGCCACCTTTTCCCAAACAGGAGTTGCTGGGTGGTACACAGACAGTTAATATGTTCGGCAGTGAACTGAAAGAGTGAAGACTCAAGTCCACCAGAGGCACTTGCCCAGAAAGGCCTGGTGATCTACTACCGAAAACCCAGCCACTGAACCTCTACGGAGCACGTTCTACCCTGACACACGCGGAGCCACCGTGAGTCACAGTAGCCTTGACAGCAACTGGTTGTGTTTTTTTTTTTTTTTAATTTTCCCAAACAAATGCCTACATATGTATATTTTGAGCACTTTGCTGAAAGTCAAGTTACACCCTTCCTGAAAGTGAAAGAAATGAGTTTTCCTATGAAACAGCTAATTTCCACAGAATTTAAAAGATGGAAGGCCAGCTGCTCTCCTGACATATGCATGAGGTTGAAGAGCAGCTAGAAGATGCTGACTTCTTGTAGAAACACTCACTAAAATACAACGCAGGACAACAACCCTCTCCATTTAAACATTTAGGCCTTGCCTTGGGTCTTGTTTATGTGGGCATAAGCCAACTTGATTTAAAGATACCCCCATGGCAGCTACTGGGAATGAAACATACCTATTTTCTTATGCATCAAGGAGCCTGTTTAATTACACCAGCTATAGGACTCCTCCGCCCCCTCTTTCTGCAGACTCATCATTATACCAGACACAACGTCCTCTCCAGCAAAACGCTCCAAATTCACTGATTAAGACTTTAGGTTAAAAAAAAAGACCCAATATGGCTTGCTGACATGCTGTAAAACTAACAAATCTTTAAAAGATTAAGCAATCTGCTGTCTTCTATGTATGTCATCCATAATTATATGCCCAGACAAGGGGGTCCGTGTTTGGGAGGAAAACACCCAAGGAGAATACATAATAACGATAAGAAAGGAAAAAAAGAGAGAGAAAGAAGAAACTCTTTCAACCCTTGTCAGATCAGTTGTACATTCAAATGATTGGTTCTGTTGCTGATTGTAGTAGGCAGCCTTGTGTAATCTCCTCCCCTTGAGTGTAGGCTGGGCATAAATGTCTCACTTCTAATAAGAATTAGGTAGAATTGATGGGATGTCACTTCTGAGATTAGGTTACAAAAAGACTGTGGCTTCACACTTGAAGGAAGTCAGCTGCCATGTTTGGAACTGGGCTATGGAGAGGATCACATGCAAGGAACAGAGGGAGGCCTAGGCCAACAGCCAGCAAGGACTGGAAGCCCTCTATCAAACAGCCAGGAGGACCTGAGGCATGCAACAAACAGCCAAATGCATAAGCTTAGAAGTAGCTCCTCCCCCAGTAAAGCTTCCAGATGATTACAGGCCCAGCTGACACCCTGATTTCACCTTTGAGGGACCCTGAGCCAGAGACACCCTGCTAAATTGAACCTAGATTCCTACCCACAGATATTGTTCGATAACAAATGTTTGTTGTTTTAATAAACATTTAATAAATGTTTGTTGTTGGGGGTGATTTGTTATTGCAGCAATTGATAGCAAATACATTAAGCTTTAACACGGAGCATGTTTGCACATTTTTGCATGACAATGAAATAAAGGCGGTGACACAAGGTGCTAACTACTGGTTTTGACTATGCCTGGAAATTTATTTCTGCTCAGAGGTTGACAAGCAAGAGAAAAATGCCACTTGCAATTGCCTAATTTCTTAAACTCTTGCCTAGAAAAGAGACCTTTTCTTTTTTGGGGGGCCCATAAAAATTTCCAAATATACTACTTAACAATGTTCATGCACCATGCAGCATGGAAGGGGCAAAGTGAAATATGATTTTACCAACTAAGGCCACCTTGTGTATATGTTTTATCTCCTCTCCTCTAGGTTTATAAACAACTTAGAGCAAAAGGACCTAATCTTATTCCTCTCCCCCACAGCATCCTGAACATAGTCTACACTAACCAATTTTTTCAGTGTTTACCCAAATCAAAATAAAAAGTTGAAAAAAAAAAAAAAAAAAAAGTTGCAGTTAAAAACCATGCTTTAAAATAGAAATGTTATGTTTTTCAAGAGCAGTATTATATCATATCCTTTAAATATATGCCCCTGTTGTCTAAGCAACCAAATGAGCAAATGGGAGACCCAAGTCTCACATTAACTGACTCAGCACACAATGACGCCCTTAGCCACCAGACAAGGATCTCAAGCCTCACTTCTCTTCACCTCCTCGCACCCTTTCAAGATTCATCTTCCAAAGTCCCTTGGCAGAGCTGACCAGTCAGAACTCTGCTGCCTGAAAGCACAATCTGCTGATCCTATAGCCATACATCCTCCAATTTTCATTGCCAAGATGAGACACAAGGCTTCTCTTTGCTTAAAAGAAAACAACAACAACAACCAAGGCCTTTACATTCTAAGGAACAAAATATTTAAGGGAACTGAGATATCTCAATATTCTGACAGTTTATTGAGAGGTCACTTGAAGAACTGTGGGGGTCAGAAGTGATTTGAACACCTTCTTGGCTGTCTACTGTATTAATGATCTAGTAACATGAAAAATGTGGAGTGAGAAATAGGACCTATAATGAAGAGAGGAAAAAACAAAACAAACAAACAAACAAAGAAACACAGAACCCATTCATAATTTTATAAGAATCATCATTAATGTGATTTGTACAATTTGCATTAGAAAACATCTTCAGTTTTTTTTGTTTTTTTTTTGCTTGCCCAGATAACTGGGGAATGCATCCTTTACAACCCAGTGCATTGCTGCTGAACACACATGCAGCCTCCATCCACTGCCTTAGAGTTGAATGCAATTCAGTGACCCTATAGGACAGAGTAGAACTACCCTATAGGGTTTCCAAGACTAATCTTTATGGAAGCAGACTGCCTCATCTTTCTCCCATGGAGTGGCTGGTGAGTTCGAACCACCAATCTTTTGGTTAGTAGCCAAGTGCTTTAATCACTGAGCCACAAGGGCTCCTTCACTCAGCCCTAAGAGCATGAAAAACAGACTATTTACGGAGAATATTTACGAGAAACAGAGCTAAACAGACTATTTCACTTAATTCAATTATTTTCTGTATTTATAACCAGTGAACACTAGATTCTGGTATAATCTGGTGGGGAGACTGAGTACTATAGCAGTGTTTTCATTTGAATTTTAGTAATCTGATATGCACATAGGATTAACTCAAAGCAAAAGGATTACTGGCCCATTGGGCTGTCTTCATTTTGAAGATCCTTCTTCTAAGATTCCCCTGCCATTCTGACTGGGACCCTTTCCCTTTATACCCTTTTGCTGATTCTCTTTTGCTTTTTAAAAGACCCTGGCATTACATATCATAAAAGAGTTGGTCTGGAATACACCCCCTACCACAACCAAAAAGAGAGAAATAAAGAAGAAGAGACAAGAAAACAAAGTACATTTTCATGTTAGGGATGTTTTGAAGAACAGGGAATAGGAGAGGCTTTAAAAAAAATGGAGGGAAAGTGAGTATATTTGAAATCTCCTTAAATTCGATGCCGTGCATAGTCAGCAGATCAACACCGGGTTTCCTAGTGGTTGCACCATGAAAGGCAGGAACCCGTGAAGCACCGGGTTCCCTTCTTCGGCAAACGAGATGAGACATGTGGAACATAAGTTTTGTCTCTTGACCCCATTGTCCTCCTATCTCATTTTCTTTTGTGGTGGCTGATGGAAGAGACTCCTCTACAGGTCCTTTAGACCTCCATACCACAGAACAGAACGGGCTTGAGTGTATCTCTCCAGGAAATCTTAAACTTAGACCTAAGCACAGTCTCTCGAGTCAGATGAAGAACCAAAAAGCTTAACTCTATTTAAAGTGATAGTTTTCTTAGTTGTTTTTCACACAGTATTAGTAGTCCAATGAATCAACCAATACATTACTTATTAAGTGGCTATTTTCTAGCATTATGATGGGCTTCAGTGGGGCAATAAAGTTAGGATTTGGTCCCTAACAGAGAAGGGCAGGAATGATCTGCTAAATGTCTAGGATAAGCCAGGCCAGAGTTTAGTGCCCTATGCATACATCTCTCTCATCTGATGTCCACAGCCCAGCAAGATTAACCCATTTCACAGATAAGGAAACTGAGACCCCAAAGACATTAAGTTACCTAAGATGACACACAACTGTATTAACTAACAAAGTAAATATTTACACTTGGTTCTACCAGGCTTCAAGATTAAGAGTTTAAATTCTAACTAGGAAGAGAAAACACACATGAAATTTTTAATTCAACAAAATACATTTACTTAAAAACTTCCAGCAGCTTCTCTACTCATTGCCTTTAGATTCAAGCCCAAACTTCTGAAGTTGGTATGTTAGACTTCCTGTGGTCTAGCCTCACTATACCTTATTTCCTACTAGACCCCTACTCTTACCAAATCCAGACCATATGCAATACCGGTATTTCCTTCCTTCTCATTGGTCTATGGTTTTTCTTCTGCCTTCAATTTTCCCAACCTAGTACTCTGAGGAGCTGCCTCCTCAGAGTAGAGCCTACCTTAATACTATGGATAGACTAAAGCTTTCGGGACTCCCATTTGCTGATGTGCAATGTCTCAAGATGAGAAAAAAAAACTGTAAACATCCATTAATAATTGGAACATGGAATGTAGGAAGTATGAACCTAGGAAAATTGGAAGTTCTTAAAATGAAATGGAACACATAAATATTGATATCCTAGGCATTAGTGAGCTGAAATGGACTGGTTTGGGCCATTTCAAATCAGACGATCATATGATGTACTACTACGCTGGGAATGACAAATCTAAGACGAATGGCGTGGCATTCATCATCACAGAGAATGTATCAAGATCTATCCTGATGTACAGTGTTGACAGTGATAGGATAATATCCATATGCCTATGAGGAAAATTAGTTAATACCACTATTATTCAAATTTATGCACCAACCACCAAAGCCAAAGATGAGGAAATTGAATATTTTTATCAACTTCTGCTGTCTGAAATTGACTGAATACACAATCAAGATGTGTTAATTATCACTGGTGATTGGAATGCAAAAGTTGGAAACAAAGAAGAATCACCAATAGTTGGAAAATATGGTCTTGGTGATAGAAATAATGCTGCAGATCGCATGACAGAATTTTGCAAAACCAACGACTTATTCATTGCAAACACCTTTTTTTTTTAAAAAAATAATAATAATACAAATGGTGGCTATACATGTGGACTTCACCAAATGGAGTACAGCAGAATCAGACTGACTACATCTGTGGCAAGAGGCAATGGAGAAGATCATTATCTTCAGCCAAAACAAGGCCAGGAGCTGACTGTGGAACAGATCATTAACAGCTCATATGCAAGTTCAAGTTGAAGCTGAAGACAATTAAAAGAAATCTATGAGAGACAAAATAGGACCTTGAAAATATCCTTCTTGAATTTAGGGATCATCTAAAGAATAGATTTGATGCACTGAACACCAATGAGCGAAAACCAGAGGAACTGTAGAATGGCATCAAGAGCACCACCATGAAGAAAGCAAAAGGTCACTGAAAAGACAGGAAAGGAAGAAAAGACCAAAATGCATGTCAGAAGAGACTATGAAACTTGCCTTTGAATGGAAAGTAGCTAAAGCAAATGGAAGAATCAACAGGATAAAAGAGCTGAACAGAAGATTTCAAAGAGCAGCTGAGAAGATTAAGCCAATTATTATACTGAAATGTGCAAAGACTTGGAGCTGGAAAACCAAAAGGAAGAACACACTCACCACTACTCAAGCTGAAAGAACTGAGGGAAAAATTTAAGACTCAAATTGCAATACTGAAAGATTCCATAGGCAATATATTGAGTGATTCAGGAAATATCAAACGAAGATGGATGGAATACACAGAGTCACTATACCAAAAAGAGCTGGTAGATGATCATCCATTTTAGGAGGTGGCATATGATGAAGAACCAATGGTACTGAAGGAAGAAGTCGAAACCTCACTAAAGGAATTGGCAATAAATGAGGCTCTAGGAATTGACAGAATATCCATTGAGATGTTTCAACAAATAGATGCTGCACTGGAGACACTCACTCGACTATGCCAAGAGATTTGGAAGACAGCTACTTGGCCAATTGACTGGAAGAGATCCATATTTGTAGCCATTCCGAAGAAAGGTGATCCAACAGAATGTAGAAATTATCGAACAATATCATTGATATCACATGCAACAAAAATCTTACTGAAGATAATTCAAAAACGGTTGCAGCAGTATTGACAGGAAACTTCCAGAAATGCAAGCTGGATTCAGAAGGGAACATGGAGTGAGGGAGATCATAGCTGATGTCAGATGGATCTTGGCTTAAAGCAAAGACTACCAGAAAGTTGTTTACTTGCGTTTTATTGATAATGCAAAAGCATTTGACTATGTGGATCATGATAAATTGTGGAAAACATTGAGAAGAATGGGAATTTCAGAACACTTAATTGTACTCTTGAGGAACCTGTAAATAGACCAGGAGGCTGTCGTTTGAACAGAACAAGGGGCTACTGCATGGTTTAAAATCAGAACGGAGTATGTCAGGGTTGTATCTTTTCACCATACTTATTCAATCTGTATGCTGAGTAAATAATCTGAGAAGCTGGACTTTATGAAGATGAACGTGGCATCAGGATTGGAGGAAGACTCATTAACAACCTGTCATACGCAGACGACACAACTTTGCTTGCTGAAAATAAGGATGACTTGGAGCACTTACAGATGAAGATTAAAGACTACAGTGTGCAGTATGGATTATAACTCAACATAAAGAAAACAAAAATCTTCACAACTGGACCAATAAGCAGCATCACAATAGATGGAGAAGAGATTGAAGTTGTCAAAGACTTCCTATTACTTGATTCTATAATCAACACCAATGAAAGCAGTAGTCAATACATCAGAGGATGTACTGCACCGGGCAAATCCGTTGCAAAAGACCTCTTTCAAGTGCTGAAGAGCAAAGATATCTCCTTTAAGACCAAGGTGTGCCTAACCCAAGCCATGGTATTTTCAATTGCCACATATTTATGTGACAGCTGGACATGAATAAAGGAAGACAAACATTGGTGCTTTTGAGCTGTGGTGTTGGCGAAGAATGCTGAAAGTACCGTGGACTGCTAAAAGAGCTAACAAATCTATCCTGGTGCAGCTAGAATGCTCCTTGGAAGCAAGAATGGCCAGACTTCATCTCACCTACTTTGGTCATGCTGTCAGAAGGGACCATTCTCTGGAGAAGGATGTCATGCTTGGTAAAGTGGAGGTTCAACAAAAGAGGGGAAGGCCCTCAACAAGATGGACTGACTCGGTGGTTGTAGCGACGGGCTCAGGTACAGTAGGGCTCGTGAGGCTGGCACAGGACCGGGCAGTGCTTCGTTCTGTTGTTGTACATAAGATCGCTGAGTTGGAGACAACTTGACGGTACAAAACAACAATAAAGAACTCCCATCCTTCAAATATCTCTACCCATGAAAGTACAAGTTATTGTGAAGGGGCTACTCAAAAGCCCCCCTTCCACAGGATGCCCTTCAGGATAGCTACAGGCCACCTTTCCACTCACACACGTCTATCTTCCCTCACGTCTACCCTTTCTCATGCCTAAATGTGGGCCCTAGGGCAGAGCCATTTCTTCTCCTTTCACATACATTCTGTCTCTCCAGACTGTGGAACCCTGGCCAGGGAGAATGGTAAGGCTACCCCCATCATTTTCTTTGCTACCTCTTTGGGGCCACCAGGTTCCTTTTACTTTAATTATAGAAAACAGGCCAAATAGGAGAAAGAACGCTTTAAAAATCATTAATAGTCCAAGGCTTTGCTTTCTATAAAAAGACTGCAAGGGGGCAGCTTTGGGACCACATCTGCACACATTTGTTTGGCTCACGAAGTATTTTATAAAAATTGAATTGATCTGCCAACTGAAATCACACAAAAATCTGGATTTCTGGCTTCTCTTAAAAAACTGAAGGGTCTAGCAATAGCAGATAACATTCCAACAGCAATGATCAGCGGGACCTGAGGAGCAACACTTTAGAGGCAGGCCTCCAATGGGCCATGTTCTCCTTAGCTCTTTCAAATACTGTATTATCTCCAGACTTGGCTCACTTCACTCATCCATTTTACCTGCTAGCTCAATGGACATTTAAGCATATGCCTCTGTTCTAAGGCTCCCTTCTATCCTAGACAGGCAATAGGTGGCATAATGGAGGAGGTGGACCTTGGAAGATGATATGGTAGCTGTTGTGCAGTTTTACTTTCCAGAGTAAGAACTCAGCTTATTTTATTGTCCGTTTTTGTTGCCTCCCCATCTTCTGATACCATTTCTGATTCCTTTATTTATAAGTAGGACAGTACAGGTTTCTGCTATCTATGTTCTGGAAGCAAGACAGTTTTAGTTCCCAACTGGTCTCTGTTACTTCAATGAATGAACTTGGAAACCTGGGCAAATAACCTAAACTCTCAGCGTCCCCAAAATGGGTATGACTCTAGAGCCTACCTAGAACCTAGAATCATGTTATTATCATTGTGAAGTATTAATAAAAGGTCACATATAAAACTTTCAGCACTTAGTTATACTATCACCTTTACTAATATTATTTTAGACCAGGGGATTTTTCAATAAAAGGCCAAATGGTAAATATTTTAGGCTTTGCACATCATAAATGCCATTGTGGCAAAAAAAGAGCTAAAGACAATTTTAAAAAACAAGTAGGTGCTACTGGGTTCCAATAAATTTTTATTTACAAAAATAAACTGTGGGCCAGATACAGCCTATGAGTCATGGTTTCCTAACTCCTGTTTTTGACTAGCTCCCTAGCAAGCTGTGCTACCTAGTGTCTAGAGATGGCTAGAATAATAAATGCCTTTAATGGGCATTGGCATCTCTGACAACCTGTTTATCAGATTCCCCAGCCCATGCCCAGCCCGGAAGTCATTCTATGGGGATATTACTCCTCCCTCCAGGTCTTGCTTATAAACCTTTTCCCAATTTTCACCCCAGAATCCCTTTAGATCTCAGCTCAAATATTTTTTTCAAAATGCTTCCCCCAGATATTCCCAACTACATCAAGAACCCTTTTCATAGGTTCCTGAATTTTCCCTTCACCCAAATGATTACACCACAAAATCAACCGTTTATTGGTGCTAGCTTGATCAGCCGTGTGTGTGCTCTTCCACAACAGTAAGCTCCATGAGGGCAGGGACTGCCTGTTTTCCCACATCTCTCTTTCTAGGGCCTGGTGTAGGACCTGCCCATAGAAGGCACTTAGGACGTACTCAGGCCAAGACTTCCACTCCTCTCCTGTGAAATATGTGAGAGGCACTTTGTGTCTACTATATGGCTGTAAAATGTAAAAGCTCTTCTAACATTTTATTCCACAAGTGCATGGTAATTATTATTATTGAGTTAAATGCGTATCAGTCAACCGCCACTTTGCCTATAACTTCAGAGAGAACAGGACAAAATCTTTCAAAAACCAAGCTGATTAAATGAAAGAATAAAGGGAATAATATTCAGAAAGTTTCAAGTAGAGAATAGGGCAGTATATAATGAAAGTATATTACAATTTTATAGGGGGACATGAAGATGTCTGGTCCTAGCAAAGTCAGAGAAGTTGGGTTTCCTGGCTCTGAATCTTACCTACATATGACCACAGGCAAGTTAACCTTAATCTTAGTTGCATCATCTATCAAATATGGAAAAGTCAGAATAGTACCAGCCTTACAGAACTTCTCTGAGAAATATATATATAAACCAAAAAAACAAACTCACTGCCATGTAGTTGGTTTCAACTCATAGCGACCCCCTCCTTTGTGTTTCCAAGGCAGTATCTCTAAGGAAGTAGATTGCCCAGTAATCTCATTTATGAATATACAATATATAATTATAATAGATAAATACATAATATATTAGTATAATATATATGACATATTGTTGTTAGGCGCCATTGAGTCAGTTCCCACTCCTAGTGGCCTTATGTACAAGAGAATGAAACACCACTTAGTCCTGTGCTATCTTCACACATCCTCACAATCCAGGCTGTGCTCAAGTCACTGTTACAGCCCTGTGTAAATCCATCTTGTTAAGGGTCTTCCTCTTTACCCTGACCCTATACTGTAGAAAGCATGTATGTGTGTATGTGTGTGTGTGTGCAATTTCTGACACATAATGTTAATGTTGTTAGTTGTCATCGAGTCAGCTCTGGCTCACGGAGAATTTACGTACAACAACACATTGCCTGGTCTTGTACCATCTTTATAATCATTGATATACTTAAGTCTATTGTTGTGACTATTATTGCCAATCCATCTCATTAAGGGTTTCTCTGTTTTCACTGGTCTATTTTACCAAACATGATGTCTTTTCCTAGCAATTGGCCTTTTCTGATGACATGTCATGACACATAATAGCTACCGAATAAACAGACACCGTTGTGACTTCCTTGAAAACACAGTGGGTGAAACCTTTGCAGATGATTTCAGAAAAGAGATAGATAGCTGGGCATTTTCACTGGGCTGTAGGTACACGGGGAAGGGAAAGCACTCCAGAAAAAAGAAAGCATGTGGATGGTTCTAAGAATAAAATGTATGGGGATAGTTTTCCCTCCATTTTGGACAAATCAATTAAGATGTTACTTCCTTCTTTACTATAAGGCAGTAAGTAAGCTCTATGAGAATAGAATTGTGTGTATATTAGTCACCTTTCACTATTATGTGCTCAGTGCAGGGAACTGTGCCTGACACATAGTAGGCACTCAAAAAATAGTTCTGAATGCATGAAACCATCTATGAATATCAGATAGTGGTAGAGATGCCAATTCTGTTTGCCACCAAGAGTGTCACCTTAGAAAAGCTTTTATTAGACCAATATAAAATATCCCTATCAGAGCCCCTTCTTAATTTTAGGAAAGAATATAAATAAATGAAGATGATGTCTACCTGTGATCCTTTTTATCATTTTAAATTTCTGTGTAATTACTGACCTTTTGTTAAGTGTCTTGGAATTAGTATCAAACTCATACTCTCCATTAGTGATTACAAAAAGTGATATCCTTCTGGGGCACCATCTGCAGGTCCAAGATGGCACAGTGGAATGGGCTCACCTTAAGCACACTCATGAGAAACACTCACCTACTTTTTCTCAGAGTCTAACTTCAAGAGAGTGGGCCCTTTCCCAAAGCAGTAGAAGACCTCTATGACCTGAGGACACTGGGTTCTAGTTCTACTTCTGTCACTCATTAGCTCTGAGCATGTGCCCAAGACTTTTCTGGGCCTTAATTTTTATATCTGCTAAGTAAAAGGCACTGGACTCAATTCTCTTACATCTCTTCGATCTCTTACATCCTAAGTCTAGTAAATGTTCATGGCAAA
Organism: Orycteropus afer afer; assembly: GCF_000298275.1. Classification (NCBI taxonomy): domain Eukaryota; kingdom Metazoa; phylum Chordata; class Mammalia; order Tubulidentata; family Orycteropodidae; genus Orycteropus; species Orycteropus afer. The sequence goes on along the minus strand of NW_006921603.1, from coordinate 8,866,934 downwards.
GCAAACATGAGCCCTTTCGTTAGTCATAGAAAAGTCTTTTTGATCATTATCTGTATCAACAATACCCAGGGATCAACTGTGCTGGTGCAGATAGCAGAGGAAAACCAGTTTTCCCTATGGATACATCAACATTCCAGTCAAGAGGAAGGTCACTCAAATGGGTATCAGCAACGTTCTCTGCAACCTTCATTCTATGACACAAATTTCCAAATAGAAGTTTGCCAAACTTAGGTAGTTACAGAGAAACAATTAAATCTGGGCCCACCATTTAGAAAGTCTGAGGACAAGGTAATGGCGTTTGTACTCGCTGGTATAATCTGGTTTGTTTGCTTTTTTCCCAGTGGACTCTTATCTGAGCCAATATCAGATGATAGCAAGAGATGTTCGGACCAAAAGGAAAATAGAACTCTGTCAGAATAGTTTCTGCCTCTGATGTTCCACAGAGAGCTTGGTGTAGGCCTACTGACAAAGGACTGGATGGCAACTTGGCCTACTGTAACGTGCAAGGCCTCTGTTTTAAGGGTTAAAAAAGAAAAGTGTGTGTATGTGTGCGTTTGTGAGACAGCGTGTCTCTATATATGTTTATGCATATGTGTATATATATATTTGTGCATGTTTATATACACACACACACACATACACCAAAAACAGAAAGAACAACAACAAAAAAACCCACTGCCATCAATTTGATTCCAACACATAGCAACTTTACAGGACAGAGTAGAACTGCCCCACAGGGTTTCCAAGGCTGTAAATCTTAACAGAAGCAGACTGCTTCATTTTTCTCCTGCAGAGTTGTGGTGCCATATTGGTTAAGGCATGTGGCTGCTAACCAAAAGTTCAGTGGTTCAAACCTATCAGCCACTCCATGGAAAAAAGATGAGGTAGTCTGCTTCGGTAAAGATTTACAGCCTTGGAAACCCATGGGGGTCATTATGAGTCAGAATTGACTCAATGGCAGTAAGTTAGATTTTTTTCTGTTTATGTATATATAAAACAAAAACCAAACTCACTGCTATCAAGTGGATTCTGACCCATAGTGATCCCCTTTGGGTTTCTGAGGCGGTAAATCTTTATGGAAGTAGATTGCCCTGTCTTCCTTCCATGGAATAGCTAGTGGGTTTACAACTGCCAGACTTTTGGTTAGCAGTCAAATGCCTTAGGCACTATGCCACCAGAGCTCCTTTATTTATACACACACACACACATATAAGTATGTGTGCATGTGTGTGTGTGTGTGTGTGTGTGTGTATACTCATAGCGATCCCTCCTTAGGTTTCCAAGGCGGTATCACTATGGAAGTACATTGCCCATGCATCACTAAATATGATTTGGACATTCTGAGTCTGGTCCTGCTTGCTTTAAACATCTCAAACAAGCTTCATGCCTCAGAGTGGTCGTCAACATGCTGAGCGGGATTGCTATTGTGTTGGACCTCAATCCACATCATTAGGAATCTCTCCAGACTTGATATAGATTCATCTTGCATTTTTATTAGCTCTGTAGCCTTCAGTGGAACCAATCCTTTAACAGCTTGGAGAATTTTCCCTTTGTTTTTGAGGATCACTGTGATTGTCGAGTGTGGCATGCCTAAATCCTGAGCAATAGCTTTCACTGATTTTCCACCTTCATGTTGTTTAATAACTTTTGTTTCACTTCCAAATTGATACTTCTCCTTTGCCTCTTGCTGCTGCTAGCACCAGCACTAGTCTTGCTACATTTAGGATCCAGGATATAGTGCATGGTAATATGTTCAAAAGAAAATTAAAGAGAGAAATAATGCTACAACATTCAAGAGATGCACAACACACAACATTGGATGTTGCCTATGAGTAGAAACATAAACAGCTGAACAATAACTTTTTAGATAGAAGTACAGTACAGTACATACATAAGCCAGAAATATAGCCATTTATTATGACTACAAGACAAATGTATTATAGGTAACATATATACTGTACCATCACTCGCCTGGCAGCATAACAGCTTTTAATACAAGGAACCAGAGATGCCTGTGTTGTATGCTGGAAGCTGTTCCGTTCACCACATCACACCTTCCGATTGAGATTTCTGAACTCTGTTATAACATTATGGAACCACGAACATATATGAACATATATGTGGTCAGATGTTGACTGAATGAATGTTATACAGAGCATAAACCTTCTTAAAGGATGATTATGGTATATGTTTTTAAAATGTATATACAGACTGTAAAGTGATACAACCACTGTGGAAAGCAGTATGGCGATTCCTTAAAAAGCTGGAATTAGAAATACCATTTGACCCAGCAATTCTATTACTAGCTATATATCCTAAAGAAGTGAGAGCCAGGACAAGAACAGATATAAGCACACCCATGCTCATCACAGCACTATTTACAATAGCCAAAAGATGGACACTACCTAGGTGTCCATCAACAGAAGAATGGATAACAAAACTATGGTACATACATACAATTCAATACTATGCAACCCTAAAGAATAATGTAGAATCTTCAAAACACCACATAATGTGGATGAACTTGAAGGACATTTTGCTGAGGGAAATAAGTCAAACACAGAAGGACAAACATTGTATTAGTCCATTATTTTTAAAAGTCAAGGAAAGGTTTATATATGGAAGGATATTTTCTTTGTTGGTTACCAGGGATGGGAGGGGAGGGGAGGGAACACTGTTAGGTAGAGATAAGTATTGATTTGGGTGAAGAGAAGGGCAATGTACCAAACGTGAGTGATCAACACGGTGGCAGTGAAGAAGAAGACAACATAGAGAGGTGCATGGAAGATAGAGACAACATAGGTGAACCCTTTTGCACATTGTCAGTGAAGGCAAACATTGATTTATGGGTGGATAGATGGGTGGATAGGCTGAACTATTAGGTATATCTAAGCAGGAGGGATTGTGCCCATGACCATGTATAGAGTTGATGTTTCTACAAGTGTATTTGTACGTTCTGTAAGAAGTCCCAGGTATATAGATGAGCTGACAAGAGACAAGGTGTAGTCACTTGTTGGCTACAGCCAGTTACCCAGAGGAAGCAAGTAGTTGAACCTGTGGGCTCGGGACCATAGTCCCAGGGGACATCAAGCTCAATTGACATACCATATTACACAAAAACATTGTTCCACATCCTACTTTGGTGAGGGGAGCTCTGGTAGCATAGTGGCTAAGGCACTTGACTGCTAACCAGAAGGCTGGCGGTTCAAACCCACCAGCCACTCCTTGGAAGGAAGATGGGGCA
>NW_006921603.1:8839864-8863250 GCF_000298275.1 Orycteropus afer afer | reverse complement strand
AAAGACAGGCATATGAGCTGAGTATTTCCATTTAAGAAGTTAAACTCCTTGGAGAGAACAATCATGGGAGAATAGAAAGGCTGTGCATGCACAGGGAGACAGCTTGGGGGGCAGGGGTGCATGGAGGGAAGGACACAGAGAAGAGGTAACTTTGGGGAGGAAGTGGGAGGAGAGCTGTTGCATTGTGGGAAATTTCAGTCAACATCATGAGACAAAGTGTATGTGAACTGCTAGATGGAAAGTGAATTTGCTCTATAAACTTTCACCAAAATCACAATAAGTAAGTAAATAAATATTTTTAAAACATGTATATACAGATACACCCTAGTGTGCAATGGTTAAGAGCTTGGCTGCTGACTGAAACTTGGCAGTTTGAACCTACCCAGCACCTCCATGGTAGAAAGACTTAGAGATCTGCTCCTATAAATATTACAGCTTAGAAAACCCTATGGGACAGTTCTACTCTGTCACATGAGTTGCTGTGAGGCAAAACTGACCCCAAAGCACCTAGCAACAACAACAACAAATATAAATGTGTGTTTGTGTGTGTGTGCTTATATATATCCACACACATATGTACATATAACGTGTATTTTTAAATACATTCCTCTCTTAAGAAAAATACACAGATGTAGCCAAGTTAAATTATTTGCAACTAGTTCTTTGTCTCTAGTTATACTGTGTTCTTTTATGCTGGTAAAATAACATGCTTTAACTAGCAAATATCTCTAAATAATTTACTTGCTTTTCAAATACAGTAATTCCCCCAGTTACGAATGGGCAACTTGTACTTCCCCTTTAATATTATATAAATTTGCCCTAATTTGAAATGATTGAACCAACCCCTACTCACAACAAATTCTTCATCACAATCACCTTTACTTGCTGCACATGCAGCTTTTAAATCATTGAAAAGACTTTGAGCCTTTTCATGCACTAAAGTAAGGCTAAGTATGAACTGTATGTACCTGTTCCAACTTACCTACAAATTTACCTTAAAGACACACTAAGGAACAGTCTCATTAGTAACCCAGGGACTGCCTGTACAACAAGACAATGGGGTCAATTTTTACATATATTTACCCAGCATGTATCCTGGGTCCTAAGCCAGACTCTCCCATTGTTCACTAACTATGGAAAGCTGTCCAACTCTTGCTGCCTTCCATAGCTGAGGGTGGGGGGCAAGTGGCTAGAACCTCAAAATCCAGTAGCAACATCTCATTTTGCAAGACCCCAGAAAACAAGTACATAGAGTTGTCCAGCCCAAGCTAGAACACATTTTGATGATCTCTAACCCAAGAAATGCAGAAGTGTACCAAGGACAAGTGGCACTAGGGTATGGCTGCAGGATGTAGGCACTCTTCGGACGCCTATTCTGCGCCCCCAACAGTGCGAATAAAAAAATGTAAGGTGCAATGTATGAGGCCTGTGAATCACAGGACCTCATCTAGGCTCTCTAGGGTTAAAACTGGGTGACGCACAGGCAGCACAAAGAAAGATGTTAAATCAAATGAGAATGACTGCTCCAGGACTGGAGGCGCTATTATTTTGAATAAGATTGAAAAGGCCAGAAAAAGCAATTCAAAAACATTTCAATTATGTATTTCCCAGAACTACATCTTTGAACAACTAATGCAAATGTTACCACCACAATAAAACTTCTTCCCACATAAAAGCATATAAAACAGGTTGAACAGCATATACTTTATATATCATATGCATATTTTTGACTATTAATAAAAAATTCAAATTCTATATATGCTTTACTCTCCTAAGCAATACAGTAATTATGATTAAGGGACAAGCAACACAAAAAGAGCCAATTTATCTTACTCGTGCTCAGGAATACTATTGTGTAACTAAGCAACTAAAGACAAAATATGGTCTAATTAATTCACTCCTATGCTTATTTAAAAGACACAATTAGAACATTTTTATTTTCCAGCCTGCACAGTAGCTCAACATGCTTGAGGGTGTAGAAAGCAAAGCCTATTATTCTCAAAGACAAGAGTTTAATGTTTAGTGCCACTGATCAGGCTTGGAATACAACTATGGGAGGAGGGGTGGGCTTCACAGCCCAGTATACTCAGAGCCATGAGAAAGGAAAGGTAGGGGGCAAAGATGTTTATGGGGTCTTTAGATTCACTAGCAACATGTGACCTCTGGGCATAAGGATGGAAGTGGGTCTGTGAACTTGATGGTCATATGCATGTGGACAGCAATAAGCCAGTGTGTGCCTATTTATACAGCCCCTAAGATCCTACTGAAATTCACATAATTAACCACCCATCCTAGTCTGCGAGATAAATGTCAAATATCCATCTTCAATGCTGCTAACAGTGCATCTGATTTTAAAAGCTGAATTAATTTACGCAAGTATGTGCTGGAGATTGATGCCATTAACATGATTCTAAAGCACCCTTTCAATAATAATCATCATCTGCATGTTTGAAATGTGTTGTCAATACTGACGCTCACAGTGCAGGATGTGAGTGACGCCCTCTGAGGGCTAAGACCTAGGTTCTAATCTCTAGTAAACCAGTTAGGAACACAGGCTGACCTGGTGCAAGGGCTCTGGAGCTCATTTCTCAAGAAATGCTGGAGTCCATGACCACATTTCTGAGGCAAATGTGTCCTTAAGCCAACAATCGATAAATTTATTTTAAATTTTTTTAAAAGCCAAGCCAACAGGGAATCACTAGCTACAATGTTATTCTGAGTAGAAGGTGGCAAATATCCAACTATCCTGGCTATAAAAAATGACAAGCAAATGCATTTGATTCGAGCAATTAAAGTCTGGATATTGGTTAAAACTAGACTTTGATAAATGAGCTTGAATCATATATCACTAGATGCCACTAAGAACAATGGTATGCTTTATTAATAATTAATAATGAAGTATTTACATGTATGGACTCTTGTACTTCATAAAAATAACATTTCCTTAGTATGTGCCTGACAGTCTAAATGTCAAGAGAGGTTTTAATTGCTTACAATTCTGACTTGCTATCAAACATGTGGCCTAGTTAAGACTTCAGCCTCAACAACATGCTGGTTTATATGAACTGTCAACCAACAGTCAGGTGAAAAGTGAGTCTTCTTCCCTTAAGTCTATCTAGTCTTTTCAAAGGTTCCTACCCCAAAAGCCTGACTTTGTATGGGGTGATGGCTAAAGACTGGAAATACACCCAAAGAGATAAAGATGTTGGTTCTAGCATGATCATTCAGTCCTAACTATTCATTAATCCTTTGCTAAATGCTCCTAAAAACAAACCTTCACTCATATTTTCACGTCCTACATTGCCAATGACTATGGATTACAGAGGAGGAACAAAAAGTGTGAGAAGGGGTGCCAGAGCTGGCCCATATGTGAATGATGGATCATAGGCCCTCTGCCACAAAGAAATTGGGCCAAGCTTAAAGAAAGGAGAGGGTAGGCAAGAAGGAATTTCAATGATGTCATTCAGTCATTCAATACATACTTAGTGAGTAGCACAGAATACTGTGAGGAACACAGGGGTGAATAAGACACAACCTTCTGCCCCTAATAGCATTACTGTAATTATGTGTGCTTGTGTGCATGTGTGTTAGGTAGGGGTGGTTGGCAAGGCAAAGTTGTATCAGACACAACTAATATAAGACACAATGTGCAAAGGACCGTAAGCTCCGTGAGGGCAGGGGTTCTTGTCCATCTCCTTCATTGCTGTATCCCCAGTTCCCAGAACAGGAGCTGGCACTTAGTAGGTACTTCCTAAATATGGGTTGAGTGAATGACAGTTCAGAGATGAAGACTGTGTTTTTTTAATTTCCAGAAAGATCAATAAAGGGTACAAATAGATGGTAACCATAATTATTCTCAACTTTAAGGAACACAGACTCATAAAGTCTGATGGCTTTTTGAATACTGACCAGGGTTTGTCTGTGGCACTGACCAGGAGGTTTTTTAGGGTAGGGGTTGTTCCCCTTCATCTTTACATCCCAGTCCCCAGCACACAGTAGGTCTTCAATCAACATCTGAGGAACTGAACAAATATTCTCTTACCAAAAACATGAGCCTTGCCTCCGAAGACATACTACATTTACTGTCAGCATAATTTACCAATGTGTTATACAGCATCTTATATTGTTTTTACATTGGTTTAACATATGTTGATCTCATCTTCCTATCAAGATTGGTAAGATTCTTGAGAAAAAGGGCCACATGACAGACTGCTTTGCATTCTCCTCTGAACCCAGTACAGTGCTAGGTTACTACTAAGAAAGTAGTTCTTCATTAACTCAAGACAGACCACCCAACACTGGCTGGAGCAGACTCTCACCCATACAAAATGGAGTTCTGTACAGCTCCCATTCCCCAAATCTTAACAACCTGGACCTGACTTTGAAGCAAATCAAGATTCATATATGTAAATGTTAATGGCAAAATATTAAGGCTAAATTATTTCTTACATTTCTAGATCTTGCCCTAAACTCAAAGAAAGAGAAACAGGTACACAGTCACATACTTTATTTTAAATCAACCCTGCAGGCCAGAGGTCGGCACTGTAAGGTGCCAGACAGTAAATATTTTCAGCTTTGTGGGCCATACAGTCTCTGTCAAAACTACTCAGCACTGTTGTTATAGCAAGAAACTAGCCACAGTCAATATGTAAAATGAATGACTATGTTACAATAAAATTTTATTTATAAAAACAAGTGGCAGGTGGGTCAGATTTGGCCCTCAGGTAGTAGATTGCAGACTCTTGTCAAATTCTAATAAATTCCCTTTGTGTCATTCATCACTTATCGACCTACTTCTAATGGACCTGCTAAGCAGAGAGAAAAGATATCCCTTTCTTAGCTTAAGATGATTCCTGAAGTAAGTAATCATCATTCTAATTACATTCATCATTCATTAAGCTCTCATGGATAGGTACTAAGCTAGTTGCCAGGCCCTTTTCATTATTATTTCTAATTTTCTCAGCAAGCCTGCAAGGTAGAGGCCATTAAACCCATTTTACGGATGAAGAAACTGAGGTTCAGAAAAGTTAGAAAATTGTCCCAGGTCAGTGAGGTCACTTAAAATGTCTCTGCAATCTCTCGAAAAAAGGGGGACAAAAAAAATCGGCTCATGGATGCAGACCAGGGCCTGCGCAGAGAAGAGTAAGTCCAAAACAGCACCTCTTTGATTCCGGAATGTGCTGGCTAACCCCAGACATGATAAAATCAGGCAATCTTTAAAAAAATCCTGCCAATCAAGTTCACAGAATATAAAAGGAAGAAAATGAAAATCCTTCAGAAGCCTTTTATTTTGGCCACACAGCCACATTCACCCTATGGCTAAAAAATAGCCTATTTGGGGGGGGGGAGGGACCTGGATTGGCCATGTGTTGTAGCAAACTAACCTAGATGCCACTCTTTCTCAGAGACAAGCTATCTTCAAGAAGGTCCATGATAGTGATCTCAAACTTCAGTGAGAAGTACGGTAATTATAATAGTCAAACATTACTGACATACCTCATATGCACCAACTTCAACTGTAAGCCTCATATGCACCAACTTCAACTGTAAGCACAGTACATGTATTAACTCATTGAAACCTTAAAAAAAAAAAAAAAAAGAAAGAAAGAAAAGGAGCTCTGGTAGCATAGTGGCTAAGGCACTTGACTGCTAACCAGAAGGCTGGCGGTTCAAACCCACCAGCCACTCCTTGAAAGGAAGATGGGGGAAGATGGGGCAATCTACTTCCGTAGTGATACTGCCTCGGAAACCCAAGGAGGGGTCTGCCTCGGAAACCCAAGGAGGGGTCGCTATGAGTCGGGTCCGACTCGACGGCACATAACAACAACAACATACTTCCATTCCACAGATGAGAAAATTGAGGCACAGATATTTTAGAACTTGCCTAAGATCACACAGCCAGGATGAGACTGCTTAAAATGTTTAAAATGCAGAATCCTGGGCTCCACCTCCAGAGATTCTAACTGAACTGATTGCAATAGGTACCTGGGAATCAGCATCTTTAACAAGCATCTCAGTAATGCTGGTGATCACCAGATATGGTGATGGCCAAACCACTTTCAGAAATCCTGGATGCATGCTAGATAGAGTCTGTAACACTCCAAGTATGCTTGATCTTGACCCCTGACATCTTTTCCTTAACCATATCTACAATTGCAAACCTTCTTATAGAATCCGGCTCATGGCTGGTCCTACTGAAAGCCAAGCTAACACATCTACCTATTTTACTGCCAATAAATTAAGCACTTGGCAATTTAAAATTGAATGTCATCAGAAGTTACCCAGTAACAGAACCAATTACCTACCTACTTTGCCATTTTCCTCCTCTGAAGAGCTACTAGCTGAATGTGGCAATTGTGGGTAATTACAGTACCGAAGACACTTAACTCCTTGCACGTGGCCCTGCTATTCACTTTCATGATAATTTAAGACAGTTTCATGATCAGGCCCTGTAACCTCCACACAAACATAAAAATTATTAAGTTCAATCATTGTTTATAATGCAAGAATATCTAGAGCAAAGGACACCATAATCGTAAGTCCTTTCTAGTTACATAGCATTTTAAAGTTTATAGAGCATTTTTGTCATATAATACATCTTGGTCTTCACAACATCCCACAGTCAGCCTTACTACAGTTCCCATTTTACAGCTGAAGAAACTGAGGCTCAGAGTGTTTCAGATTCAAGGTCAAATAGTAAGTTGCAGAATCAAAATGTGACTTGCTGGAATGCTTTTCCTCAACACCACTCTGCTAGCATTGGAAGCATATGGAGGCTGCAGTCTACATAAGTGTTTAAGTCATTTTCATAATTATTAAAACTAATAATAAATTGTTAGTGATTCATAATAAGATTATTCAAAATATAACTATTACTGTTATATTTTACTGGCTAGAAATAGTTGTATTTTATAAAATAAGAATGGCTCTGCTACCTAAATATCTGGTGACCTTTGGCAGAGCCTACTGACTAGTCAACAGTTCTAAAATATACAAGGGGCTGTCCATATTATCCCATGCTTCTAGTATATAACATAATGCATTCAGTCTCTGGTTTTAAGGATAAGTTTCAGTGGAATAACATATACCCCAAAACCAAAAACCAAAACCTGCTGCTGTCCAGTCAATTCTGACTCATAGTGACCCCCTTGGGTTTTTGTGGTGATAAATCTTTATGGAAGCAGATTGCCTAGTCCTGCTTCCAAAGAGAGGCTGGTGGATTTGAACCACCAACCTTTAGGATAGCAGTCAGATGCCTTAGGCACTGTGCTACCAGAGCTCCTAATGTATATACAGACACACACAAAGGTAAGCTTGAGGAGGTCTCGGTTCAGCCTGGTGACCTCTGACAAACCACATAGCCTCTGCAAGCCTATGTCTCCAACCAGAAAATGGGAATATAAAGTCCTGCCTTAACCAGCCTCATAAAATTATCACAAGGGTCAATGAGAAAATATTCCCCCAAAAAACCTCTGAAAGGCATAACAAACCACACAGGATGCTATTTTTAATCTTACACAATTATCGATTTTCTGTTTTCACAACTGACGTCTTTACATTGCAAGAAATCATGAAAAGACAGAATGATTATCTTAAACCAAAAAAAGCATTCTGAGTCCTGGCTGTCCTTTTGAAATGGATGCTGATGTCAGCTCAATCAAGAAATTATTAACCTCCATTTGGTTACTTAAAATAAACTGTGCTGGCTGATTAAATGTGCTGAACATTTCCTCCAAGTAACAGTGGACATCACCAAGAAACCCTTCCCTTTCGGTTACAGACTGCAAACAGCAAATGCATCATTCAAAACTATTTAAAAGCAATAATAAAAATCATTTCAATGTATATAAACAAGTTAATGGAGTAACTGAAAACAAAGCAAATTTCTTAATGAGAGGGCCCTGTTGCCCCCTTTAGGTGCCGGCAGTAAATGCTGGTTTCTGTAGCCTCTCCTCTGGAGGAGACTGCTGCTGTTCAGCTAATGAATGACTAACTTAGGCCAGGGGGGAAATGACATCACCAGGGTGGAAAACCGATCTGCATTGGGAAACTTTCTACCTGCTTTACATTTGTCATAATTATTTTGCACAATGCAGCCTGCATTTGCATAATTTTGAGGCGTGTCATTATCGCAATTGAAAATTGTTTTAATATGGCTGAATAATTCACAATGACATCAGCCAAAGTCCTAATGAAATATACAAGTATAATCATACAGCTAATTACCAGCCGTTAGCATTAAAAAACAAATCATGCATAATATTAGACGATGTATATGCAGCTGAGGATTATAAATAGAGCCATCTCCCTCCGCAAACCCCCTAGAGTTTACTTTTAAATGGCAAGATTAATTTTCTCAGGTATGGCTCATACAGCAGTGAAGAAATGCACCGATCATTACAATGGTTCTCTTTCAATTCCCCATAATGAACTATTAAAAAGAAATCGTGTATTTAAAAATGTATCTATTCACTACCTGCAATTCTAGCAGATGCAACCTTCAGTTAATACAGCTTTTATTCTTAAGTCAGATTCACTCTTTAATTACAACACCAGATATGAAAACTGGATCAGGTGAGGTCAACTCGGGGTCTTTAAACAATATTCCAATTTCAATTCCAAAAACAAACAAACAAAAAAGTGACCACAAAATATCTCATAAAACACTGAATAATTTCCTCCTGGGTTTAGTCAAAAGTCCATTAGGCACTGCCTCTTTTTTAGATATTTAATCCTTCCCTTTTCCAGATCACAGGCCATGTTGAAGTAATAAATTTGAAAAGCAAATAATAAGAAATCAGGAGGGGGAGGGGGAGGAAGACAGCTGCGCAGGAAAGTTGGGTCGGGGGAGGGGGCCGAGCGAGACCTTGGGAGGGGGAACGAGCTCAACCTGTTGGTAGGTTGCAGGATTTTCACAGTATTTCCAAACAACACCTTTGTAAATTGCAAGCGGATGTCGGGAAATATGAACGTTTAAAACCCAAAGCTGATCGGGAGGGCGGGGGGGGGGGGCGTGCAGTTGGAGGAGGAAGGTGGGGCTTATTTCCGAAGAGGCAGATTCGAGGGCGAACGTTTTGACGAACTCCAGTAATTAACCGGCATAGACCACTGAAGGGTAATTCGATCCTGGGGAGAGGGGGAGGACTGGCGATGCCAAAAGTACAATCAACTCCATCAGAAAAAGGAATCCGGGAAGGGCTGGCAGCTCAGAGCCCCGCGATGAGTTCAACGGAGTAACATTCATTTAACAAAAAGATCCTTACACCTACCTCGAAAGCTCGGGAACCTGGCACCGAGCTAGCTGCCCTCAAAAGTCCTAGTTTGATTACCCTGCTCTCGCTTGGGCAACACAAAGCCTTGCCAGGCAGACGTGCGCCCTCCCTCCCCCGCCGCGCCGTGCACACCAGCGCCCCAAAATAGTTCCCCCGGTAGGTACCACTGCGCTGAGGTCGGTCAGCTGACGAGGGGAGCCCGCAGAACTGCGGTCACACATGAAATGACAGAGCCGGAGGGAGGCGGCCGCCCTGGCGCCCAGTGACAGCGGGCTCACCTCGGGCGTCCTCCCGGGAGCGCGGCGAGCGCCCCCCCGGCCGCCCAGAAACGTGCCGGGGGAGGCTGTGTCCCTCCCCACCCTCCCTGGAGCGCTGTCTGGGCGCTGCAAACGCTGGACCTGCAGGGCCAGTGGGCAAGCACACACCCCTCTGCTCTCCCCTCCCCCGCCTCCGTCCCACACACCCCCAAATATTGTGCTGGAAGGGGTCCACTTTGCGTGGAGTAATTTCAAACTAGAACATCAAATGGCTTGTTGGGGAGGGGGGAGGAGGGGGCGAGAGATAGTTGTTAATGCTTAACGTGTTTGTGCCGGTTACACGACCGCTTTGAAATCCGCCCGGGCAGATCTGCAAGTTATTTGAATGTATTATTCCAGTACCTGTCATTTATCACTTTATTCAACACGTCTTTGCCAACTCAATAGCTTTTGATCTCACTCTGCCTCCATTTCGTAATTTCCGCCCTCTTAAACATATCAAATACTTACTTTTAAAAAGTGAACAATATCGAAACCCACCGAAAGAAATCCACCCAGCCACGACCGAGCCAGACAAGAAGGTAAATTTTCAAAAGACAAAAAATATTTTAAAAATTAAAAAAAGGGCATGTGATGTTCAAGCAGCAGTAGGGAAGCGAACGATCTGACACACACACACACACACACACACACAGATCCTTGAACAAAACCCTTCTCGAACAAGTTATTTGATCTTGACTAAAATCAGCAGTTGGATCCTCTTTGTAAAGCTGACAGCCAAACTCTGACAATGGCAAAATACTCGAGCCCCAGCTAGTGGCGCTACCCCTTTAAAAAAGGAGTCGATCTTGCTCGCCTGCAGAAGTGAATACAGTATTTTCAAGCTTGCCCTGTAATAAGCATTACTAAGGGGAAAAAATAATAAAGAAAGAAAAGAGGGAGAGATAGGTTTACCACCTCGCCATGGTCGCTATTTCTGCCCTGGGGAGTGTCTTCTGGGAGGAAATAAAGTTTAGAGCTGGATAAAAGTTGCCGGCTGGTCCTCTCTTCCCACAACAGCTGGAGCTCCGCTATGCAAATCGGATCCTTTGGCGTACATCTTACAAAGAAAAAGTCGCCAAGGGACAAAATTCTTGGTTTGCCTTCAAGGTGGAATTGAAAAGCCTTGTAGAAAATGTAAGGTCCGTGCAAGCCACACGGTGAGCCGACCCACTGCAGGGGGAAAAAAAGGCACCAAATAAATAATGTAGCCATCAGAGCACATACATCTATTCCCAGACAAATTTACACACAGACATCACACTCTTAATACAGACGACCCAACAGATATAACGCTGGGTGGAAAATAACAGAGCCCACAAATTTTCTGCCTGCCTTAAAAAAATAAAAAATAAAAAACTCCAGGGCCCCCCACCCGCCACCCCTCCCCATCTCCCTATTTGAGGTGGTAAAATTACGTTATATATGTATGAGCAGTGCAGGGATTTTTTAAAACAATAAAAATGATTTTGGGAGATGCAGAGGGTAAAAGTTTGGTGAAAAGTTTGTGGGGGGTGTGGGTGGGTGCAGAGGTGTGGGTGAGCTGGGGGGTTGGGGGGTGCCGGGGGGGTGCCGGGATCGGAGGAGCGGAGGAGAGCGAAATACCTGGAGTGAGTTGGGCTCCATCTCGACGTTCTGAATTGATTGAACTCAACATTCTCTCCAAACTTGTTGGCTTGAATGGATTGCATCAGGTCCTGGCAGGGAAAAACATTCTCTGCCTTCAGCCGGCGTAATGTCTCAATATAAAACTGAGCTCTTGCCTCCTCTCCGGCGCAAAAATGATTGAAAATATGTCCTAATATTTCTCTGATGACTCAATTTTCAGCTCCTGTCAAAACTGTGTGGGTTTCTTTCCAAATGTGGGTTGATCAAATTCATAATCGGGAGAAAGGCTCCCTCCGATCTCGGCGGGAAGCGGATGGATCAAGGCAAAAAACATACAGGAAGATTTGTAAAAATAAAATCCACTCTAAAACTATGTGAACATGCTATCTCCCTCTTCCCAATCTCCCAAGTCTAGATGTGTCATCTAATGAAATTTTTGGAGAAGCCGAGGACCAGTAAGCTCCGCTGTGCATCTGACAGGACCTGCTTGTATATGTCTAATATAAAGAACATTTCCTGCAGAGATTCCGGGGCGCTGCTCCTCTTTCTAATGCTCCTTAGCAGATTTGCTGTTATTAGACATGTAGATTTGTTTGATAGTTAAATTACGCTTCCTCACTGCCATGTTTTCGAGAACTAATCTGTTAAATTATCTTTTGATGCCTATTTACATGGAAGGGAAAAGTGGGTTATCGATTATATAAACATATAAATATTAATGCATTTGTTCGCTTCGCAAAAAAAAATACTCAGCAAAAAAAAAAAAAAAAGAAAGACAAGTGAGCAGTGCACACACATCTCAGGATTTTGCGAACAATATTGAACGGACAGCGACTGCATTTAGGGACTGGAACAATAAACGATGCATGATAAATCAATAAATGCGAGCAGCGAGTCTGCTCGGAATATGAATTCAGGCTCCCGGTTCTGAGTGTGCATTCTTTAATTTTGAAGTATATACACTAGTACGTGTTTACAATGCTGATGGACGCCAAGGGCGCTCTCAAATGATAATGTGTTTATATAACCCAGCGCTACAGGAATAATATACCGACTCCTACCCCACCCCCACTCCCTCCCCCGCCAAAAAAAAAAAAAAAAAGGGAGGGGAGCTTCCTCAATAATAGTTTGAAACTGAAAAAAATCCATCTGCAAACTAGTTAAATACAACCAGAAATTAAGCTGTTGAAAACCGAGGGCATGAACCGTAAGACAATAAAGGCTTTAAATGTGTATATTTATTGTTCTGGAGCCCTGGAGCATTGCGAGGTTTGCATGCACGGCTATTATGCAAACACAGAGAAACTTAAGAGCGACAGAACAAGGAACAGGCAGAGACTGCAAAGCCCTCGCTCGCTCCGACCCAGCTGCCGGTCCTCCGCTAGGCTAGATTGCATTTTCGCAGTGTTGATGTAAAATGGTGTACTCGCTTCCCCCACGCTCCCCCACCCCCTTCGCCGCTCTCCTCCCACTTCTTCCAGCACCCCCCCCCCCGGATTTTATTATATTGGCACCAATCTTTCCAAAGTGGGTCTGGCATGCTAAAAAAGTAAACATGTAATATGTGGGGAATAAGGTCTGTATAGTATGACAGTTGAAACTTGATCTGTGATAAAATTACAGGATGTTGAAATTACTAGTAAGCTATTTTTAACGCTTTCGCAACGTTTCACCTCTAGTCACAGCATCTAGTTGAAACAGGATTACTTTAATGAAAATTATATTCACATGGCTGAAGTTAATACACCCGACAGAGCACAAATGCCTTATATTCAGTGACTTGAGGTGGAAAGACCCTCTGTGTGTATTTTTATGCCTTTTCATAACGTCTGCGTCCGCTGCAGTAAGAATTAGGGCACTTAAACATTATCTAAACCACATTTTTGATTCAGAACATGGGGAAGTAATAAAAGGCAAGATCTATCTCGTTTCTACACACACAGAGATAAACGAAAGAAAATGGCAGATCCTCCAATTACAATAAGTAATAAAAGCCCATGCCAAAGAGCTGGTATTGTGAAAGCTGTCGAAAACTATTTTAATAATTTAAAGTAATATCACAACTCTGCACCATTGAGGAAGACAGTGTAACAATTCGCAGTCTCCCATCTTTTGCATTAGCCAAATTATGACTTGCACATCACTCTTTAATTATCTTCCTTGAAATTTCATCTGATCTTCCTATTTTATAAACATGGGTTACAAAGAGAAATTACAGCTCTCTCGCTCTTTTTAACTTTATGATGCATACTGCAGACGTTTGATTAGAATAACCCATTTTGCTCATTTTTTTACATATGAATGGAATTGACTGAAGGGAATTTTAATGTATTAAAAAAAAAAAAAAAAAAAAAGCCACGAATGGTGCCTAAGGCTCTCTTAGTCTCTGTCCTGTTAGCATAAATACATACATCCAATTCAAGAAATCCTATATTAAAAAACTTAAGTTGCAGTATTTTGCCAAGATCATATTTGAGATCGACTGAGTCAGTTCCTGTATGACCAATGCAGCAGCACTTATGCAGGAAACCTCAACAAAATGCCTGAGGGTATCCCTCGATTGTATATCAAATCTCTCTCTTTAAAAGTACACAGCTCTTTACAGCATCTAAGCAACTTCTATCTGTGGTGCCATAAGTCTTTAAGTGTCTATAAGGCACTTCATCTAATTAGAAACCTGTTTCTATGTTTCTTCAAGGTAGGCGCTGAACTAGGCTGCATGCTGCATAATCTCTCTTCTCGTAAATTCCCCGATAAGGTTTTTGAGATGTTAACAATTGCAGAGATCTAGGTCTGAATATTTCTGAATATCTGCAGTCTTGTAGTCAGATGAATGCTAAATTTCAAAACTGAATCACAGGGGTATCTTCCCCTTCTTTTTAGCACTTCTTTCTACCACCACCACCACCGCCCCCATGACCATAATAAATCTAATAAATCAAACCTCTGATCCAATCCTGGGAATGGCTTTTAAAATTACAGATCACAATGGTGTGTGTTTACAAAAAAAAAAAAAAAAAAAAAACCTTCTATATATTACCTCTTCTTTAATGTGATGCTTGGTAGGCACCTGTAAATTATCTGTGTAGCAAATATCCATACAAAGAAAGTTTCAATTAAGATAAGGAGATTGTATTGAAACAGTTCTTTGAAGTAATGTAGTTAATAGCCTGTTTGATTTCTGCTAGTGAGAGAGTAATAACGTGGATTCAAGGCTCCATCAATCACAGAGCAGATGTAAGACTTGAGACACCGACACCCAGGGGAATAGAAGCAAACTCCTGCAGTGCAGGGTCCCTGGGCTAATGTAAAGTAAATACTCATAAACAGATTGAATGTGGTAAGAAGACAATCCATTCAGGACAGTTATAATCATGAAAGCAACTGCTTTATTTATCTATTTTTTAAAAAAAGCTTGTAGCTGAGACTTGTGTATAAAAGAAGATTGGGGAGGGGGATGTAGTATATGTTTATATGACCCACTATTTCTGGGCTGTTTCTTGTACTGAAACAGAGGAACCTATACTCACACATCTATATTCCTGTTGTTTTGCAAGCCAAAAATCTAACCCTGTTTAAAATTATCTGGTTTATTTAAAAGGTAAAAATGTAAAAAATCATCCTCATCCCTCAAGGAGTGGGGGAGGCAGTGGACACATAATTCAGTGTCTCTGAATCGTTTCATAAAGGATCAGACGGATTAAGTTAGTTGCAAAAACCAGCAGTGACATAATTAGGCAGCTTGAACTATAATAAACAGGATCATAAAAAAAAAAGATAAATAAAAAGTACAGTTTGAAGAAAGAGGGCAACCATTTCGAAAATGCAAAGCTCTCTGCGCATCCTAAGGCCTCCCCCTCCCCCAAATTGCAAAAGACAACTGAAGCATTTTTGACCTTGGCTACAATAATACTTCATGTTTTAGCACTTTAGTCAGCATTTTATCTACTAATTGCTACACACTACCGCATGTGGCTCGAATCTGCCACTGCAGCTTTCTTTCATTGGTGAGTGAATTGCTTGATAAAGACTGAGAATTCAACCTGGCTGTTTCCTTGCTTGCTCCCCTCAACTCACCAACCCCCCTTCCCTTTTTTTTTCTTTCTTCCCCTTCCCCTCCTCCAGATAGAAGCTGCTAATTTTTCCAGAAAATACTGCGTGGATCAGAACAGGGACGATGTATGGCTCCCTAATCTCCTTCCAGCGGTTAAACTCGGGCCTCTTAGGCGATTGGGAGGCAAAACGGGAATACCGAGAGGGGGGGCTGAAGGGTGCAAAACGCGGGGGGTAAAGGGGACTTCGGGGACTTTTGGCGGACTTGATACGAGATGATTCTGCATATTGGTCTCTTGGCTAATTCATCCCTGCTTGAAAGTCCATGGGGTACCATGCTGCCCACCTGGGGACCTCGGGTTAGGGCCTCTCCTCCTTCTCGTTTGGTCAAGAAGTGGGGTGCGAAGGGGCAGTCCGGGAGTCTGCGACTCATTCGTGGACTAGAAAGCCATCACTATCTAAGGGTTAGCCACCGCCTGGTTCCCTCCTCCTCCAAGCCTGGCGCCATCATGGGGAGGTGGGTGGGTGGCGTTATTAATAAGGCGGCCTCCAGCAGAGCTGGCTCGCGGAGTCTTAGAGCAACAAGTCTATTGGTTTTAAAGAGGATAAACCAGGTTATACGGGTCATTGCTTTCGAGGAGACCTCTAGTGGTCAAAGATTGAGCTACATCTTAAATTTAGGGCTCTTATTTTTGGGAGCTCTGGTAGCATAGTGGCTAAGACACTTGCCTGCTAACCAGACGGCTGGTGTTTCAAACCCACCAGCCACTCCTCGGAAGGAAGGTTGGGCAATCCTACTTCCGTAGTGATACTGCCTCGGAAACCCAAGGAGGGGTCGCTATGAGTCGGGGCCGACTCGACAGCACACAACAACAACAGGCCAGAAATTCAAGCCGGACTCAGAAGACCTGGAATGAGGGAAATCATTGTTGATGTCAGATGGATTTTGGCTGAAAGCAGAGAATACCAGAAAACAGTTTATCTGTGTTTTATTGACTATGCGAAGGCGTTTGACTGTGTGAATCATAACAAAGTATGGATAACATTTGAAAGTATGAGAATACCAGAACACTTAATTGTGTTAATATGGAACTTGTACATAGACCAAGAGGCAGTTGTTTGAACAGAATAAGAGCTCTGGTAGCATAGTGGCTAAGACACTTGCCTGCTAACCAGACGGCTGGTGGTTCAAACCCACCAGCCACTCCTCAGAAGGAAGGTTGGGCAATCCTACTTCCGTAGTGATACTGCCTCGAAAACCCAAGGAGGGGTCGCTATGAGTTGGGGCCGACTCGACGGCACATAACAACAACAACAACAACAATGTGGTTTAAAGTCAGGAAATATGTGTACCAGGATGGTATCCTTTCACCATACTTATTCCTTGTGTATGCTGAGCAAATAATCCAAGAAGCTGGACTTTATGACAAAGAAAAAGGTATCAGGATGGGAGGAAGACTGATAACCAACCTTCAGTATTCAGATAACACCATCTGCTTGCTGCAAGTGAAGAGGACTTCAAGTACTTATTGATGAAGATCAAAGACTATAGCCTCAGTATGGGTTACACCTCAACATAAAGAAAGCGAAAATCCTCACAACTGAACAACGAATAAGGAAGACTAAAGAAAAATTGATGCCATTGAATTCTGGTGTTGGTGAAGAATATTGAACATGCCATGAACTACCAGAAGGGCAATCAAATCTATCTTGGAAAAAGTACAGCTTGAATGTTCTTTGAAGGCCAGGATGGCAAGACTTGTGTCATGTACTTTGGACATATATCAGAAGGGACCAGTTCCTGGAGGGCATCATGCTTGGTAACACAGAGGGTCTATGGAAAAGAGGACGGCGCTCAATGAGGTAAACTGACACAGTGGCTGCAACAATGGGCTCAAGCGCAGCGACACTGGTGAGGATGGTGAGGGACCAGGCAGTGTTTCAGCCAGTTGTGCATAGGGTCACTATGACCCCAACTGGACTCCATGGCATCGGGCTTTAAATTAGTCCTCTGTCCTGGGGATAGGGCTCCAGCTCAGGTTCCAGGAGTAAAGGCTGGTGGTCACTTTGGAGGGGCAGGGACGGGAACAGATTTCTCAGGGATTTTAAGCCAGAGCCAAAGAGGCACAGGGACTAACAGCAAGTCATCCCCCGGGAAAAATGATGCCCTTTGTGGGCTTCAGAGGCCCCAGGTTCCTCCGGTCTTGATAAGTATGGGAACTTCTTATCTGTTTTTCACCAGGGTCTGAGATTAATCATGTATTCTCAGGGAAGCTGGATTAAATGTGCCCATGCCATTTTGAATTACAATAGCAATGCTGAGTCTTTAGTTTTCCTAATTTGTTTGTAAATTAAAGCCAAGTCCCACTTCTTCACCCCAATTACAAATATACCCAAACACCCTTAATTTTAAACAAAATTCATTGCTTTCAAGTGCCCTTGACATTTATGCTTTATTTAGTCTAGAAATAACTAAGCTGCTCTTTTTTTTCTTCTTCCTTTTTTTTTTAAAATATTACATGCATCAAAGAGGTGTATATGACTCTTGACTAAATTGTGGCCTTGTCCCTTTATCCAGAATACCACAGTATTCCATCTCAGGTGACAGGGTGGTAGAAGAAAGGGTAATGATGACTCATAGGCTCCTTGCTCTTTAGCTTCATTTGTGATCCACATATCAATAAAGTATTTGATCAAACTGCTCCCCAACATGGCATTTTAAGAAATTGCTGGAAATAGAGCAAAGAAGAATGAAGAAAATGAAAATTCATGGAAACAATTAGTCCTAGTGACTGGTACACCATTTGATCTGCAGCCTATACAACTATGAGACCAGAAGAACTAGATGATGCCCGGCTAACACTGTCATTCACTTGGAAGGCGATCTATGTAGGAGATCCTTGATAGAGAGGGAGAACAATGTGAAACAAAACTCAAAATCATTTGGAGGGGAAAAAAAAGAGGGGGGGGACCAGGTTTGCTGGTCCGATAGAGCCTGGTGGAACCAATGAGACTATGGCCCCTAGTTGCCCTTCAGGTCTGGAATTGAACCCACACCTGTGGTTTCCAGCCAAACAAAAGTCAGGCATATGAGTTGATTATTCTCCAAGGAGAGAATAATCATGGGAGAAAGAAGGGCTGCTTATGCACAGGGAGACAGCTCAGGGGGCAGGAGTACATGGAGGGATGAACACAGGGAAGAGGTAACTATGGGGAGGAAGTGGGAGGGGAGCTGCTGCATTGTGGTAAATTGTGGTCAATGTCATGAGACAAGGTATATGTGAACTGCTGTGTGGAAAGTGAATTTGCTCTGTAAATCTTCACCCAAATCACAATTAAAAGAAAAAAAAGAAAGAAATTGCTGGAAATAACTATCTTAGGTCATACTAAAAGCTGAGGTCCCAGTCATCTGAGGATATCAAAACATCTTGCCATACCTGATTTTAAAGAAAGAAGACAAGAAAATGTATAGACATTGAGTCTTAGCTCCTTTGGGGGGGGGCGGGGGGGGTCCTATACTTCCTGCTAAAAATTTCTTTGTGTAGCTTCAGGTAGACGTTAATGATGCCTTGTATTTATTTGGTGATTTATAACAGAAAATTACTTGACAAGCATTAAGTAACTCATTACTTAGAAGCAGAGGGGGTACGGTAGGTAAATCACTAGCATGACAGCCAAGGCAACCATTCTTCACTGATTTTCCATGTCTCCATGTCCATGGCTATAATTATCTTCAGGATCCAGTCCCTAATTCTGGCTTTATTGGAGTTTCTCAGATAACTGTGGCAGAATTATCCAGCTTGATCATCTGTACAGTGGCCAGCTCCTGTGCTGTGTCATCAACCAAACCCACAGAAGCACCAGCAAGTCCCTTGACTGCCTCCACCTTCACTGTGCTATGTCAAAGACAGATTATTTTATAACTTGTTATTACAGATAGAAATATGTAAATGTAGTAATTCACTAAGGGCCTAAAGAGATCTCAGTACTTCAGAAGAAAAATAATACCATATTTAAGAGTAGTGAGATTGCCTTTGTTGTCATCTTCAATAAACTCCGGCCAAAATAAAATTGGCTTTCCACAAAGAGGTAGGGGCTCAGGTGACTCTCAGGACTTACAGAATGCAATTCTGTCAATGTACTGACACTACTCTCACAGACTCACCAAAGCTGATTTTTACATGTCCAAGAATTTTGCAAGCTAACTATTAAACCCATTATTAAACACTAAATTATTTCAATTCACAAATAAATATATTAAAAAGCAAAGCTAATACATACTCAAAACTCATCACCTTCTAATTACTTTACTCCATTTTACTATTATCTATACTCTTGAGGTAATTTATATCTATTGTGTTTTATGGTGGAAATGCTATATAATGCTAACTACCATGCATTCCTTCCCAATCCACTGTTCATTGGCATCATCTTTAAAATGGCCATGGTGGGAGTGTTTAGACCATTGAACTCAATAAATGTTCAAAACTGGGCTTAGCTGATTGTTTTGTTGATTGTGTAAACTTAGGATGTTGTTGTTGTTGTTATGTGCCGTTGAGTGGTCGAGTTGGCCCTGACTCATAGTGACCCCTCCTTAGGTTTTCAAGGCGGTATCACTACAGAAGTAGATTGCCCAACCTTCCTTCCGAGGAGTGGCTGGTGGGTTTGAACCGTCAGCCCTCTGGTTAGCAGTCAGGTGCCTTAGGCACTACACTATCAGAGCTCCTAAACTTAGGATAGTGAAGGAGAAAATGATAATATGCAGATTAAATTTAAAAATGGGTCATGTCTGTAGATATTACATTATGAATTAGAACAAAATATTGAGGAAATATTTGAAAGCTTCCTTCTAATTCAGCAAAAAATTCACTCACATCAATGATGAAAGGGTGAAGTTTGGGGATATGTATTTGTTATTTTGCTTTTGTCTTATTCATTAATAGAAATGAAAATATCAACCAACATTCAAGTTAGAATGACATTCATTTGTTTATTGTGACCATGGGTTTGTTAAGGACACAGAGTTCAGCAAATAGAAATAAAAGCATTTTATGACAATAAATTGAGTCTATGGAATTTATCATGAAGAGCACTGAATATTTTATTATTATTTGAAAAGATATGCTACATGTCCTGTACATCAGTAAAATGTATAATAAACATAATATATACACATAAATATACACTATACATACATATATTAGACAGTGATGTGCCTCTAAATATTTAACAACTAGCTCTCCTCTTTTTTTGAACGGAGAATTACTTGTTAAATATTTAGAGGCACACCACTGACTAAAGGTAGCCTTAAGCATGACATTCAACCCAACCTTCTAGAACAGGGGTCAGCAATTATGGCCCACCACCTGCTTTTGTACAGCCCATGGGCTAAAAATGGTTTTTACATTTTTAAATGTTTGAAAAGAAAATCACAAGAAGAAGAATATTATGTGACACATGAAAATTATATGAAATTCAAATTTCAGTGTCCATAAATAAATTTCATTGGAACACAGCCATGCTCATTCATTTATGTATTGTCTATGGCTGTTTTCATGCAATAAAGGCAGAGTTGAGTAGTTATGACAGAGACCGTATGGCCCTCAAAGCCTAAAATATTTACTATCTGCCCTTTGTAGTAGAAGTGTGTTTGCTCTTGTTCTAGAATATGTAGGTACAGTCCTTGACTAGAAGTCTTAACTCAGAGAAGACTCAACCAAATGACCTTTTAAAGTGTTTTCTTGTCATTGGTCCTAGAAATCCTTCCTCAGTAAAGAAAGAGAAAATGGAATACCTAGAATTGTGAGGGATTCAAATAAATGACCCAAGGTCAAGGAGGGAGCCAATGCCAACATAAAGTAAGAAGGAGCATAAGATTTTCCACTCTTCGGTTTGTGTTCCGGCCACTGGATGACAGTGCTTTTCTTCCTTATTGCATGTCCTAAAGCACTGTATAATTTTGTTGGGCACTGTTAAATATTTATTGAGTTTTCCCATCCAGTGTGGTTCAGTTACTGTATGTCTATGTGTGTGATGGGACCCTTTAGGATTAAAGGTGCTATATAAATAGAGGATTATTTTATAACTTGTTATTGCAGGTTGAAATATGTAAATGTGGTAATTCACTAATGCTATGTCAGGGTGTATGTCTGTGAAACTGAAATGCATTATCCTGCCATTTGAATCTAACATCATTTACATTTTTTTTTAAATGCCCAATCAATTTTTTTTTTTTTTTTAAATGAGGAAACACAGTGAAGGGAATTAAAAAAAAAAAAAAAAAACTTCTTTAATGCAATACTTCAGCTGAAAGTTTAATGACACAAAAGGCAGGCAATTCAAAGTTACAGTTCCCACAGCAACTGTAACTCTGCTATATAGCACATTTAGGCATAGATTTCACAGCATGTACTGCAATACAAAATACTCCACACTGGGCGTGCAAGAGGGCAGAGTTATGGTTGCTATGGGTACCATGACTTTGAATTTCCACATTTTTTGAGAGTTTAAATTCTAAACCAGAGCATCACATTAATAGTTCATTTTTTTTCCTTCGAAAATAATAAAGGTTGTATCACTGTTTCCACTGTCAAACCCATCTCCAGCTCAGTCCACTGCTTAGTATAAATGCCTACCCAAACATATTCACCCTACTTGCTAAAATTAAACACATGACCTCAACCCAGGGAGTATTTTAGTTTGCAGATTTATATGCCATGACTTTCACTGGATTAACCAAATCTGTTCCCTCCTCCTTTCCCAAAATCACTAATAAATTCAGATTAACCCTTTCAGCATTCTGGTGCTATTCATGAACTGATAGTATGATAATCATATTCATTGTGTATGAATATGTGATGTATATATTTATAATTTATACTCTGTCTACCTCCAAAAAGAACTGAAGGCAGTTAACTGCATGTATTTATTTATTCATTTATTCCTTGAATAAGCCATGCAATTTCATGCCTCTATGCTAGTGGTTTCAGAACCCCTTTCTACTTTTAAAAATTATTTCGAACCCCAAAGAGCTTTTATTTATTGTGATTAGATTTATCAATATTTATAATATTAAAAATTTGAGTTGAGATACTTAAAAGTATTCATTAATTCATCTTAGAATAACAATAATAAACACATTATATGCTGACATATGTATTTTTTATGAAAAATAACTATATTTTCCATAAAAAAGAAACATAGCAATGAGAGAAATTGTTTTTTACATTTTTATAAATCTCTCTTTAATGTCTGGATTGATAGAAAACAGCTCTTATCTACTTCTGCATTCAGTCTGTGGCATATCACAATCATATGCTTCTAGAAAACTCTACTGTACGTCAACAAGATGGAAAATAACAAACACTGGTGAGGATGTGGAGAGATTGGGACTCTCATACACTTTTAGTGGGACTGTAAAATGATACAACCACTGTGGAAATTGGTATGGCTATTCCTTAAAAAGTTAGAAATAGGAATGCCATTTAATTCAGCAATCCCATTACTAGGTATATATTCTAAAGAAGTGAGAACCAGGACAAGAACAGATATATGCACACCCATGTTCATCGCAGCATTATTCACAATAGCAAAGAGATGGAAACAACTTAAGTGCCCATCAGTGGAGGAATGAATAACCAAACTCTGGTACATACACACAATGGAATACTATGCAACATTAAAGAATAATGTAGAATCTGAAAAGCACTGCATAATGTGGACGAAATTGGAGGACATTATGCTGAGTGAAATAAGTCAATCACAGAAGGACAATTTTGTATTAGTTCACTATTGTAAAAAGTTAAGGGAAGGCTTATACATGGAAGGGAAGTTTCTTTGTTGGTTATCAGGGATGGGGGGGCGTGGATTTCCTAGATAGGTTGGAAAAAAAAATTACGAATGTGTATGTGTGTGTGTGTGAAAAATGTCATCAACATCCCTGAGGTGTAAGAAGTTCTTAGGGTGGCGGTGGCGAATGTCTTGTTGTGTATGTTTTCACTACAATAAAAGTAAAAAACCAAAACAAACAAAAAACCTCTACTGTATTCTACTGAAACTCTACTGAAACAAAAAGAATGAAAAAAGCAAACAACATCTTCTTCCCAACTCTCTTCAAAGGTATCAGGATTCCTAGGGATCACACTTTGTGAAACAGGG
>NW_006921603.1:8791469-8836087 GCF_000298275.1 Orycteropus afer afer | reverse complement strand
AGATCTGTCCTGTTGGAAGTGCAGCCAGAATGCTCCTTGGAAGCAAGAATGGCCAGACTTCGTCTCACCTATTTTGGTCATGTTGTAAGAAGGGACCATTCCCTGGAGAAGGATGTCATGCTTGGTAGGGTGGAGGGTCGATGAAAGAGGGGAAGGCCTTCAACCAGATGGATTGACATGGTGGCTGTGATGCTGGGCTCAAGTATAGCAGGGATTATGGAGCTGGCGCTGGATCGGGCAGTGTTTTGTTCTGCTGTGCATAGGGTCGCTATGAGTCAGAAACGACTCTACGGCACCTAACAACAACAACAATGCTTTACATGATCTCAAATTTAATCCTCACAATAAACCAAAATCAAAAACAAACTCAGTGCTGTCGAGTCAGATCCGATTCATAGTGACCCCCTCGGGTTTTCAAGGTGGTATCACTACAGAAGTAGATTGCCCAACCTTCCTTCCGAGGAGTGGCTGGTGGGTTTGAACCTTCTGGTTGGCAGTCAAATGTCTTAGGCACTACACCACCAGAGCTCTTATTCTCACAATAATGCCATGAAATTGGTACTATTATTTTTGATATTTTTTAAGTGAGGGAATTAAAACTTTCCCAAAGCAGAATAGCTAGCCAGTGGCAAAGCCCAGTGAGTCTAACACTATGCCAAGAATTATGGTGTATAGTAAAAAGCAGGAAACAGAGTCTTTGCCTTAAAGGCATTTACAATCTCCTGTGGGAAGACAAGACATATTGCACAAATGAAAGGCAAACAACAATATAAAATTTAGCTAACAGCAGACCACGATGATCATAATTAAATAAATGTCTACTTAGTAGAAATAGCTACTTTTCCCAATGAATTATTTAAATTCAAACTTTTGGAGAATATACATCTATCAGAAACCTTTGTTTTAGAATGTATACCAAATAAATGTATGTTTCCTTATAAAGTATGTTTATTATTTCACAATCTGTTACAAATGAACTAAATATATGAATATATTCAAAGGTATTAATTGTCAAGAAATTATAATGAATGAGGAAAACAATATATGTAAAAAGACATTCTGAATTCTTTTTTGAACACTGATGAATCATCTTAAACTAGCCCTGGGTGCCTGCACCCTAGAGATAACTCGTATAGACCAATGGTTCTCAACTTTGGCTACACGTTTGATTCATTTGGGACTTTATAAGATAATATGCCGGGGCCCCACCTGAGTGAATTAAATCAGAATCTGAGGAGTGCACAGGTCATAGGTATTTTTTGACCTTGCTCCTTCCTCTCTTACTCATAAGCAAGTCTAGTGTGCAGGCAAAGTTGGGAGTCACCGGGCCAGCCACAATAACACCATGAAAGAGAGATCAGTGGACTTAGTGATCTGGCAAGACATCACAAAGATGATATTAAAGGCAGTGTCATGGATGGAACTGTGATACCCTTTCCCACCTCCAGAATATGTGTTAGAATTCTAACCCCTATACCTGTGAAGATGAAGCAATCTACTTCTGTAGTGATACTGCCTCAGAAACCCAAGGAGGGGTCGCTATGAGTCGGGTCGACTCGATGGCACATAATAACAACAACAACATACCTGTGAACCTGTGAATGGGAGCTCTGCTAACCAGAAGGCTGGCGGTTCAAACCCACCAGCCACTCCTCAGAAGGAAGGTTGGGCAATCTACTTCCGTAGTGATACTGTCTGTCTCAGAAACCCAAGGAGGGGTCAGGCTGACTCGATGGCACACAACAACAACAACAACATAACTGTGAATATAATCCTATTTGGAAATAGCTTTTTATTTGTTATGTTAATGAGGCCATATCGGAGTAGGGTGTGTCCTAAACCTAATCACTTCTGAGTGCTATAAAGAGCAACATAGACACAGGGACAACAAGCAAGCACAAAAGGGGGAAGACAGATAACTATCCGAAGACTGCTGAGGCAGACTAATTGACAGCCGCAGAAACTCCAAGGATTGCCCACTACTAGAAACTGCAATAGACAAGAAGGACTTCCTGTAGAATCACACTCTAGTTTAAACTTCTAACTCCTGAAACGTAGGAAAATAAATTTCTCTTCTTTAATATCACTCGTGATATTTCTGTTATGGCAGCACTAGGGAACTAAGGCAGGCAGCTTTGAAAACACTACCTGGAAACATTGAAAAGTTTTGTTTGTAAAGTTGAGCAACCTGATTTTGAATTCTTCCTCATCTAAATCAGTGCCCATGTTTATATTTGCTGAAGTAATGCCCATTCTGGGCACGCCTGGCTTGTTAGAGTTTGGGAACGAGGAGCCCTCAATTGTATCCTTTTCCTGGTTGAGAATTTCTGCTGAGCTCTTGGGCTGTTTTTCAATAATGATGATTATGAGGGTGGTGATTTTCTGAAGTCATAAAGTACTTTGTCTCAAGAAAGTGTTTCCTTGGAGTCAATATATAGGCCCTCAAATGGAATCATGAAATGCTTGTTCTGGAAAGCATCTTTAGAGGAGCACTTTCATTTTGCATACGAGGAAACTGAGACCCAGAGATGGCAAGTGGTGTTATGTGACTTCCTTAAGGTAAATCTCAGCGAAGAAACCAAAAACTAAACCAAACTCACTGCCATCGAGTCAGATCCGACTCATAGAGACCCGTGCTTGGGTTTCTGAGGCAGTATCACGACATAAGTAGATTGCCCAACCTTCCTTTCAAGGAGTGGCTGGTGGGTTAGAACTGCCAGCCTTCTGGTTAGTAGTCACATGCCTTAGGCAGTAGGCCACCAGAGCTCCCAAAGAAGGAAGGCTTGGAAAATTGGTGGTATGTAGGGGGAGCAAGAGGAAGCTATCATTAGACAAATGATTTTCAAATCTCTGCCATGGAATTCCACCTTCATAAAGCACCTCAGGCCATTCTTGGACAGGATGTTTGGGCAGAATGGGCATAGCTTAATTGAACCTCCTCTGTCTTTATCTGATTCCATCAAAACTGAGGGTTTTTTTTTTTTTTTTTTTCATGTTTTAAACAATTAATGAGGTAGACTACCAAATTTCAAAATTTAGAAAGCCCTTGGCTCTCTGCTTCCCCATTCTTAGATTTGTCAAGAATCTTCCATGTAAATGAGGAGATTGAACAAGGTGAGCTCTGATATTCCTTTTGACCTTGCAATTGTGACTCCTAGTTCATAGTGCCTAAGGCATTTGACTGCCAACTAGAAGGCTGTTAGTTCAAACCCACCAGCCACTCCTCAGAAGGAAGATTAGGCAGTCTACTTCCATAAAGATTGTTGTTGTTTTTGTTGTTATATGCCCTCCATAGAGATACTGCCTCAGAAACCCAAGGAGGGCCGCTATGAGTCGGAATCGACTCAATGGCAGTGAGTTTGGTTTTTGGTTTTGGGTCTGAGTGCATTTCTGAATAGTGCCATCCAAATCTGAGGACACTATTAGAGCACAAAATTGGTTTCTAGTAAGTCCTGTTGTGCTGCGTACCAGGGAAAGGTATACTTTTGAGAACTAGAGGTTTGAGTCTGTAGGATTCTGGGGCAAACACAGCCATAATTTACCATATCTGCCCATCATGAGCCATTCTAGGCGAAAGGCTGCATAGTCTGGAACAGTGTCATGCATAGACTAAGAAAACTGCATGTTGGTGACCTGTTGAAGCTTTTTGCCATATGGATTATATTGGGTTTCATGAAGTAGAAAACAAAGCATGAAACCATTTTCATTCTTCATTCTGTAAAATACATGAACATT
Organism: Orycteropus afer afer; assembly: GCF_000298275.1. Lineage (NCBI taxonomy): Eukaryota > Metazoa > Chordata > Mammalia > Tubulidentata > Orycteropodidae > Orycteropus > Orycteropus afer. Next base: position 8,832,352 of record NW_006921603.1, on the reverse strand, counting down.
TTGGGAAGGTTCAAATGTAGGAGCTAGCAAAATACTTCATGTCTCTTGTACCTTTGTTGATGCCATTTCTTCATGTGGGTATCACTCATCTTGTGTTCCTCACCATATCCACCTAAAGATCTCCAACACACCAATGAAAAGTGGGTAACAAATAACCATAGCTCATTGTGTCTATGCTTAGTGCTTATGCTCTATGCACTAATATCACACCCATTTTAGATGAAGACACTGAGGCACAGAAAGGGTAAGCAGTTTGTCTAATATTGCACAGCTAAAAAGAGGTGGAGCCTGAGTTCAAACACAAGTAGTCAGTCTCCAAAGTCCATGTTCTTGATGACATACTTTATTATCTATTTGATGACATTGTAAACGATGTCACGGAAGAACATGTTCCAATGTTTGATGAATGGAAGGCATCATTGACTTTCTCCCCTATATGAATGAGAGTCTCCACATTTGGTATCTTGTTTCTCATCATTTAGTGATTGGCAGATGTACACAAAAAAGTTCGCATCATTGCTTTTGATTAAATAAATAAATAAATAAAATAACATTTATGACCTATCAAATTAGCAAGAAATTCAAATAGTATTGTGTTGGAGTGGAAGTTGTTCTTGCGTGGTACAAATGGTTAAGTGTTTGGCTGCTAACCAAAAGGTTGGCAGTTTGAACTTACCCAAAGGTGTTTCAGGAGAAAGACCTTGCAATCTGCTTCCTAAAGGTCACAGCCTTGAAAACCCTATGGGGCAATTCTACTCTGCAACACATGGTGTCGTCATGAGTTGGCACTGACTCAACAATCGTTGTTGTTGTTGTTGTTATGTGCCGTCGAGTCGGACCTGACTCATAGAGACCCCTCCTTGGGTTTCCAAGGCAGTATCACTACAGAAGTACATTGCCCCATCTTCCTTCTAAGGAGTGGCTGGTGGGTTTGAACCTCCAGCCTTCTGGTTAGCAGTCAAATGTCTTAGGCACTATGCTATCAACAATAGCAAGGTTTTATTTAGTTGGAGTGGAAGTAAGGAGATAGGATTTGCTACACTGGTTGCAGTGACCATTTGTACAGTCCTTCTGAAAGACAATTTGGCCATATATAATAAATCCCTTAGATAGAAGCATACCCTGAGGCCCAGACATTTTACTTCTGTGAATTTATCCTAAGAAAAAATTTACACAAGTTCACAAAAATGGATGTACAAATATTACACCAGAACATTGTTTAAAATTGCAAACAGCTGCAAACAACCTAAATAACCAACAATAGGGGATTAGTTAAATAAATCACTTTCCCTAATAAGGAAAATATGCAGATACTAAGAATGTAATGGAAACATATTTATTGACATGGAAAGATGTTCAAATAATGTTAAGTTTAAAAAAGACTTTTTTTTTTTTTTAACTTAACACAATTAGTTTATGCCAATAGTTGAATAAAGGCAATTATAAGTTTCTTTGTACTTCTTGGTAGTTTCACAATTTCTACACTTATGATATTAAAAGAAAGAAAGAAAGAAAAAGTACTTGAAATTCCTTGCCTTAGCCACTGGAAAACTTTTTGCAGATGTGCAAAGCAAGTAGTGACTTTAACTGGAGTAGGTTCAAAGTAAAATTAATAGCCAACATTTATTGAGCACTCATTATGTGCTAGGAGCTCTAGTAAATACTTTAACCATATTATTTTATCTAATCCTTACAACTCTTATGATATAAGTACTCTCAGTAGTCCCTTTTAGCAGCTGAAAAACTGAAGCATAGAGAGATTAAATAACTAGCTCAAGTTCATTGCAGAGGCAGCTTCTAAGAGGATGTGAATAATTTGTAGGATTCAGAAATAAAGGAATAAAGTCGACGCTAGGTTGTTAAGGCACCATCTCGTGGGTGAAAGAATTTTAGCTGGCTAACCCAACACAGAGGATCAGTTTATCTAGTTAAAAATAAAACTATCCACTATTAGAGATTAAGTCCTGAGGGAATTGGGATGAATAAGTGACTCCATTGTGTGACTTTTGACAGAACAGTTAACTTCTCTCCCAGAAAGTTTGTCACAGAAAATTTTTTTTTTTAATGGGGTGAATGCAAAGGTTATCTGATCTTCGTAGAAGCCCAGGAGTAAATCGTTTCATATTAGTTTTGGTAATTTGGGGATTTTGCTTGACTTGGCACCTTGCTCCCCTTCCAACACCTCTCTCTATAACCATTGATGATCTCCTCTATATGAATGAGAGTCTCCACATTTGGTACCTTGTTTCTCATCATTTAGGGATTGGCAGAGCATAGGCAAAGAGGTCCTAAATGAATGAGGTAATAATTCCAGAACTTCCAAACAATAGGGTCTTAATTGGATAGAACAGTTAGAGGGAGTGGAGGTGACAGGGACTTCCTTAAAGGGGAGTTTGCATACACTTGAAATAAAAATGAGAAAACACCATCTGTAAATCAAAGAATGGGCCACAAACTCAAAATCATTTGGAGAAAAAAAAAGGGGGGGACCGGTTTGCTGGTCTGATAGAGCCTGGTGGAACCACTGAGACTATGGCTCTAGCTGCCCTTCAGATCTGGAATTGAACCCACACCTGTGGTTTCCAGCCAAACAAAAGACAGTCGTATGAGTTGAACATTTACCTCAAGTAGATACACTCCTTGGAGAGAACAATCATGGGAGAAAGAAGGGCTGCTTATGCACAGGGAGACAGCTCAGGGGGCAGGAGTGTATGGAGGGATGGACACTGGGAAGAGGTAACTATGGGGAGGAAGTGGGAGGGGAGCTGCTGCATTGTGGTAAACTGTGGTCAATGTCATGAGACAAAGTATATGTGAATTGCTGTATGGAAAGTGAATTTGCTCTGTAAACCTTCACCCATATCACAAAAAAATGAAAAATAAAGAATGGGCCACAGAAAAGTGATTTAACTGCACAGCAAGAAGTGAATGGACCAGGCTGCAGAGGAAATGTACCAAGTGCTTCCATGATTGGGTCTCTCCCTAACCTCTAGGAGCCTTAAGACTGAGGAGTTGCTTTCACTGTTCCATTTGTCGATCCTCAATATTCTATCTCAGCATGTGGGAAGAAAAATCTTCTTGTTGTTGTTAGCTGCAATCAAGCTCTCCTCACTCATAGTGAACCCATGTGTCACAGAGTAGAACTACTCTATTGGGTTTTCATGGCTGTAATCTTTCAAGAAACAGATTACCAGGACTTTTCTTCTGCCAAGTCGCTGAGTGGGTTCAAACCCACAATCTTTAGGTTAGCAGCAGCAAGTTGCAAACCTCTTGTGCCACCCAGGCTCCTTCAAGTATCTTGAAAGGCCAGAAAACCCTTTATGACTTCCATGCTTTTGTTCATGACATTGCTGCTCTGGGAAGAGCTCTACTCATTCTTCCCTCTCGCATCATTCATTTGTAACCCAACCCAAGGTCTCCTCTTCTGTAAGAACTCATTGGTGATGCCAACTGAGAATGATCTCAAATATTCCTGGAATTCATTAAACAGCATTTATTGCATTCCTTGGCAGTGAGTTTTGAATATATTTTATAGTTTTATCCCCTTTTCTTTGGGGACAGGCTTCAGTTTACTTGGCTTCAAATGGTTTGAAAAGTCTAATACACTGAGGGTCTATTCTGTGGAGGGGGTTAATTGATTTCTAGCTTGAGACTAGAGGAACCATTCATGCAGTGATTAAGCACTCAGCTGTTAACCAAAAGACTGATGGTCTGAACTCACCAGCTGCCCCACAGAAGAAGGATGTGACAGTCTACTTTGATAAAGATTACAGCCTTGGAAACCCTCTGGGGCAGTTCTATTCTGTTCTATTCAGTCCTATAGGATTGCCATGAGTAGGAATCAACTCCACAGCATGTAACAACAACAGTTGGAGATTCAAAGGTTGGAGATACAGTTGTAGACTTGACTCGATCATCACTAAGAAATAATCTTGGTTACTTGTTGGAGTTTCATCTGTCAATGGGACAACTGACACAGAACCACTCATATGAAATAAAACTGGTGTGAGAACAAAATAAAATAACAGATGTGAAAAACTTTTAATAGTGTAAAAACACACAACACATTGCCGTGGAGTCGGATCTGACTCATAGTGACCCCTCCTTGGGTTTCTGAGGCAGTATCACTATGGAAGTAGATTGCCCAACGTTCCTTCCAAGAATAGTGTAAAACAGGCAAATTAAAGGCATTATTGGGTATTATTGTAAACCGCAAGGCAAATCCTATGTCACAGAGGAGTTTGTTATTATAAGTTTGGATAGTCAATACCTAGAATTCACACATAATCAATGAGATCAAGCATCTGTGGAAAAGCCTGAGTGTCTGAGAAGGGGGAAGAGGAAGGCTCATATCTAATCAAGGGGGAATATTAATGTTGCAGGAAAATGGAACACTGGCAAGCTTTCCTAACATTTGATCTGTAAAACAGGTTTTTCAGGAAGAAATATAGGTCCAATAAGTTTGAGTTAAACAAAGCCTTTAAAATGCTAGCAGAGTCTTCAAGAGGGAGATGGGGAGGCAGGTTTAACCCTTTCAAGACCAAATTATTTTCTATTTTGAAGTTTCGTTTAAACCATGCTTTCAGTAAATGAAGGCATTTTGAATGAAATGAAAAAAAAAAAAATTTTTAAAGATAATATGGATTTTGATACCATTAGTAAGACACATATATCCCAAGGGGTCTCTGGAGCTGGAGTTGGTGGGATGAGGCCCATTACTTCATGTTCATGCCCCTAACCAGATAGCAAAATTCACTAAAAGTGGAATACCCATTTCCCATTAAACCCCAGAGCAGAAAATGTAGGTGGACATTATCTGTCCCATGGGTCATGAAAGGATTCATCTTTTAAATGGCAATAGCCTGGCCAAAACTAAAACTTAACTCATTGTAGTAGGCTCTGACAGAAGAGACAACATGTTCGTGATCTGTTTAGAGTTTCTGAAATGGGACCCAAAAAAGGAAAATGTGAATTATGCTCATTCAGCACTAAAAGGATAAGGAGACTTTAATTTTGACAGTCATGAGAATTTGATCCTTGGAAAACTGGACTCTATTATGAAAAAAAGCATTGGTTAATCACACACATTTGGGTCCAGGATAAATCTCCCTCTAGACAACTGCACACTATGTGGCAATTCTGTGCTTATCCACAAAAAAGTCAACCAGTGCCATTGAATCTATTCTGACTCAAGGAGACCTCTCGTGTTTCAGAGTAAAACTTCACTTCATTGCATTTCTAATGGCTGTGATCTTTCAAAAGTAGATTGCCAGTTATTTCTTCTGAGGTGCCTCTGAGTGGATTTGAACCAAAAAACTTTTTGGTTCCTAGCTGAACAGCTAATGATTTGTGCCACCCAGGGATTTTCACTAGCCTTTGGATGATTAATTAAGCTTCCAAGTACTGTGATGATGGGGAACAATCTAAATAATGGACAGCAACCTCCTGTACTCGGGAAAAAAATGACCATGAATTCAAAGCTATTAAATTTATGTTCAAGTTTTTCCTTATTGAAGATTACTTATAAAACTAATTATATGGACTTAAAATTTCAAATGAACAAATACAGAATTGGAAGTGGGAGTTCCTTCCCCATCAATCCCCATGCCACTCACTGATACATGGTATAGATACGCTGTACTAAAAAACAAAACAATTGTTGCATATGCATACCATCTCATAATTTCTACAACCGATTCTCTATTACTGGACATTGAGGTCGTTTTCAACGTTCCATGATTACAATAGGTGTTGCAATAAACTTGAACATACATTTTTGCATTTATGTGCAAGTATTTTCTGTGGGATAGATATACAGAAGTGACATTGCCACTTTGAAAGTAAATTTACAATTTGCCTATGAACTGCCAAATTGGCTGTAAAAAGATAGAACCAATTTATCCTTCAAAAAAGGAGCATATGAGAATTGCTTAGGAGTTTGATCGATTGGATTAGTTGCTTGGAACAGATTGTGTCTGCAGCAATGGCAATGTTATCTGGACTGCTGTCTCTGAAACTTGGTAATGAAAGAGTTGCTACAGTGTAGGGCCTTATAAAAGCAGTCAGCAGCTCTCTTGGAACAACATTGACATCACATCTTTCTTTAACTGTAAACTGGAGTGCATTGTGACTCCCGAAGTGCTTTAGATTGCACATTAATTTCCTGTGAAAATCTTTATCAAGTAATATTTTGGGTTTTTTTTTTTAGGAACTCAGTATACACCTTTTTTATTTTTGGCCTAAGGTCTAAGTCAACTCGAATTAGGCAAAAGAATAAAAAGAAAGAGCCAAAATATCACGTTGTTATTGTTATCTTAGGAGCTCTGGTAGTATAGTCCCTAAGGCACTTGACTTTTAACCAGAAGGCTGGTGGTTCAAATGCACCAGACACTCCTTGGAAGGAAGGTTGGGCAATCTACTTCCGTAGTGATACCACCTCAGAAACCCAAGGAGGGGTCACTGTGAGTTGGGTCTGACTCAACGGCACATAACAACAACAACAACAACATTATAGTGTTTGCTGAAAGCGAGGATGACTTACTGATGAAGATTAAAGACTACAGCTTCACGATGGATGGAGAAAATATTGAAATTGTCAAGGACTTCATATTACTTAGTTCCACATCAACACCAATGGAAGCAGCAGTCAAGGGATCAAAAGATGTATTGCATTGGGCAAATCTGCTACAAAAGACCTCTTTCAAGTGATGAAGAACAAAGACATTTCCTTGAAGACCAAGGTGCGCCTAACCCAAGCCATAGTATTTTCAATTGCTTCTTATGGATAATGAATAAGGAAGACCGAAGAAGAGTTGGTGCTTTTGAGTTGTGGTGTTGGAGATGAATGCTAAGAGTACCGTAAACTGTTAGAAGGACTAACAGATCTGTCCTGAAAGAAGTGCAGCTGGAATGCTCCTTGGAAGTGAGAATGGTCAGTCTTCATCTCACCTACTTTGGTCATGTTGTCAGAAGGGACCATTCCCTGGAGAATGATGTCATGCTTGGTAAAGTGGAGGGTCAGGAAAAGAGGGGAAGGTCCTCAATGAGATGGATTGACACAGTGGCTGCAACAATGGGCTCAGGTATAGAAGGATCATGAGGCTGGCACAAGGCCAGGCAGTGTTTCGTTCTGCTGTGCATAGGGTTGCTATGAGTCGGAGACAACTCAATGGCACCTAATAACAACAACATTGTTAAAGTTGATATCAAAGAATGTGAGTTATATTAGATGTATCAGTGAGGCTCCCCATTCTTATCTCTGGCACTAACGGAACAACACCTATTCTCAGGTAGCACTTGATCACTGTGGCTTTCCCCTACAAACTAAGGCTTTCACTGATCAATTCCTTAAGTGGCAGAGAAGAATCAAGAGCACCTGCTCAAGTGTGCACTCTTAAAGAGGAAGGGGCTTGTCAATCCATGGCCTATGTTTCTTTCAAAACTCACCAAAAAGATATGTCTTTCTTTCTACCCTGTTGTTGTTGTTGTTATGTGCTTTCTACCCTAGGGAAGGATTATTGAAGAGATACTGAGAAACCAAGAGTTCCTGGGTGGTGCAAACATTGAAAGGCTTGGCTGCTAATGGAAAGGTTGACAGTTCAAACTCACCCAGATGTGCCTCAGAAGAAAGGCCTGGTGATTTATATCCAAAAATTCAGTCATTGAAAACCTACAGAGTGCAATTCTACTACAATACAATACACATGGAATCAGTCACCATGAATCAAAGTTGACTGAATGGCAACTGGTTTGGTTTTCTTTTTTTTTTTAGAGAGAAGCCAGGGTTGTTATACTAATGGTGCACCCTCCACAAGTAAGGAAACATCAGAAATAGGGTGATTCCTACCCCTTCCACTCCTCTTCCTCTACCCCGTTCCAACAGTAGTGTCTGCCTGGAATGCTTGGTGGGAAAGTTCCATGATTGATTAAGGGTGCCTGCCTTGTGTACGGGCTGGGGAACTTGTGGCATATTTGTCATACATTTTCAACCCTCTAATAATTATACAATGAGTAATATACACTTAGCATAACAGTTAGATGCAATTGTGTCTTCTAAATTGAAAGGAGTTTTGCTGCAGATCAACTACCTGGACAGACTTTCTGTCTCTCCTTTATTCCCTGAGCCTTCCATGCCAGGTGGTGAGATACTAGGCTCTCAAATACTTTGTAACAGTCTCGGCTTTGGTATCTTTATCTTGTAGTGGTGCTATTCCCAGTACAGACTTGTTATTTTTCTTGTAATTGTTCATAATTAAGGACTCACAAATCAAAATCTCCAACTTCTGTACTCGGTTAACAGAAGCAGAAAAATAAAAAAAAGCCGGTGTTTGCCAAGTGGCTCAGGATAAAATTGGTAGTGGAAAAAATTTATATTTTCAAGCTTTTAAGAACTTATTACAAACAATGGAGCATTTAAACAAAATGAAACTGATGTTGCTTTTCTAAATACTCGGAGTTTTCCACTTTGTGCTCTTGTTGCTAGTCATCTTTACAGAAGGAGTTCTTATGTGTTTATGCAGATACTTTCCATTTGCTACTGAGGAGAGAAGAACATTTTTACTTGAGTTGGGTGACTTCATTGATAAAGATAGGATGTAGATATATGGCAGTGTCCCAAATAAGTTGGATTTAAAAAATGCCTGAGCTTCCCAGAAAAAGAGAAAGAATGTTAGACACTGGGTATGCTGAGGGTGGGGGACAGGCAGGCGTATATTGAAGAGAAAATATTGAGAAGCCAAAAACAGAAGAGACCTCTTCTTTGATTAACATCTTTCCTCATTGACACTTTATTTTTGGCCCTTTTCCATATTCAGCGAATAAGCTGGCTGTTCCCTGGGGTAGGATTTTAATTAATCCATGGGTGGAATAAATTCTTCCAAAGAATGTCCTTCTTCAACCCAATGTTTCTCAAACTATGTTGTTGTTGTTGTTATGTGCTGTCGAGTCGACCCCGACTCATAGTGACCCCTCCTTGGGTTGCCGAGGCAGTATCACTACGGAAGTAGGATTGCCCAACCTTCCTTTCGAGGAGTGGCTGGTGGGTTTGAACCACCAGCCTTCTGGTTAGCAGTCAAGTGCTTTAGCCACTATGCTACCAGAGCTCCTTTCTCAAACTATAGACATTGGCATATTTTTCTTCCTGATTTTTGCCATATTAATTTGCCACTGTACGGTGTTCCCCCTAATTTATTTTTATTTTATTAACTCACTTTTAAAACTTGTTATCACTAACAAAAAGAAAAATTAATGTCACTTGTAGTGAGGGAAAGATAACCATAAAAATAAGTCCAGAAGCCCTGCAGAATAGCATCCTTACCACATGTGTCTGGGCCGAAAGTCAGCCTCATGGGCCGGGGCAGATTGTATAGTGAGTGGCGGGAGTAAGGGCTGGAGGACATCGAAGAATTCCTGAATTTTCTGGTTTGCAACCTTGTCGGCACACTACTGTTTACTGGTGAGGTCGCGGTGCTTTGTACGTTTCTTGAAAGTACAAATTCCCTGACGTTGCACGTGAGTGGGATTAGGCTCCCAGAACAGTGTAGAGTCCAGGCAGCTAAGGAGCAGAGGCTCTGCCAATGCCTGCGGTGGATCCGGAATGTTTGGCCCAGCAGTTTAATAACAACTCTAATCTGCGGAGAAATCTACTGGGAGTCAGGAGCCCTGGGTTCCGGGATGAGATCTCTTAGATTTGTGCAATGAGGGTGACTGGATAAAGATGTCTGAATTCAATCTCAAAAAAAAAAAAAAAAAAAAAAAAAAAAAAAAGTACACTGGAAACAAAGACATTGTTAAAAAGCTTTAAAAATATAAAATATCAACAGTGCAAAACAAGCAATGATAAACCTGATAGATTTACATATTTGTACACCTAAAAAGAGTTCTTCAATGAAAAGACTACATCTATTTTTAGCAGTGGAAGAATATTTAACTTATTAGTACTTAGTTCCACCTAAAATCATGTCATTGTCTACAGTTTGGAAAACAACTTTTCTCCAAGGCAGTGAGGGAAAAGCTTGGCATTTCCAATCAGACAGAATTGAGTTTGATATCTAGTTCCAGCTCTTACTCATCCCTCACAGTAGAAGGAGGATGATAATAACTACTTCGTAGGCATGCTGTGAGGCCAAAATGTAATCACTGGAAAGCATTTAGGATATATTTAGGCAATTGTAGTTTTACTCACTTCTACCAATATGATATTTCTAAATGATTCCCAGCTTGGGAGTATTTCGTCCTGGGAGGAGAAAGGCGTAATAAAACACAGAATCACAGAATTTGAAAAAATGGAAGAGATTGCTCAGGGGAAAAAAAAAAAAAATGATGTTTTGTGTTGTATTTATTTTCCATTCAAAATAAAAATAGCTTTATTGAGTCCCATGGGAAAAATGGGATAACTTATATTATATATTTCATTAACCCAGAATCACGTCAATGAGAAAATTGTCACTGTTTATAGTCATTCAACGTTGATATCTGGCATATATGAAAAGCAATATTTATTTATTTAGCTTTAAATTAAAACTAGGCCAAAGAGCTTCACAGGACTCCTGAACTGCTATAGCCCCTTGTTTCATAGCCCGCTCCCCTAACTAAAAAAACGATTGTCATCAAGTTGATTCTGATTCATGTTGACCTCGTGTGTGTCAGAGTAGAGCTGTGCTCCACAGAGTTTTCAATAGCTGATTTTTTTTTCAGAAGTAGATCGCCAGGCCTTTCTTTCAAGCCACCGCCAAACTTTTGACCATCTCTCGAGAGCAGGGAGTCGTCTAGAATAATAGAATGCTCAATATGGAAGGAGTTTCAAGGCTCATCTATTTCAGGGGTCAGGCAGCTAACACAAGAATAATGCAGGCCTGAGGGCACTGTGAGAACCAGACTGTATAACCAACTGGAAAGAGGGCAGCAGCCACTCAGTTCCAGCTAATTGTCCTTTTGCAAGACTTTGGACTCATTGTTATCAGATCTGACTTCTAAAGAGAATCCAGAAATTTAGATTTTTATGTGAAAATTTCCTTATATATTGGTCCAATAAACAACAAACTTAACACACACACACACACACACACACACACACACTCCTCTTTGCAGTCCAAATGAGATATGCCTATGGTTCTCATCTACTCTGAGTGTTGCCTTATTGGTGCCTCTGATCTGGTTCAATTGTCTTCCATCATAGATGAGGAGATGGAGTTTCAAAAGGAGAAGTGGCTTAACCAAGATCATATCAGAAATCTCTCTTCTAAAACCTCCTATGAAAAGCTGACAGATCTTTCATTTAAAACAAAATTATCATGGGATAAAGCTGGAATCTGATAATTTAGAGAACAATAATTCTGAGCACAGATCTCCGTTTAATTGTCTGTAATGTACATTATCCAAGCTGGTGGGCGCCCAAAGTTAAGAAAGTGGGTCCCTGCAATGAGGAGTTTGTAGGGTAAGGTTAGAAAGCAAAATGGAAATATTATTTGGTGCAAGATTCTTCTAGAGAGGAGCTTCTACTGAAAAATCAAGGACCGGCAGTTGAAGCAATATGGGGGTATGCTAGTGATCTACCCAGAGTCCCAGAGAAAGAGCTGAGGGAGATAGTGCACTTTATTTGCAATTCCATGGAAGGAAAACCCACACACATTCTGTATTAATCTTTGAGGATGGATTAATTTATGGATGTGGCATTCACTAATGTCACAAATAACGGTTGATCCCTTTTTATATATAAGTCATTTGCATTAGGCAAATCTATTGCAAAAGACTTCTTTAAAGTATTAAAAGCCAAAAATGTCACTTTGAAGACTAAAGTGCATCTGACCCAAGTGATGATCTTTTCAACTGCCTCATATGTATGTGAAAGCTGGACAGTGGAGGAGGAAGACGGAAGAATTGACCTATTTGAATTACGGTATATGGGCGAAGAGGGTTGAATATGCTGTGGACTGCCGGAAGAATGAACAAATCTGTCTTGGAAGAAGTGCAGTCAGGATGCTCCTTAGAAGTGAGGATGGTGAGGTTTTTATTTCATGTACTATGGACAAGTTATCAGGAGGGACTGATTTATGGAGAAGGACATCATGCTTGGTAAAGTAAGGGGCCAGCGAAAAAGAGGAAGACCCTCAATGAGATGGATTGACACAGTGGCTCCAACATACTTACTATGGTGAAGACGGCACTGGGTTGAGCAACATGTATAACATGTTCTGTTATACATAGGATTGCTATGAATTGGAGAAGTTGGCTGCACCTAACACAACACTCTCAAGACACTGGGGATACAGCCTGAGAAAGAAAACAAAATCCTTGCCCTCAAATGACTTTTATCTTAAAGGGTTGAATGAGCCACTAAGGCAGTTCTCAACTGGATAAATAATGGATCAATTTTCTCTTTTGGTCATGCCAACAAAAACAAGAAAGTTCATAGTGGCATCAGAAACAATAAGTTGGCTCTTTCACACCGAGGCCAATATTCTATTGCCATGGTGATGATATGCTTTATGGTGTGGTGTATTGCATAGACTTTTGTATTTTTAATCAAAGCTCTTAAAATACCAGGAGGCAAAAGATATGGTTAACAGGACCAAAGCAAGGGGACCAATATAAATTTACTTCTTTACTGCCCATGCTTCCTTAGAAAAATATCTCCAACCCAGCACAAACAGGGCGTGGACCTAAATTAAGCCCGTGGTCAGCTTTGCTGGGGAGAGACATAGTTCTGTAAGTGATTCGTCTTCAGCCCTGTTGGCTCTGGCAGATTTATATGGGTTATATTTTCACATACAAATTGTTCTTGAACAATTTCTTCACTACCTGGAACACTGATCCCTCCTCCCTGGCCCCTGTCAGATGTGCCCATCTGCTGTCTCCCACCCAGATTTTTTCTTTAATAACAAAGTAATTGTTGACATTGTAAGAAAAATCCAATTCTCAGTTGGAGTTTATGTTCCAGAGGGTCTCTCTTTTGGGAGAAAGTCAGTGGCGGATAGAGTTGCACATTCCTGACATGGGGGCCAGCTCCCTCTAAAGCCTGCATTACCATGAAACAACTGCTCTGCTCTTTCCAGCTGGTTCTCTTTTCTTTCCTGGGAGAGATTAACAAAGACTGATGCTTCTTGTTCTGCAAAGACCCTTTCCCCTCCCTTCTAAGTGCCAGGGCTGCTGAATGGAGCAAGGGTAGCAGAGAATCATTGTGAAGATTTCTAACTATTATTAATTCACTGGAAGCTCTGGTAGCGTAGTGCCTAAGGCACTTGATTGCTAGCCAGAAGGCTGGTGGTTCAAACCCACCAGCTACTCCTCGGAAGGAAGGTTAGGCAATCTACTTCTATAGTGATACTGCCTTGGAAACCCAAGGAGGGGTCGCTATTAGTCGGGTCCGACTCAACGGCACACAACAACAACAACACAACATTAGATTCATTCCTGGTAGGTGAATCTAACGCAAAGCCAGTTGCTGCTGAGTTCGTTCTGAACCTGTGGCGACCCTATGCATGTCCATGAGAGCAGACCTGTGGTCCATAGGATTTTCAACAGCTGCTTTTTTGGAAGTAGATTACCAGGCCTTTCTTCCAAGGTACATATGGATGAACTCAAACCTCTACTCTTTCAGTTAGCCTCAAAGTGTCTTAACCATTTGCACCACCCCAAAAGCCCCTGATTTATTCTTCTGACGGCCACATCTCTTTTGCTTGGTGATTCTGGGACCTCGCACAGATCATTTCTTAAAATTGATAGTTCTTGGACAGTGAGGGGAACTCAGAAGTCATCCTGAGCATCAAACCTCACCATGGCATCCACAGATGATGGCACCCAGCCAGGCGGAACGGCCTTTATATAGATTTGTTCAAGGGTGGCGTTTATCTTCTAGTAACATAGCGGCTGATGGTGTGAAGACTGACCCTTTCAGCATATTTTATTGAGGCAAAGTCCATACTAAACTTTTTTTTTTCTTATTATTAATAGAGTATTTATTTGTCTTCCCTCTGTCAAACCCTGAGCCTATCACTTTCCCCAGGCTGCCTGGGGAGGTACAAGGCAAGGAACATATAGGGCAGACAATACACAGGAAAAAGAACTGTGGGAGGGCAAAGACGGCTCCTTCACATGGCCAAGAGGATGAGAAAGGCCACCATTAGGCAAAAGAGCCCCATGGCCTCCGAGAGGACAAAGCCCAGAGTGGCGTAGAAGAGCTGCTGCTTCAGAGAAGGGTTCCTAGCATAATCAATGATGAAGCTCCCAAAGACAGTCCCAAACCCAGCTCCAGAGCCAGCCACTCCAATTGTGGCAGCCCCAGCCCCAATGAACTTGGCTGCTGTGGCGATGTCCTGTGAAATGGCACTTGTTTGGAAGCTGCGACTAGGAATAAGTGAGGTCAGGGAACATGGGACTGTTGAGCTGCTGAAGCTCTTATCTGTCAGTGTTTCAGGTTGCTTCAGTAAGTACCACAGCAGACAGTGGGCGGCTCAGCACCTGAGAGGTGCTTCTGAACAGGGAAGGGGTGGAGACGAATTTGGCGCAGCCATACATTTTCAGGAGATGAGGGGCTGTGGTAGGAGAGCTGCTCCTAGTGCAGAGAAGACAGAAAAGTCCATACTAAATTCAACTAACAGGATAAAAGTTAATATTACTTAAGAGACAACATAGAAAAATGATTAGGAAGTTAGAATTAAATAGTCCTGGGTTTGTATCCCTACGTTATCACTTTATAACTGGGTGAATTCAGGACACAGAGTAAGCCCAGCTTTCATATGAATAAGAAGAAAGTAATAGGTCCTAGCATAAACTGTGGAGATGTTACAAGTAGGTAAAGTAGATGGTGTTTGTGAACATGGTTTCAACAGTGATTGACAATAGAAGGCACTCAATAAAAGGTAATTTTAATTCTTGGTACAAAGTCTAAATTATAGAATATTTTAAGCAAATGCATTTATAGTTAAGAAAACTCAGTTAACAAAATCTTCTTGAGGAGGCCTTTATGAGACTTGCTATACCAAAGAGATAAGACTGTTTCAGAACTGCCATATCACTTATTCATAGGACAAGGTTGTTTTGAAAATATTTTTTAAAGTTCTGAGCAAAATGCTTTTAAGACTAACTCAAGAGTAGGGTCAATACTCCCCTTGAAACCATGTTTATACATTAAGTCCTTATTTCATAATAGGTGCAAATGTACATTTCAGAAGGCTAGTGGTTCAAACCCCTCAGCCACTCCTTGGAAGGAAGACTGGACAATCGACTTCCGTAGAGATACTGCCATGGAAACCCAAGGAAGGGTCTCTGTGACTTGATAACAGTGAGTTTGGTGTTTTTGGTAAATGGTGATAAATTCTGCATTTGCAGTGTCTGAATTCCTGAGATTTTACTGTTATCCAAGGACTTAATTTCAGAGAGATCTTACATACTTTAAAGCTGCAATTACTGTAGGTTTACATCCAGTATGATTGACCTAGGGTGTGCCTTGTCAATGACATGATTTTTAGGTATAGGCCTTGGTGCTGGTTTTCATTACATGGCAACAAAGCTAATAAAAATGATAATACCTTCTGCATGTGCCCATGATGGAAATGATTTCATTCGTGATTCATAATACTGTGTGGCAGAAAAAAACATATATTATTACTCACATTTTACAGTAGAGGAAATTGAGGTTTGGAGAATTAAGTCACTAGCCTCATGACACTTGCCTCAGCTGTTTATAAACATTTACAAAACTGTTTAGTTGCTGAGTGTGTCCCTGGTTAACACGAACTGTTAAGTGCTCACCTGCTAACTGGAAGGCTGAAGTTTCCAGTCTACTCAGCAGCACCTCAGAAGAAAGATCTGGCAATCTGCTTCTGAAAGATCACAGCCCCTGAAACCCCACAAAGCACAGTTCTGTTTTGACACATGATCACCATGAGTCAGAATCTACGCAATGGCAACTGGTTTGGCTTTTTTTTTCTTCTTTGTTGCAAAAGTCTTTAGGAAACTGAAATGTCCTTTGGAAAAGAAAACAATGATCCAGATAACAGCATAGCTAGTCCTGCTCTGCTGTCCTGCCTTAACATTCACTGATTCTGGTGTTTCTCAATTAGACAAATGGGCCAAATGGCCATTAGACCAATTTTATAACCATCCCCCGCTTTTTTCCAGTCTCCTAGATATATTGGAAACCTTTACGTAAAACAATGTTGCATATTCATACCTCTCACTGATTTTGAGCAGGACCTAGCTAGCTAAAGAGATATATAACTGAACATTATTTAGTACTTTATGGTATACAAAGCACCTCCAAATATACAGGCGTGCTTTTACTGCACTTTGCTTTATTGCACTTCCCAGGTATTGCATTTTTTACAAATTGAAAATTTATGGCAATCCTGAATTGAGCAAGTCTATCGGCACCATTTTTCCAACAGCATCTGCTCATTTTGTGTATCTCTGCCACATTTTAATAATTCTCAAAATGTTTCAAACTTTTTCATAATTGTACTCTTAATAGATTACAGTGTAATGTACACATAACTTTTATATTCACAAGGAACAAAAAAATTCATGTGACTCATTTATTACAATATTTGCTTTATTGCAGTGGTCTGGAACTGAACCCTTAATATCTCCAAGGTACCCTTGTACATGCTTATTTCACTGTGGCACTGAAACCTACTTGGCACTTCATCAACATTGGTTGAGTGGATAAATAAACAACACTATCTGCAAAGTAGGTATCTTTATCCTTATTATATAAATGAGAAAACTGAGAGATTAGGTGATATGTCTGGGGTCATGAAACTTGAATAAAGTTATCTGACTCTGAATCTGGTGACTTTGCCTTTACACCAACGCATGCACTCATTGACACGTTGTCATTGCATCACAGAAGCCTACTTTTAAAGCTACAATGAGACTTAGACCATATCCAGTCCATGCTTTTCATTTATCTATAAAGAAAGTAGAACCCAGAGGAGTTTAAAGTCAAATGTACATGGAAAACAGTCTCTCTTCCACTGAAGAGACATGAATTTTATCTTATTTTAATTTATAATATACAAAATCTTAGAGATTCACAAAAAGTACCCAGGAAATATGCAGGCATTCAAGAAAGGGAAAGGTGAGGTAGCTTAAAAAAGAAAGGGGTATGTAGTAGAGTTGCAGCAACCAATTCTAACCAAATCTAACCAATTCTATATGAGGGTTAACACTATAAAATTTTATTTCTCACTCAGCTAACAGTCCAATGCAGGTGGTGCTGATTAGGAACAATGGGTAGTTGCCCAATGCAATCACTCAGCTGTCTAGGTTGATGGAGTCTCTACCATTTTCAATGTGTGGCTTTTCAGATCATCTGGACATTGAGCAAGTAGAAGGGAGAGAAGTATTGGGGGCCACTTATAGGAGGTTTTCAGGGGCCAGACCAGGAACATATCACTTCTTTCCACATGTCATTGTCTGGAACTCAACACGTGGCTATATGACATCAAAGGAGATTGGGAAATGTAGTCTATTATGCTCATAAGAAGAAGAAAGAAATTTAGCATCCAACCAGTAATCTCTGGTATGGGATAGAAGGGCAGGATGGACATTATAGGGAAATAGACACTCTGCACAGGGTAGAATTAAAAAGAAAATGTCCTATGTCCCTAGCTGTTTTAGGCCAGGTTCTCTAGAGAAGCAAAAGCAGTGAAGCTTATGTATATATATGTACAGAGAGAGAGAGTGAGAGAGAGAGAGAGATTTATCTTGGAAATGGCTCATGTGATTGTGGAGGCTGACAAATCCCAAGTCCATGTGTTAGACATCAGGCTGGAGTCTTCTCCTGACTCACATGGCTTCAGGGGCTGACAAACCCAAGATTGGCCAGGTCAGACTGCAGGCTGCTGGCTGCAGAAGCTGATGAATCAAAGATCAGCAGGCAATATGGTAGGCTGCTGGCTTAGGTCCAAAGAACCAGAGGTCAAATGATATTAAGCCAGATGTAGGATCCAGATTGAGCAATAAGTCAGAGCATTTTATCAGAACGTCCATATAAATTGGATGCAGGTCTCAATTCCAAGGAAACTCCTTTTCAACTGAATGGCTGTTCTCATCATGGGGAATAACTACATCATTACATAACTGACAAACTACATCATAACTACCAATCATTGAGAATCACAGCCCAGCCAACTTGACACATGATCTTAACCATCATAGTCTACCCCTTGTCAACCTGGCACATGTACACATTTCCTTAAGCCACACACATATTTAAATAAATACAATTATAAAGTCATACTTGCATCTAACATGGTACAACTAACATGTGTACAAACGGAAATGCATTTTCCCTGTTTGCATCTTACATTTTTTAAAGAAGAAAATAAAAATATTTGATGCACACATTCAAGAAATACTCATAACAATTACAGTCCTCAATTCTGCAACTGGTCACAAGTCATGGCTTATATTTAGAATTACCTTCTGCCATCATCCATTCTGTATTCCCTTTTCCATCAGCAAGCTCCTCAAGTAGCATAGTTATTTGCCTGGTAGAGTAACCAAAACCTTCATTCCTGACGGGCCTGGACCATTAGTAGTCATGTCAGAATTGGGTCACTGTAGTTTTCCATTCACTTGAATCACAGGGCATGGTAGTACTACTAAGAGATATCCTAAGGAAACGCCTGTATTCCAGATATACCCTTCTTTACCTCCATTATGTAATATCAGTCTGATTTCCCCTTGGCAATCATGAGCAATCATACTACCCAATACTATAAAGCCCTTCTTTGCTTGTTGATCTAGAGGCATAAGGAGCCTAAAGTGTCTGGGAAGCATTCTTAACTTACAGTTCAATGGAATCTGTATTGTGTCTCCAGGTGGGAGTATTCCTCCCTTTGGAACTAAGACCTCCATACCTGCAAAACATAGGGTTGCAAGGAAGCAAAACTTTTGCAAGTAGGTCACTAGGGACAATAGTGAGTAATACCAGTCCCATTTCCACCCATTGGTTCTTGGATTTGTGAATTCTGGCTATTAGAGAAACAGCACCATATATTGAACCCTGGTTAAGAGCTCCTGGAGAACTTTGTCCCAAATGTACAAGGTATTGCCACCTAGGTCACCCAGTAATTGTGTCTTTAGAAAGCCATTCCAACATTCTTGCAAGCCAACTGCTTCAGGATTATGCGGAACACAGAAAGACCAGTGAATTCCATGAGCGTGGGCTCATTGCCATACTTCATTTCCTCCAAATCTCTCTTCTTCGTATCTCCTTCTCACCAATTTTCTAATCATGTTCCTTCTAAGTCCCTGACCATCCAGCCCAACCACTGGCTACAACCCCTGAATCAGTATATAATTGCACATTGGGCCACTTCTCCCTCCAAGTAAAGTGAACAACCAGGTGCACTATGTGAAGATCTGCCCATTTGTAGGATTTTCCTGCAACACTGTCCTTCATTGAGGTCTCAGAAAGGGGCTACAGTGTTATTGCTGTCCACTTTTGAGTGGTGCCTGCATATTGTAACCATTTGCAAACCAGGCATGAGTTTTCTCTTCCTCAGTCAACTGATCATAAGGAGCTCCCCATGAAGCCATAGGTGCAGACTGGGAGAGGGAAGGTAATGTGACAGAAGTGGAGAACATAGGCACGTGGGCCACTTCCTCATGCAAATTACTTGTGCTTTCAGGTTCTGTTCTAGCCTGATATCATATATATCACTGCCTTTTAATGATAGAGTCCTGCTATTCACATTCAATTTTATGACACTGTGGTCCAGACAACACCCAGTTCATGATGGGCAGCTCAGACTGCATGATGACTTGGTGGCCCATGGTTAAGATTTTGGTTTCTACTAAGGCCCAGTAACAAATGAAAAGTCATTTCTCAAAAGGAGAGTAGTTATCTACAAAGCATGGCAGGGTTTTGCTCCAAAATCCTAATGATTTGTGCTGTGATTCACCAATAGGAGCTTACCAAAGACTCCAATTGCATATGTATCTGTCACTACACTTCAAGTACCATTGGATCATCAGGATCATATGGCCCAAGTGGCAGAGCTACTTGCATAGCAGCCTGAACCTGTTGCAGAACCTCTCTTGTTCTGGGCCACACTCAATACTAGCAAATTTTTGAGTCACTTGATAAATAGGCAGGGATATCACATCCAAATGAAGGATATGTTGCCTCCAAAATCCAAAGAGGCCCACCAGGCATTGTGCCTCCTTTTCAGTTGTGGGATGGACCAGATATAATAACTTATTCTTTCCTTTAGAAGGAATCTTGGCATGGCCCACACCACTGGATCCCCAGAAATTTCACTGAGGTGCAAGACACCTGGATTTTTGTCAGGTTAATTTCCTACCTTCTAACACACAAATGTCTTACCAATTAATCTAGAATCATTGATACTTCTTCATACCTTGGTCCAATAAGGATAATGTCATCAATGTAATTGACCAGTGTGATGTTTTGTAAAAGTGAATGGCAGTCAAGGTCCCTGCAGACTAAATTATGACATATTGTTGGAGAATTTATATACCTATGTGGCAGAGCAGTGCAGGTGTATTGCTGCCCTTGCCAGCGGAACACAAACTACTTCTGGTGATCTTTTGAGACAAGAATTGAGAAAAAGACATTGGCTAAATCAATAGGTGCATACGAGGTGTCCAGAGATGTATTAATTTGCTCGAGAATTGAAATCACATCTGGAACAGCAGCTGCAATTGGAGTTACCACCTGGTTAAGTTTACGATAATCCATTGTCATTCTCCAAGCTACATTTGTTTTTTGCACAGGCCACATAGGCAAGTCAAATGGGGATGTGGTAGGAATCATTACCCCTGCATCCTTTAAGTCCTTGATGGTGGCACTAGTTTCTGCAATCCCTTCAGGAATGCAGTGTTGCTTTTGATTTACTATTTTCTTGGGTGGGACCTGTTCTAATGGCTACCAGTTGTTTTTTTCTTATCATAATAATCCTTACTTCACATGTCAGAGAGTCCATGTGGGGGTTCTTCTGCCAGTGGCTGAGTATGTCCATTCCAATTATGTATTCTGGAGCTGGGGAAATCACTACAGGATAGGTATAGGGGCCCATTGTACCCACTGTGAAACAGTCTTGAGTTAAGACTCCATTAGTAACCCAACTTCCATATACCCTGACTCTGGTCAGGCACAGTGACATTTTGAGTCATCAGATTAACAGTATGAATTTTTGAATTTGAATTTATATCAGATTAACAGTATGAATTTAAATCAGATTAACAGTATGAATTTTTGGCAATGTAGTAATGTCCTTCCTCAAGGGAAGGACCTTCATTTAAGGAGTCAGGAATCAGTTAACTGGTTCAAGTCTGGGAATTGATTGAGGGGCAATGATTCTCTATTCTAGTGTTTCAAATCAGACTGCTATTCATTTGACCTAGAATTCTTTTACCTATACAGATAAAGTAAATATTTAGTAGATTTCCCATTTATTTCACCTAGGGAGCCCATGCCTATGTGGCCATTGACATAAGTCACATTGTTCTGATTACTGCTTTGGGTTCTGCTGTTCATTATGGAAATCATGTCCACCTTGTTTTTGCTACTTGGCCACCACCACCATGGGGTCCAAACATCCCTTTTGTAATTAGGTGTTTTAATTCATTTAGGGCTGTTCCCATTGTCAAATCTGACTTAAATTAAATAGCAATCACAGCAGTCTTCAAGGATGCTGGAACTCCCTTCACAAATTTGTTCCTTATTGCTGTGGTAAAAGGTGTGTCCTCTGAGCAATCTTTATGTGGGCCTATGGGTCTAACCTGAAAATCCACTCTAACATACCAATTTCCCTAAGCCTTTGGATACCTTCTACAGTATACCATTGCAGGTACACTGCTTCAATTTGATATAGTGTAGGCCACTGCATAATCCATGCTTCAGAGAGTCAACCAAATAAAGTATTAGATTCTATCTTTACCTCTCAAGCTGAAACATTGAATGAAGAATCTCTGTTTACTGGGCCCAAATAAATAAACTCAGACTGATCCAATTTTGTGTTCCTTGCACCATTATCCCACACTCTTAACAGTCATTCCCACACATATTCTCCAGGTTTCTGTTCATACATATTAGAAAAATCAAGCAGTTCTTTTGGAGTATACTATACCTCTTCCTGTGTCACACTTTGTACTTCAACTTTTTGGGCTCAATTGGACTTAAGTCTAGTTGTAGTTCTAGAAGCAAAAAATGGGTGTTGGGG
Organism: Orycteropus afer afer; assembly: GCF_000298275.1. Lineage (NCBI taxonomy): Eukaryota > Metazoa > Chordata > Mammalia > Tubulidentata > Orycteropodidae > Orycteropus > Orycteropus afer. The sequence goes on along the minus strand of NW_006921603.1, from coordinate 8,810,159 downwards.
GGGTTCCTGGGAACACTTAACAATGTCTTGTAAGGTATCTGCTTCAGGCATTGCCCAGGTGCCACTTCCGGCAGTATCTCAGATAACGACTCATCAGGCACAGTTGAGTTACTCTCATAAGATGGTGGTGAGAGCCTTGTTCTGCTGGCAGGAATGATTCAGTAGAATTTAGGGGCTTGATGCCTTCTGTTCCCTGACTATCCCAAGTTTCAGAATCCCAATTTTTCCCAATTAATGCCCTCATTTTAACTGTAGACACCAAAGTTGGGAACTCAATTGGAGTTGTAATTGAGCCACTCTTAAGATAAAACTCTGGGTATGTTTTTTGGCACTATCAGCTCTGCTGCTACAAGAAATAAAGCAATATTTCAGGGCACAAGTGGCAACTTTGAGGTCTTTTATGTGGCACTTGAGCTGTGACTCCGAAGCCCTGAACTCATCTCTTTTTTTCACCACTTTGTCTAGAATAAATAAGACTAACCAACTAATAATGCTTCTTATTTGACCAAATTGCAGAAAAGTACTGTGATGGTTATGTTTGTATGTCAACTTGGCTAGGCCTGGCTGGGTGGCTGGGTGGCTGGGCAGCTGGATGTAGTATTCCCCATGATGAGACTGGTAATCAACTCCGTAGTGGAATCTACTGGGAGCAGCTGAGTAGCTGCCTTTGGGTATGTGATCTGCTTCCTGTGTATAAGGAGAAGCTTTGGGAATGGTCTCTAGCCTTTGGCACACTTGGACCCTGCATGTAGCCATGTTGTTGCTCAGTAGCCTGCTGCATGTAGCCATGTTGTTGCTCAGCAGCCTGCTATGCTCTGCTGACATTGGGACTTACAATGGACTTAAGTTAATGTCCTGCCATGTGGTCTGGTAACATCGGGACTGTACCTTTTTACTTGTCAACCTTGGGGCTTCCAGCCTCAGCAGCCAGCAGCTGTTTGAGTGAGGAAACACCTCTAGCTCCAGTGGGTCGGGAGCAGGAGGCAGAGCTGGACCCCAAGGTTGAGGGGCTTTCACCCAGTCCCTAGAGCCTGGCACTTTGAACTTGGACTTAAAGCCTCCAAATTGTAAGAATAAACTCCTGTTTGTTATGGCCATCCCATTTGTGGTGTATTCCTGTCAGAGCGGCACTAGGTAACCAGCACAAGTACCAAACATGATCAGGCAGAGTCTTGCTTCTCACCAATACTTGATTTATACATGGTGATATTTTGTTTATTAATATTGACACCTCACACCATGGATTAGTAGCACCTTCAATACTAATGGAAGCAGATTCACCAAGTACCTTTAAGACTAGTCAAACTTGAGAGAGAGAAAAAGAGACAGAGAAATGGCTCACATAATTGTAGAGGCTGGCAGGTCCCAAGTCTATGCATCAGATGTCAGACTGGAGGCTTCTCCTGACTCATGTGGCTGCAGGGACTGACAATCCAAGATCAATGGTTCAGACAGCAGGCTGCTAGTTGCTGAGAACCCTGAATCCATTGTCAGCTTGAAAATACAGAAGGCTGCTTGCTCAAGTCCAAAGAACTGGAGGTCAGATGCTAATGAGTCAGAAGCAGAATCCAGATAGAGCCAAAAGCCATAGAGCTTTGCTAGAATGTCCCTATATTTTGGATGCAGGCAACCCCTGAGGAAACTCTTTCAATTGATTGACTGCTCATAGTCGATCTCATCATTGAGGTGATTACATTATATCATATCTCTTCATGGGGTAATTATATCATTACATAACTGACAAACAACATCATAATTGCCAAACCACTGAGAATCATGGCCCAGTTCAATTGACACACAACCTTAACCATTATGGTGTCCTTTAAATAGATTTCCTAGAAAATCAAGATTCTAACTTATAGATTTGACCAGAAGGACTGAGAAGATAGAGGAAAGAATGTTCAAATTATATCCATCCATTGGTACCCATGATATAATCTATTCCTAGTAAGCTCAGCCAGAAGTAATCAGTTTCTTCTTTGGGTTCCCATATTACTCCACGTCTTTTCCTTCCATTCACTCTTTATCTTTTGAAACATGTGAGTCCCTCTAGACTCCAGCCTTTCTCTCATTCCCAATAATGAGACTGTAACTGTAGAGGACAGTCAGTACTTCTGCTTTCTTAAAAATTATTTACTATTATCTCTGTTGCACCCACTTTTCCAAGACCTCTTCTATACAAGACCTTCTTTTCTGTAGGAGGAGTATATTCCAACTTCATCGGTGTCAGTCTTTGTCATCTGAATTATTTGGTCAAAGGAGTATGAGCAGAAATGCCACATGCTATGTCTGAGTAGGAACTTTAGGAGTCATTGCCTTCTTCCCTCTGTCAGAGGAATGAAATGTCCCAAATAGGGCCTGGTCTTTGCTCCTGAATCCTAGAGTAAAGAAGAATCATGGAGTAGAACTGCAGCTGCCCTGCAGCTGACATGTAATATGATTGAGAAATAAGTCTTTATTGTCATAAGCCACTAAGATTTTTATGGTTATTTCTTATTGAAGCACAGCCAAAATATGTGTCATTTGGGTCTGGTTAATAAGCCATTAACTGTTATTGGAGACTGGAAAGATGGCAACCCATGTTATACAGAGGTGAAATATTTGGCAAAAATGTCATCTGGCATTACTTGGAAGTATGAGAGTTTGGGAAACAGAATATTACTATGCCTTGTTCTATTGGCTGCATTTGACAAGAAAGAGATGCGCTTAAAACAACCTGACAGTTTTATAAGCAAAATCAAAAGGGCATATACAAGCCTCAAAATTCCAGGACTTAATGGAAAATGGGAACAACTTCTCATCTACAGCTAGTAAAACACAAAATTAGGAAGGCCTTTGAGTTAGTTTGGAGTTGACTGAAGAGGAGACAGCATTATAGACACTTGTTTCAAGAAACTTAACCAAAGTCTGACTAAATTGTACAACACTACAAATGTTTTTAGAGCTATTGAATGATTATTTTTGTAGTGAATCTTACTGGATAATCACTTTGATCAAAAGCTACCATCTCCTTTATTCCTTTCTCTAATTTTATTTAAAAATTTTAGAGATTATTGGTTATATGTTTTAGTCACAAATGATAGGAACTGAACATGGTCCTAACATATGCCTATCAGTTTGTCATGCTGGGGTGGCTTGCATGTGGCTGTGATGCTGGAATTTATGCTACCTTTATTTCAAATACCAACAGGGTGGTGGACAGTTTTCAGCAGAGCTTTCAGAATAACACCAGGAAGAAGCCCTGGCAACCTACTCCCCAAAATTAGCCAATGAAAACGCTATGGATCACAACAGAATATTGTCTGAACTACTCCTGGATGATGAGCCACTAGGTCGGACCAAAATTAAACCTACTGTCATTGAGCTGATATTGACTTCTAGTGACACTATCAGGCACTCAGAATACACAGTGGCTACAATGGGTTTGATGTTTTATTGTGTTGTACAAGGAGTCGCTAAGAATTGGAGCCAACTTGACGGCAACTAACAACTAACAACATAACATGATCTATGAATTTATTCAACATATGTTTATTAAGCACTTACTATGAGCAAGATATTTTGCTAGGTAATCAGATAAAGCAATGAAGGAACAGACAAAAATTCCTGTGCTAATAAGCTTGCAACTTATTATATGAAACTAGCTGTAAATTTTAGCAAAAATAAAGTAGATTCTGGAAAGTAGAAGAGTAGATCTAGTTATTTTGGAGTTGACTGAAGAGGAGACAGCATTGCAGACACTTGTTTCAAGAAACTTAACCAAAAAGGGATCTAGGAACACAGGCAGTAATATAATAAATATGTTGGGTTATTGGGCCAAGGGTGTTGTTTTTGTTTTGTTTTAAAGATGAAAGACAATAAAACATATTTTAGTGCTCAAAGAATGGGATCTATAAAGAAGGAGAGGTGGGAAATGCAAGGGGAAGAGGGAAAACTGAGTAAGCTTTGACTCTTTCTTCTCTATATATCCTTGGACAAGTCATTTCAATTCTGGTCTTGGTTTTTCTGTTCCTAAAATATGGGTATTGGACTAGATCAGTGCTTTTCAAACCATATCCAGAGGTTTTGCAACCATCTAATTAGAGTTTCATTTTAAAGTATATTTTTATTAAACTTTAATAAAAATTATATTATAATAATAGAAATCACATTCCCCCAAATTCTATGCAACAAAGTTTATCACCTTGTTTTTTAGTATGGCCAGGTCACCTGGTTTTTGTGAAGATCTTGGAATAGAATGTTCCCTGACATTTGAAATTTTTAAATGAAGTTTCCTGATTAGGTTTTTTAAAAATATTAAATGATAACTATTTTATATTACTTATTTCTGTGAATAATAGTATGCTCAATAGCAGTAAATTAGAAAATTAGAAGATTGTTAACTATCATTTATAATCCAAAATTTCAATATTTTAGGTTCATCAAATCAGTCTTATCATTCTCACTGGCTGATTTTATGTAGCACAGTGCCTAAGGCACTTGACTGCTAAGCAAAAGGCTGGTAGTTCAAACCCACCACCCATTCCTCGGAAGCAAGACTGGGCAATCTACTTCCATAGTGATACTGCCTTGGAAACCCAGGGGTTGTTATGAGTCAGGTTCCACTTGACGACAGTGAGTTTGGTTTGTTTTTGGTTGAATGTTAAAATTAAGACCTTGTTCTTGTTTACTTTAAAAATAATTTTAAAGCAGTGAAACAGTGTTAACATCAAATTTATACATGAGTTCACCATATAATTTCACTGACAAAAAAATTAAGTTTGAAAGCTATGGGACAGGATAATTTCCAAAATTCCTTTGTGCTCTACCAGATCTACAATCCTACTGACCTAACAACATAAGTAACCTGGATTTACAGGATAATTGCCAACTTTATACTTCACTTTGTACTTGGATCAAGCTGAGTAAGAAAATGGAAAAAATGGCTGAGTGTGTAGGCTGGAGAATTCACCTGAACTTAGTGAAATAGACTCAGCCATTCCAGAAGATATACTAGGGAACCTAGGGGGTGGCCTTACGTTACCATTTCCCACACTGAATCAGGAAATGGATTCCCCTTTGTAAGCCAAATGTGCCCCTTATAAATGACTCTAATTCAGTTGGTCACATGGATAGAAACTGCATCCAGGGGCTGTTTTGAGCTATACCAAACTGAATTCTACTGTTATCTAACCCAGCCCCTAATTTTCAATCTGTCATTGTGTAAGTAAATGCTTTTTACTTTCTCTGAATTTGCATAAACTCCTGCAGTCTTTATTTTTTATTTTTCTGGTTGATAATAGTGTTTGTGTTAAAATCACACCTTCCTTTGATTTCTTGCATGCATATAGACTTTTCTCCTGTTTGTGGACATAAGTGCTTTTATCTCACTCTGCAATCAGTCACAACCCGGGGTGGAGGCAGGGAATGTTTGGTACAATATTTCCTATATAAACAGTTTCACTGTAAAAGGAACAATATGGCTCTAATTTTGATGTATGATCAGTTTAGAAATATGCAAACATATTTGAATATACATCCTGTACATGACAACAGCAATGTGAAATTGGATACACAAAAGAATGTGGTTTTTTTTTTTGCTATGGTGATTTCCCTGTCCCTCCCCCACCTAGATAATATCAGCTTTATTTCCAAGCTTTTAAGTGAGAATGCCTGCTTTGATAGCTTTCCCAAATTGATAAAAATATATGTAGTCAAATAGAATTTTTCTTTAATGGTCAAGTTGTCCCCTGGTGCACACACTCTATCTTCTTCTGAATACAAATAAAAGCAGGCTAGATTGAAGAGGGTTTAAAATTTTCCAATGTAGCTGTGAAGTAAAATTGGAAGTGGCAGTCATAGACACACAGCCCAAGGATATTTAAAATGCATTTGTTCTGTGAAGGGAGAAAAAGCACTTGGCTCATTAGGTCCTATTCCACTGTGCCTGGTGGGAGGTGAATCTTTGTCCCTCTCATTTGGTCCCAAGTTGCCCAGGTGAGGCTCAATGTTGATTGTGCAGCCTAGTGGTGGTGGTGCCTTTGCTTTTCTATTTCTTTCCCACTCTACAGCCTTGGGGTGGAACAATAGAAATTCAGAGAATGTAGTGTCCTTTGGCTACCCCTATTTCTATTAGTGAACAAAGAATGATCCTTCCTTAAAAGGAAAAAGCATCACCTGTAATCCTAATACAATTCATTGCATATTTATAGACTATTAGAGACAGCTAAGCCACCCAATGAGATTGATATGATTATAATATCCCCATTTTTCTGACAAGGAAACTGAGGCTTAGACAGGCAATGTAATTTAACCCTTTCAAGATGGAATTACTTTGTTTTGAATTTTCTGTTGAAACCATGTATTTTCAGTAATGAAAGACATTTTGAATGAAATGAAAACAATTATTTTTCTGAGGTAATATGGATTTTAATAAAACCAATGGGATGCGTATGTTCTGAGGGTGTCTGGTGCTGCAATTGGTGGAACGAGGCCTATTTCTTCAAATTCACAGTTACACAGGCCCCCACCAGATGGCAGGACAGACTTAAAGTGGGATAACAGGTTCCCACTAAACTCCAGAGATAGAAAATGTAGTTCTACACTATATATCCCATGGGTCACAAAAGGGTTAACTAAGATAATATAGTTAGGAATTGGCAGAGCTGGGATTAAAGCCCAGCTCAGTGGACTCAAGCACTAATATTCTTAACCTCTACCCTAACACACTAAAAGTTTATTTTTCCAGGTTTTTGTCTTTGGCTATAAACATACATAATTTTTCTTACTTGAAATCAGAGTGAATAGATATGATCACATATATTCACCACTGAAATATTTTTAAATTATCTTAGGGGTTTCTTTTATGTTGCTTTTATGATTTTGTTATTTCCAATGGCTGCATAATTCATTTTAAAATATATATGCTGCATGATTTAAAATTATGTGCTACGCACTATGCTTCTATATACTCTAGTCATTTTGACATTCCTCCCCTGCCAAAGAAACACTTTTATTTGAAGTATATATCATTATTTCAACTTAACAGATGTGGAAATTGAAAATCATAAGACTTAAATAACTCACTCAAGATCACACAGGTGGTCAGTGGCTGGGCAGAAATATCAAACAAGAATTTTTGACTCCATGCCCAGGGCTCTTTCCACTATTCCACAGTTGTCTTCAAGAAATTAGCAAATGCCCAGTACTTTGGGCATGAATAAGCAACGTGTGTTTTGTAAACAACACATCTACCACGTTGATGGCATCTGAACGTAACAATGAGCATTGATTTTTTTCCCTAATCAAAGCTTATCTTATGGACTCCAACGATAGGATGTGTGCTTTGGATAGGTGTTCCAATGATCAAGACAGATTTGGCAGATTCATCCAGGCTCAGAAACTTGTTAACAAGCAGTACAAGTTTGCAGGGTCCATTACTTATATCTCCTGGTGGTCTGTTTTGGGGTCAGGTCAGAAGGACATCGATGAGGTTCAACACATCTTGATGACCAGACTTAAGTACTTCATTTGATGTGTGTGTACACTGAGGGGAAGACCATTGTCCATACCAGACAGAATGTGGAAGCCCTTTTTCCACAATTGTCCTCATAGTATAAAGGATACATACTTAGCTGATAACCAAAAGGTTGGTAATTCAAACCCATCTAGTGGTTCCATGAGAGAAAGACTTGGCAATATGCTTCTTGCAAAGATCAAACCCTAGAAAACCCTATGGGACAGTAGTATCCTGCCAGTGGGGTCATTATGATTTGGAAATTAGCTCAATAGCACCTAAGAAACATATCCCTTGGTTTCATCTTCTTGTACATCTTAAGGCCAGATTCCCAAATTGTGGTGTGGGGATGACTGCTGGTATGTATGAGATGTGTTTTTTAGGGACTCTGATAAACACTTAAAAATTTAATTGTTAGGTACTTGGCTGCTGGCCAAAGTGGTGCCATGGAAGAAAGGCCTGGCAATCTGCTTCCATAAAAATTGCAGCCAAGAAAACCCTATGGTGCAGTTCTATTCCATAACACATGGGATCGCCATGAGTCAGACTCAGCTGATGGCAACTTTTTTTTTTTTTTAATGTACTCACTTTAACGTATGTTGGAAAAAAATACGTAATTACCTCATGGAACAGTGACTTCACCATTATTATTCTTAGAATGAGGCTACATTACAGTAAAAATGAATTATTTAAAGAAAAATACTAAATCAATAACAATACAACTGGTAGTAGGATTAATAAAAATCACAAAGGTGGTTTGTGAGTCACAGAAGTGTGGACAACATTGTTTAAAAGATGCATCTATTCTCTGCACTCTCATTCTTCACAGCCAGCTCTGTCTGTTACATCAGCTTCATGCTTTCATGATCTTTCTGTCTGGATGTGGGCTCCCTAAAGGCTGGAATCTTGCCTTACCTCCCCTTTGATTCAACCTTTTCTCTACTCCAGCTTTCAGCACAGCGCCCAGCACACAGTAGGAAGTTAAGGTGGGCTCCTCGGTTTCTCTACTTGTAAAATGGCAAACAGGCCAACCCGTCCCCTGCTCAGCAGCAAGTACAGAGATCCTGGGCTCCCGAAGTCTGATCCTCAGAGGAGATATGGGAAACCAGGGACAGAAATAGAACAAGAAATCTTGAACACAGATAAAAGGCTTTTTGATATTTGCATGAAATATGCTTCTTAAAGAGGAACTATTTTTATAGTATTATCTATAAGAGATTATAGGCAAAAATTAATTTTCTAAGTCTTTATACTTAAAACAGTCTGTGCACAGAAGGAATTTAAATTCTTCCTTTAATAAAAAATTGTGCATTGTCCTGCAGGCAAAGGGCTAGGTTTCTTTGTGTGATTATTTTGTGATTTCTGAGGCCAAGAGAAATTTGTAAAATGCTATAAAGACTGCTGTGCTTACCTAACTGCATTCCAGACGCTGTCTGTGCTTCCTCATAAAGGATGATTTTTTTTGGGGAAGGGTAGAAATATTACAATGTATCAATTCAATAAAGTATTATAAAAGCATAAAATTCAGCAAGGATAGGAACTGAAGCTTTCTAGGTGAAGGAATTAAGAGAGAGACCAGACAAGACTAACTGCCTGAACTCAATGAATACAAGGCCAATAATTGAGCTTAGAACAAACTGAAAGTTGAACCAAAGGCATTTGAAGTGTTAATTTATTAAATAACCCTTTGCTTTTTGCTTTCATGGCTTACAATAAAAAATATTTGTGGTTAGGAAAGTTAGGAGACAGGAAACTGAAGTCTTCTAAACCCATTTTTATGCTTGGAATGAAACCAAACCTTTATCCAATCATAAACCTTATGTGTTTATCTGCAAGGAAGGGAGTGAAGGGGGAGAAAGAGAGGGTAGCAGTATTTGATTTCTATTTAAAGTACTTCTCTTCACCCAGGATTTCGGTCCTATAGCAGAGACTGCTGCCTTCCCACTCTCTCTAGCTTTGGTCCACAGCATTGGCTCAGTTTCCCCACTTTGGTGAAAAGACACAGGAAATGAAGAACGGTTTAATGATCAAAGCTGAACTTGGTTTGTATCAAAGGGATCCATTCCATCCTGGAAATCTGAGCCATTTGAAAATAGTTCAGATCCCAAAGAGAGACTAACCCAACTGTCCACATAGGCCAACTTGAAAGGAGACTGGGGCAGATCACCAGACCTGACCTGTCTTTAATACCCTTTGTCTGAGAACAGTGTGATTGGGAGCAAGCTGTTGTCCTCATGCTTGTTTTCAACAGCGCTGCATCCTGGTCTATCTCAGTCATGAATCTGATGGGGAGACTCCTGAGGGTCAGAACAAGAATATGAATTTCTTACATGTGTGAATAATTAAGATATCCTTTTTTTTTAATTAGCGTGAGATTCACATAATATAAAATTAACTATTTTCAAGTGAACAGTTCAGTGGCATTTCGTACAGTCACAATATTGTGCAACCACCCCCTCTATCTAGTTCCAAAACATTTTCGTCACTCCAAAAGGAAACCCTGCACCCACTAAGCAGTTGTTCCTCATTCCAAACCCCGCTCTCTCCCCCAACCACCCACTTCCTATGGTTCTGGGAACCACTGATTTTGAGTTCTGTTTTTATGGCTTTATCAATTCTGCATATCGTATAAAACTAGATTATATATATATATATATATATATATATATATATATAACCTTTGTGACTGGCTTCTTTCACTGAATACTGTATTTTCAAGGTTCATCTACATTATTGTATGAGTCAGCACTTCATTTCTTCCAACGACTGACTAATATTTCATTATGTGTATCAGATATTCTTATTTGATGGATGAAGGAACTGAGACCACAGGAGGCCTTGCCCACAGCCCTAAGATTGTAGTGGTGTGCACCCATCAAGGAAGGAAACTTGCTGTGGAGCCCTGGTTAATAGCAGAGTGATCTTGAGATGGTGACTTAAACTCTCTAAACCTTGGTTTTCCCAACTTTAAAATTGGGATAAGCCAGTTTCCACTCCCATGAGTTGTCTGTATGTGTCTAAGTTCTTGATTTTAAGTCTGAAGTGCTACCTGTTATACCACATTCAATGGTATGATTTTGCCTTTCTTTCAAGGTGCTTTCTTTTTTTTTCCTTAAAGCTTGGGAAAGGAATGCTTATAAATTTGATAAAATCACCTCATTCTTTTCCCAGTAGCACTATAGGACAAGGTTGGCTGGAGGTGATATAGCAATAAAAATGGAGATAAAGCAACTTAAACTTACTATCTACTGTGTATCTGATACTTTACACACATCATCTCATTTAATTCCTGCAAAACTATGGAGCAAGCTTATGAGGTAGAGCTTATCATTTTCATCCTCATTTGGGAAAATGGAGCCTCCAATATATTAAGTGATGTACTTGAGGTGGGACAGTCAAAGCCCACCAGTTTTCAATCAAGGTCTCTTTTGTCTCCAGAGTCTAGGTTTTCCACCTGTAGTGTTTTGCCTTCAGTGGCAGAATGGTGGTGGTAGCAGTAGAAGGAGAGGAGATGAGAGAAAGAGACTGGAAATGATTGCCCTGGGAGTTCCAGCAACACTCAAGTGCCGTGAGATTTCCCCTTGACCAGGTACCAAGGAAAGTATATTGTGAACCAGATCTCCTGGCACATAAGGAACATCCGGATTACACGGCCAGCACCTGGGAAACATTATGGGGACTGTATCACACGTGGCAATGATTTACTGAGCAGTACCTATGACCTGGCATAGATGTGTTATGAACACAGCTCTCATTTCACTACCACACTAGCCCAATGAGATGGGCACAAAAGTAAACCGAGACTTAGAGATATGAAGTGGTTTGCTAAACCAAGATTCAAGCTGAGCCACTCTGAGTCTAAAACTAGTGCTGGCCGTTGTTTCTTTCCATTACCTTCAAACAATAATATGGCAGAGCTTGTGGTGGGAATGAGATAGCTCAGTTCTCAAGAGGTCTAGGTCACAAGTTTGATCTTTCAGGACAGTTGGATTTACTTCAGGGGAAACTGTTTTCACTGGTTATTGGTGGAACACAGCACAACAGCCATGCTGGGGGATAATTGGGAAGCTGCGGGAGATTTGGGCAGGGCATGGTGAAAGTCTCCATTGCACGGTAGGTAGAAGTTAAGACCATGGGTTTTGCAGTCAATTATTTCTTGCTTGAGTCCTAGCTCTATCTCCATCTAGCTATATACCGACCAGTTGCTGTCTTGCTTCTGACTCATGGCGACTCCATTTGTGGTCAGAGGAGAACTGCGCCTCACAGGGTTTTCAACAGCTGATATTTTTCAGAAGTAGATCACCAGGTCTTTCTTTTGAGGTGCTTCTGGGTGCACTCAAACTTCCAATCTTTTGCTTTGCATCTGACATGTTTTGGTTGGTGTTAACATAACATATTCTACCACCCAGGGACTCCATCTGGCTCCATCCTTATTCCATAAGGAATAATTAATGAATTGTTCCAAATCAGCTTCCTCTATGGGAAAAGGGGATCATTATAATACCTAATTCTTGGTGTTTTTTAAAGGTTGAATGAGAACACATTTATAAAGAAGAGCAAATTAGAGCAAGATCTAGCCCATGGGTGGCTGGCAAGGTGTTTTAAAATGCTTCAAGTGGGTGAGAACTTTTAAAAATCATGGTATGTCACTGACATTATGCATCCATCCATCCATCTTCTTCATCATCACCATCTATCATCATTTCCTCTTTCATTAAATACGATGCAAGAATTTTCTTTTGAAATTGAGAAGATCTGGCACAAAGGGTCTTTCTTCTCATGGAGGAATAATCAAATAAAGATAAACAGCAGTCACTGCCTGTTCTGGTTACTTAGTGCCGCTCTGACAAGTATATACCACAAATGGGATGGCTGAACATATAGGAGTTTATTCTCTTACAGTTTGGAGGCATTAAGTCCAAGTTCAAAATGTCAGGATCTAGGGACGGGGTGAAAGCCCTCAACCTTGGGGTCCAGCTCTGCCTCCTGCTCCCGGCCCACTGGAGCTAGAAGTGTCTCTTCATTCAGACAGCTGCTGGCTGCTGAGGCTGAGAAGCCCAAGGTTGACAAGTAAAAAGGCATAGTCCCAATGTTACCAAACCACATGGCAGGCCATTAACTTAAGTCCACTGTAAGTCCCAAGGTCGGCAGAGCATGGCAAGCTGCTGAACAATGACACGGCTACATGCAGGGTCTATCCAGAGACCATTCCCAAAGCTGCTTCTTATATATGGGAAGCAGACTACATACTCAGCTGCTTGTGGTAGATCCCACCATGGGGTTGATTGCCATTCTCATCATGGGGAATAACTACCACCAGCTGCTCAGCTACTCAAACAGGCCCAGCCAAGTTGACACATAAACATAACCACCACACTGCCTTAGAAAGAGTATGTGTGCTCCAGTTTGCCACAGTCTCTGGCACTCCCTACTGTCTGCTTTGTTCATCTGGTCCCTGTATACTACACAAGGAAGAGTCTGAAATATAGTAGCAGTGTCATATTTGAGATAAAGTAAGATGCAGGAAAGGAGCTCTGAGGGCTCAATGCCTAAGGCATTTGACTGCTAACAGAAGGTTGTCAGTTCAAACCCACCAGCCTCTCCGCAGAAGGAAGATGGGGCAATCTATTTCCATAAAGATTTACCACCTTGGAAACCCAATGAGTGTCGCTATGAGTCGGAATCGACTTCATGGCAGTGAGTTTGTTTTAGTTTGTTTTTTAACGAGCAGGAAGTAGCAGAGTCAGGATTTGAACACTGATAGTCAGCGAGATTAACCATTCTACTCTCTAGCCTTGTTACTCAAAATTTGTTCCACAGACCAGCATCATCATCAGTAATACCTGCAGCTTATTAGATGCACAGACTCTCAGGCCTCACCCCAGGCCACTAAATCAGAATCTTTATTTTAACAGGCTCCCCAGGTGATTCACATGCACATTAAAGTTTGAGAATCATTGCTCTAAAGCTCTTATTATTAACTGAATTTTTGGACCCTCAGCTTTATAGATAAAAGGCAGCTTAGTAGATGGAACACTGGTCTGGGAATTGAGAATGGCATTCAAGAATATCTGCTTTGTGACTTTGGTCAAGTTTACTCCAAGCCTCATCATCCTTCTCTGTAAAACGAGAACACCAAGCAATATTTATACTAAGCATTCCACAAAAACACTTACCAACAGCAAGACCTCTGGGCAAATGCCTCCAACACTGTGTGGGGTGCTGCCAATACAAGGTCTGATGAGGTACTGGCAGCCCATGCCTGTTCTCTGGGACCTCTCAGTTCAGGATGCCAGAGAAACAAATCAACAATTATAGTACTTAGGACAAACATATGCCAACGTCCCACTGAGGCTAATACTTTGTGATCTCCAAGCAGCACCTAAGATGCAGTAAATGGTTCTCAGGGTCCTGATCCAGGTGATAGAGCCCCCACGTGTGTTTGAGTGACTCTCCAGCACAGAACACCCATTCAGCAAGGAAATGGATGTGACTGACAGCTGTGCCATATTTATATTCCTTCAGCTAGATCATCCACAGGGGAAAACCTATGTTGGACCAGGACATGGTGAAGAATGTAGATCCTACAGACTTTTATTTATTAACATATTTTCCTGAGGGGAGAATGCTTTTTATTATCATTATTATTTCATTATTACTTTTATAAATAAAATAATGCCTCTAAGCTAGCACTGAATTATAGATCGTGCTAATTTGGTTCAATTATTTTGCTCATTATGGGCAGAAATACAAGTGACATTACAGATCCAGGACTGAGAAATCAAGTCCCAGATTACTCAGTGAAAATACAAGTGGGATTTAAAAATGTATCAAATAACTAGCTGTCACACCTGATTAATACCACCCGATCTAAGAGAGGCGGCCGTTCTATCTTCTAAAATGTCATTAAAATATCAAAAATAAAGAGTTCATGTAATTAAAGAAACACTATTTTGTTCACACAGCCTGAAAAAATGTGATTAGGCAGCAGTTCTCAAATGGTGATATTCAATCAGGTAGGTGTTTGTATACCAGCTCAGAGCAGACACTGCTGGTTATGTAAAATGTTGCCTTGTTATAAGCTGCGTTAGGACAGATGCCAGAGAAAGGGAGCGATGGAGGTGAGGGCACGTGATTCATTCGTTCTGAAGTCGCAAGAGTGGAGTTTTTTGTTTGTTTGTTTGTTTCAAAGCCAAAATAGCCCTGTTTTATCAAATAAGCTATCTGGGTTACATTTCCTGTCAGCAAAGCGACAGGATCCACGTTGACGCTTGGGCTCCAAATAAGACTGATTTAGTTATTCTGTCACTAAACACAAGCTAAATTTCCATTCAACAAAAACAAGAATAATTGGTTTGGTTTTAGAAAGACAAGCAATCATTTTTCATTAGGGTATGCAGGAATGAAGCATGCTGTTGGTTGCTAATATATGCTCACAATGGTGTCAGGGGATGAACATGCAAACTCCATTTAGCAATCATTTTCTGTGAAATAATTTTCTTAAAATGGGAGCTCTGTATATAACCAAGTCTCTTAATCAATATATCTATGTTGGCTCAAGCCGTTTGGCAGAAATAAACTCCTGTTTTTTGTGTCTTGTTTATAATAGGCACTCAATAAATGTTGGTTGAATTAATTTACAGGAATGAGTAGAAAGTGGTTTAAAGAAATACCATTTTCTTGCAGTTTGTTGGCTGCATAATTTAGCCTTGAAAATAGAGGATGACAAGAATACTGATGCTTCATAACTGAAGTCCTGCTTGGTGTGTGCAGCCAGCCTTATCCAGGTAATGTATTTCTGGAGAGAATGCACTGGAGCTTTTTCTTAGTCCCTGGCACTGGTCAATGAACCAGCTATTCTCTGTGTGTAAGTGAGATATTTTGTGAGGAATATTTACTCAAGCAGTGTGTCTACCCAATGGCAAAGCAAAAGGTTCAAAATTGAAAACTCATTCAGTCAAACTACCAGTTTGACCGTGGTTGTCCTGAATTCAGGAGACCTTGAGTGGAGCAAATGGTTAAGTGTTAGGCTACTGATGGAAAAGAAGGCAATTTGAACCCATCCAGATAGGCTTCAGAAGAAGGCCTGGTCATTAGCTTCTGCAAGGTCATAGCTTTGAAAGTGCTATAGGGCAGTTCTACTCTGACACATAGGAGGACTCTGAGTCAGAATTGACTCATTGGCAACTGGTTGGTCCTCAGATCAAGAGTGGTTTGAGATGTCTGTAGCCCAGATAGTATCAGTGATGGTGGATCCCTGTATGGGAAGAAAATAATCAACCCGCCCTTACCTTAGAGTGTGGGTTGTCCTTTGACCATTCCTGAAGGAAACTGTGGTACAAGTTTGGCCAATGCTTGGAAGCTGGAAGTTCAGCCCACTAGACCAATGGTCTCCAAAGTGGGGTGTTAAAAAAATCAGAGCTCTATACATTAAATTTTTACTTTCTGTTACTTGTGTGTACTTTATCATATTTATTTGAAAATAGTGCCAGTATATAAACAAGGAAACATATATTGATTAGCAATGTGTATCCCAAAGTTTTTCTAATGATGGGGTGCAATATTTTCTAAAGGTTAGAGATTTTGTACTTAGCCAAGCTCTCTGCAGGTAGAGGTGACGTTAATTGGATAAATCTTAGTATACCAATTTCTTACCACAGCACACAGAAGACACTTTTAAGACTCTAAGGCCCTAGAGAGCAGGGTCTCTTGCTTTCGTTTAATATTATATACTTAGGAGCTCTAGTAGCATAGTGCCTAAGGCACTTGACTTCTAACCAGAAGGCTGGCGGTTCAAACCCACTAGCCACTCCTTGGAAGGAAGGTTGGGCAATCTACCTCCGTAGTGATACCGCCTCGGAAACCCAAGGAGGGGTGGCTATGAGTTGGGTCTGACTCAACAGCGCATAACAACAACAGCAGTACAGTCCTTGGAACTTAGTAGGTATCCCCCTATTTTTTTTTTTTAATGAATACATGTTATACAAATCAATTGTCCCAAAAGAAGGTATAACCAAATTTTCCTTACAAAATTGAGGATCTCTACCTGTAAGATATTTGGCAGTATTCTGGACACCCTCAATGACCTATTCGTCCAAACAAATAGGACAGAGGGTCCTATTTTTCCAGAGAGTAAGATGTGTTCTGTCATTTATACATGATTTGTACACTGTCTCACTTAAATTATAAGTCAGACTTATTTTTAAGCAATCCTGATCAATTAACATCCAGATTTAGATTAGGATACTAATTTGCTTTTCAAAATTAAGGTTCTTCACTTTGCAGGATAGCCATAAGATCCCTTTAAATAATGGATACCACTATAGAGAAGATTTGACTAATAGAAAGTAATTAGTACTCACATTTTTAGGAATAATTTTACGTTTGTGTGAGGCAGACCTTCATAATTATTTAGTATGATAGCATGTCTTGGCTGGAGAGCGGAATAGAATGACCTACAGAGGACATTCGAATCTGAAAGCAATATATACAGAGAGTGTGTGTTTTGTGTGTGTGTGGTTGCATGTGTTTTCACTCATTCACATTATGCCAGCTTCTGAATATCATGACTGAAAACAGAAAAGTGTAGAGTTAGGAAACCCCAAATTCCAATTTTAGCTACGCTATTTATTAGTTGTAATTTGTCTATGTAAAGCAATGTTTTGGAGCCTTAATTTCCAATCATTATTTCTAATAATATCTCATCTATAAGTGTATTGATTAGAACTCTTGATTTGCAAGTTACAGAAAGCATAATTCCAAGTGACATAAATAGAAAAAAGGAGTTGATATGTTCATGTAAATGAAAGTTTAGATTACAAAAGTGGCTTCGAGCCTGGTTTAATCTAGGGCTTAACCAATATGATTGTAACTTGATGTGTCTCCCTCGCTGGTTCTGTCTTCCTCTGCCTTGACTTCAGTCTAGGCCCAGACAGGGCAAGGTAGCTGCAGCAGTTCTGGCAGCACAATCTCTTGGGAAGATAATGTGCATCTCTCTTAGCAGCCCAATCGCAAGCCCTTTCACTTCTCAGCGGCTTATTTGATCACGTGGATCCCTGAAGCAATGACTGTGGCCAGGGGAATGTGGTGTGCTATTTGGCATTAGCCATGGTCATATGCCCACCACACTGCTGCATGCTGTCAGCCGCCTTTCCCCAATCTAAATCCCTTGGTCCTGGGATAGGTGATGGGATGGTCTGTAGAGAAATATTGAAGTAAGTTTATTAGATTAAGGAATAGTGGTTGTTAGAAAGAGGTTAAAAATGCCAGCTGTCTACTACAGCTAGTTTGTGGGGGACTAAAATGAGGAGTGGCTGATGGGTTTGAACCTTCCAGCCTTCTGGTTAGCAGTCAAGTGCCTTAGGCACTATGCTACCAGAGCTCCCTATGAGTAGACCTCTGACTCCACGGCACGTAACAACAACAACAACAACAAATGGGGTCATATATATGGAAGTGCACAGCATGTAGACAATCAGTAAATGATCAAAAGAAGATGAACAGATCAACTAAATCTGAAGAAGTAAGACACAGAAGCAAAGTAGGACACGTTTGAGATTAAGATTAAGAACACAAGGAACCTATATATTTGGTGTAAGTTCATTGAATTCATTAAACATTTCTTCAGCACCTAAGATACGCTAAGTGCTGTGTATAGGGTTGGTGACTCTGAATTTTAAAAACAACAACAACAACAACACTTGGTCTCTGCATTGGATTTGCTTATAGTCTAGCAAGGGATGCAGGTGCGTATGCCATTGCAATGCAATGTGAAAGGTATTTGATGGATATGTGCTCAGGGATTTATGGGAGTACCAAATGGGGGGGATCCTAACACAGCATTGTTGTTGTTATGTGCCATCAAGTCAGCCTCGGCTCATAGCGACCGCTCCTTGGGTTTCCGAGGCAGTATCACTACGGAAGTAGATTGCCCAACCTTCCTTCCAAGCAGTAGCTGGTTGGTTTGAACTGCCAGCCTTCTGGTTAGCAGTCAAGTACCTTAGGCACTATGCTACCAGAGCTCCTAACACAACATTAGGAATGAGTATAGAGACAAGGGGAAGCATTAAGGGATAAAGTCTCGAGGAGAGTTTTGAATAGTTAATAAGAGTTATATAGGTGAAGAATTCTCCTCAGAAGGAAGGTTGGGCAATCTACTCCCATGGTGATACTGCCTCGAAAACCCAAGGAAGGGT
>NW_006921603.1:8782403-8783719 GCF_000298275.1 Orycteropus afer afer | reverse complement strand
TATGCTATCTCCTGAAATGGCTGAATGTCTACCAGTTCTTTTTATAAAGATTTTATATTAGTTCTTTCTTGGGTGGTTCAAATTTTTGCCCAGAAATCTTTCACTATTGCAACTCGAGGCTTGAGTTTTTCTTCAATTCTCTCAGCTTGAGAAATGACAAGCATGTTCCTCCCTTTGGCTTTCTAACTCCAGGTCTTTGCATATTTCATTATAATATTTTACTTTGTCTTCTCAAGCTGCCCTTTGAAATATTCTGTTCAGCTATTTTATTTCATCATTTCTTCCTTTCAATTTAGCTACTCTACGTTCAAGATCAAGTTTCACAGACTCTTCTAACCTCCATTTTGGTCATTTCTCTCCTGTCTTTTTACGACCTTCTACTTTTCTCATATATGATGTCCTTGATGTTATACCACAATGCTTCTGTTTTTTGGTAATTAGGCATCAAGCCTGTCCTTGAGATGGTCTCTAAATTCAGGTGGTATGTATTCAAGGTTGTGGTTTGGCTCTCGTGGACTTGTTTTAATTTTCTTCAGCTGCAACTCAAACTTATATATGAGCAATTGATGGTCTTTTCTGTAGTCGGCCCCCGGCCTTGTTCTGATAGATGATATTGAGCTTCTCCACTGTCTCTTTCCACAAATGCAGTTAGTTTAATTCCTGTGCATTTCATATGCTAAAGTCCACATTATATTCATTGTTTATGTTGTTGAAAAAAGTATTTCCAATGAATAGGTCATTGGTCTTGCAGAATTCCATCATGTGATATCTGGTGTCATTTCTGTCACCAATGTCATATTTTCCAATCACTGAGTTTTCTTCTTGTTTCAAACTTTTGCACTCCAATCACCAGTAGTTGCCAATTCATATTTATTGAATGTTTGTTCAATTTCAGACTGCGGGTCAAAAATCTTCAATTTCTTTATCTTTGGCATTAGTAGTTGTTATGCACAGATGGGACATCTAAATATGCACAATGTGATTGGCAAGAACAGGGTTGGGGCTGAGTTTCATTTACTATCTCTAACGTGCAACAGGGGAGGTAGAGAGTAGCAGGAGAAGAGGATGAAGACTCACTCATAGGAACTTAGTCATTGAGACTAATATCTAGTCTCATATTTCGTATAAAGGAGACTAGATATTATCCTTAGGCGACGTGTAGTTACTGAATAGCTTCCAAAGCAGGGAAATAACATGATCTAATTGGAGCTTTTTTTATTCAAGTGCTGAGGAGCAAGGATATCTCCTTGAGGACTAAGGTGCACCTGACACAAGCCATGATATTTCCAATCGCCTCGTATGCATGTGAGAGCTGG
>NW_006921603.1:8775771-8781948 GCF_000298275.1 Orycteropus afer afer | reverse complement strand
GGCTGCAGTAGTCAAAGAGAGAGATGTGGGGAGCCTGGAATGGAGAACTGGCAGTAGGGATAGAGAGGGAAAGACAGGGTAATAAGGTGATCAGTTAAATCAGCAAGACTCAGTGATTGGTCAGATGGGTGAAATTAGGGAAAAGTCGGAGTCAAGTCAGGCATATAACAAATATTAGGGTGCACATGGCCCCCTTCCTTCTGATAAAATGTAAAAAGAAAAGCAATAAACTGAAATTGGATAGGTCCATCAGCAAGAGAATGCTGAATGCATAATGGTGCTTCCATATGGTAGGCTAAACTTACTCTGTAGATGTAAAAAATAATATTTTTGTAAAATGTTAATGGCTTGGAATATGCTCATGATATATAAAATGAAAAAAAAAGCAGGCTATAAAATTGAATAGCAGTTTGATCCCAATTTATGTAGTTAGTTATAGAAATGTCTCCATAATATAATTCCAGATGAGTTATACCACAATGTTAGTAGCTTTTATCTTTGAAATTACAGAGCATTTATGTATTTCTCATTTTTAAAAACAATGAACTTATAAGACTGCTAAAAATTAGAAGGAAATACATGTCATTTAATCAAAGCAAACTCAAACAGCAATTTCTGGAATGAGTTGATCTTCCAGGACAGTGGTTCCAGAGGGCATGGACAACTGGGCTTGGCATTATGTCTAGAGAATGGGGACAGTGCCCACTTTTGACCTAATGCATTGATAGTGAGAATGGTTGCTCACATCATGGCACTTGAAGAAAAGTGTTGGAAAGACTAATGCTAACAATCATGGGGATGGTGCAATATTTCATTCTGTTGTATATCATGGGGTACAGTATGAGTCAGAGCAAACTTGACATCAACTAACCACAACGATGACTTAAACAACTAGACTAGTCTTATGAAACCAATAGGCACCATAGTCTAGCCAAACTAAGATAAAATTGACCATAACAAACTCTAAGTTCCTTTCCAATCTGACCTTAACTTTCTGTGGTTCCAGTCCAACCCTGTCAGTTTCAAGGAATATTTAGCTCTATCTCCAGCTCTCAGTTAATTACCTCTTTTATCTCATAATATTTCTCTAGTAAAAAAAAAAAAAAATCAATAAACATGAACTTCTCTTAGATAAATGTCATTAACAGTGATCTATGTGTTGTTCTAAAGCTACAAATATACAGAAACCTCAGAAAATATCTACTGACATTTGGGATTCATAAATTTTCTCATGTAAGTAATTCTATTTTCAAGCAACAAATACAAATATAAGGCTATCAGATTGCAAGAGGAACGGTCATCTGGATTAACTTCTATATGTTACTTAAATTCCCTTACAATATCCCTGCCAAATGGTTGTTCAGTCCATGTTTGCACATCTTCAGTGATGGAAAACTCACCTTCATGGAGAAGAGGTAGATAGAACAAGGTTTGAGAACATGGGCTATGGAGTAGGCCAAACCTAGGTTCAAATCTAAGTGCTGCTCTTGGGATTTTCCACTATACAGGGAAGCTGTGTGCCCTTGGGAAATTTACACAGCCTCTCTGAGCCTTGGTTTTCTTATCTGAAAGTGGAGAAAATAATAGTTTCTATGTCATAAGGTGGCTGTTTACCATAAATAAGATATAAAATGCTTATAATATTGCCTGACATAGCAAACTATCAATAAATGGTAGCTCTTTTTCCTTTTGAGACAGAACTACCTGCTAGATTGACTATTAGAAAATTCCCCCTTACATTGTTAAAGGTTGTCTTCCTGAAATACAGTCTTTATTCTAGAAGATTGAATGGGTTTAACCTCTAATGTTATCTTCAATGTACTTTCTGAATGTGGCTTTCTGAAGATGGGTATTCAAAAGGACTATAAGGCCTTGTTCAGTGGGAAAGAATGACAAGACAGTTTAGTGATGTTGACCATGGTGTAGGAATTTGGGAATAGGAAGGATATAGGAATATAATAAGAAGACCTAGTGATGCAGTGGTTAAGTGCTTGCCTCTTAATCCAAAGGTCGGTGGTTTGAACCCACTAGACCCTTCATGGGAGAAAGATGTAGCAGTCTGCTTCCATAAAGATTACAGCCTTGGAAACCCTATAAGGCAATTCTACTCTATCCTATAGAATCACTGTGAGTTGGAATTGACTTGATGACAATGAGTTAATGGGTGGGAATATAGTAATGGAAAACATTGTATGGTTCATTTGCTAGTTTGCCTAGATTCTCCCCTTGGCCTCACACAGAATGTGCCTGTTCTTTCATGTCCCCCTAATTCCTCTCATTTCATGAACCCTGAAGCCAATACTTATATAATATCTTTCCTGCTCTGTTGTGACTGGCTGCTCTCATATCAATAATGCCCCTCTTACTTGGAGAGCAGAAATAAACTCTGAGTAGCTGTCATAAAGTCCTTGCTTTTTAACCAACTTATGAAATTCAGCAATGACTTATTGAAAGTACAATATGAATAAGGAGAGGCAGGTCTCACTTTCTGATACTTGCAGAGTGGCAATTAAACTTTGAGAAAGGAAACACAAAGCCCCAAACAAGACACAAGCACTAACAACATAGAAATCTCTGGACCTTTTGGAATCAGTGTCAACTGCTCTACTTGCCTAAGGGCTTTATTATATAATATTGGAGTACTATAATTGGAATGCATAAAATTGCCTAACTCATCAAGAAAACAATAGATTATAATCATTGTATTCAGTTTAAGAGAGCATGGAAGTCTATAATGTTGTTTGTAAAGATTTTCAATGATTAATTAAAATAGGAACATTTTTGTTGCAGAAAAGAAAACTCAAAATATTTAATTATGTAGAACACCCCATACCTTGATGATATTGTGTAATTATAAATGCATTTAGCATAGCCATATGGCACTTAAAAGCAGACACTAGCCTGTGTTATAGAGATTATAAATTAAATAAATAAGAAGCAATAGACATTGGGAAAAATGAAGGGTTCATTAGGAGAAATGACAAATATCTATTTTATTTTATGTCTGTAAACATTTATCGAGCACTTATCATATGCCAGTCACTGTACTGGGCCGAGGGCTATGAGAGGAATGAGATGTGGTTACTTGTTCAGATAATTTATCATCAGGAGCGACTGACATGCTAAACAACTAATGAGAATAAATGAGGGAAAGGTCATTCTGTTGGGTGAAGGATAAAGGGTATGTCAGGGAAAGTTAAGAAAAGATGTGATATTTGAATACTGAAGGATAAAGGGAGCCTTGGTGGTGCAGTGTTAAGCATTTGTCTGCTAACTGAAAGGTTGGTGGTTCAAACCCACTAGAAGCTCTATGGGAGAAAGATGTGGCAGTCTACTTCCATAGAGATTTCAGCCTTGAAAACCTAATGAGGCAGTTCTACTCTGTCTTATAAAGACTCTATGGGTAGGAATCAGCCTGATGGCAATGGGTTTAATTTTGGTTTTATTGGATGAATTAGTTGCCATCAAGTTGGCTCTGACTCATGGTGACTTTATGTAAACAGAAGGAAATGTTACCGGGCTTCTGCACCATCATCATGATCACTGGTATGTTTCAGTCTGTTGTTGAATATACTGTGTAGTGCCTTCCAACCTAGAGGGCTCATCTTCCAGCAGCACATCAGAGAAAATTCTTTGTGATCCATAGGATTTTCATTGGCTAATGTTTGAAAGTGTACTGTGAGACCTTCCTAGTTTGCTATAGTCTGGGAGCTCTGCTATAATCTGTCCACCATGGGTGATCCTACTTGTATTTGAAAATATTCATGGCATAGCTTCCAGAATCATAGAAGTGCACAAGCCACTCAGTATGACAAAATGATGAATGGGTGATGGGTAGGATAAATAGGAATTTTCTATTTGCCAGGTATGCAAAAGAATAAAAAGGCATACCCAGAAGCCATAACTCTTTCTGTTCTTGAGACATCATCCTCAGCCATATCACTATAAGAGGAATGAGTAGCCCCAAAAGTTATTTTTTTGCGCAGTCAAGAAAAAGAAATTTTTTTGAGAATGCTTGTAGGGAGGCAGGAAATATTGGGGATGAGTCTGGCAATTTGTTTCAGTCATAAGAAGCACCATGGAGGTGTACTGAGGGTCAGTGGAATTGAAAATGAACCAAGAGGGTAGAGAACCTCAAAGCATTTAAACCAAAAGAAAGTCTAGAGATGGAGCTGAATTTTACATGGTAGAGTGAAATATGTGTATGGATATATTGGACCAAGTCAGGAGAACCATAATTTTAGGTAGATTGTAGCCTTGACTGAAGGAGCTCTGGTGATGCAATGGTTAAGGTCTGCATTGCAAACGGAAAAGCTGAAGGTACAAACTGCTCTGTGGGAGTAAATGCCCATGGTCTGCTCCAGTAAGTATTTCAGTCCTGGAAGCTCTATGGGGAAATTCTATTCTGTCCTGTATGGTCACTGAGTCAAAATCAACTTGACTGTACACAACAACATAGCCTGACTGCTATGTTACATTGAATAAGTTATGGCCACCTAATTTCTTCTTCAGGTGCACCATAAGGGCACAATTTGTAATCTATAAATTTTCTTCTAGATCCAAAATGCCCCACTGTTCTCACAAGACTAAAGGTGGGGAGCTTGGGCAGAGACTGTGCCTGGAACATAGTAGGTGCTCCAAACATGTTAAAGGAATGAGTTCATGGCCTTTCCTTTAAGAGCTGGAGGTGACTTGTGGTCTTGGAATGGCATCAGGCTGAGGCAAATGGTTGATTTTGCCTGGTGTTTTGTAAATGGACTGGGGGTCGAAACTCAATCCAACTCATCTCGGCAATGAGATGATGACACTAATCATAAGGTGAAAAGGAAATATCTGAGGGGTTATTGCCCTAGTACTGGAAAGAAGGAAGGTAGGAGTGTCACCCTCCAAGAATGCTGTTGTGGGACTGGAGGAAGTGGTTTAACCTGCAATTTAGCATTTAGGTCCTATACTGAGGTTTTGCCCCTGGGGTGTTGGGTTACATCAACTGCATATGTAATGAGCAAGGGCTCTGTAAATTTCAAGGATTATGATGAGCTATGAGGCTACCTTGTCCAGTAGAAAATTTATGAGACTTGGAGGGGAAGCCAAGACAGGCTTTTAGACCCCTAACGGACAGCATTAAACCTACTGCCAGCCAGTAGCCTTTCTAATGTTTCTGATTACATTTTATAGTCTTCTTAACAATTTCCTCAACACCATGGTAAAGACTTTATTTGACTATTCCTTAGGGATCAGTGACTGTGTATCATTGGAGAAGAGTCTCAGGAAACCCGAAATGACTTATAGTTTAGCAACAGCACTCAGCATCCATCTTCAAAACTTCCTCAGTTGTCAGAGGCAACAGTCTTGTTGGGAGCAGGTTCCTAGAGATCTGAACTGAAAGAAGAAATAGTACACAAAGTTACCTCAGGGGAAGGAAAGAGGTACCTTGAAGAAAATCTCATCTTGCTTTTATTATAGAGAGTTTGAAGGCCTAGAAGTTAAGCAGTAAGGTGAAAATCTAAGGTTGAAATGAGTAGCTAGCAATTAACTCTTGAACATAATACTCTCACAAGTACCTGTGATGGGTTTATGGTTTAAGAAGGGGGAATTTGATGGATCACTGTCAAGCTCTTAGATAAATATTATCTTAAACTAAGATGGCTTTTTTTGAGGGGGTGGAAGGGTGTATTATACTGAAAAAGGAACTTTAGTAGTGTAATGACTAATGCATTTGACTATTAACCAAAAGATATGCAGTTCAAACCCACCAACTACTCTGTGGAAGGAAGAAGGAGCGATCTACTTCTGTAAAGGTTTATAGCCTCGGGAACCCAATGGGGGTCGCTATGAGTTGGAATTGGAAGTAAGTTTGGTTTTTTCAGTTTGTATTATATTGAAAACCATAAAGAGGTAAAACTACTCACACTGTCACAACTTTTTATTAGCAATTATATAAAATTAATCTTTAATAATTAAAAAAGTTACATATATATTTTTTAATGTCAAAAATTTTATCTATTAGTATGTTAAAATATTCATAATATATCCATAGTTTCAGACTAATATCTGTAGAATGATCCCATTTATGTGTATATATATATATATATATATATATATATGTATATGTATATATGTATGCATATATAAGTAGTGATACTGCCTCGGAAACCCAAGGAGGGGTTGCTATGAGTC
>NW_006921603.1:8766283-8775632 GCF_000298275.1 Orycteropus afer afer | reverse complement strand
AGAAAGATAAGGCAGTCTGCTTCCATAAAGATTTACAGCCTTGGAAACTATAAGGCAGTTCTACTTTGCCCTATAAGATCATTAGGATTTGGAATCAACTCAATGGCAGTTAAGTGATATCATGGGGATGCAATCAGCAAAATTTAGACTCTACAAAATAAAGGACACAGTTATACCAGCAAACAAATTTCCATCCTGCCCCCCAAAACAATAACAAGAGAAAGGGAGTGTGTTAGGGTTCTGTGGAGAAATAGAACCAATGAGATTTTCTTTACTTTTTTATTCAAAGAAACTGGCACACACAATTGTGAGAAGCCTGACAAGCCCAAAATCTGCAGGTAATGTGACAAACTGGAGATTCCTTCAGGCTTGTTTCCCCAAATCCATAGGTTAGGTAACGGGAAGAGTAAAGAGTGAGGGAATTCTACCAAATCCTAGTTTAGAGGCAGAACACACCCTAGGGAGACTCTCTTTTTGTTTTTAAGACCTTCAAGTGATTAGATGAGTCGAATCCACATTATGGAAGGCAATGTGCTTTACTTAAGGCCAGTTTATTTAATCACATTTAACTATGATAGCAACTAGACTAGTGTTTGGCCAAACAAAGGAGCAGCAAGTTGACACATAAAATTTACCATCACAGTGGGTACACTTTTAGATTAAAAGAGATGTAAGAGACATATCAACTAATTTCATTATATGGATATTACTTTGATCCTGGTTTGGATACATACACTTAAAAAATTTGTGACAGCTGGGCGAATGTTAACACTGTAAATTTACCGATATTAAAAAATTAATGTTAACTTTTAAGTGGGATAATTCTCTGTGGTTTTTTTGGTTTGTTTGTTTGTTTTATTTTAAAGATTAGATCTGTTTTAGAGATGCATTCTGGCAATATTTACTGATGAAATATGTTGTTGGGGTTTTGTTTCAGAATAATCTGGGTGATAAGGGTGAAATTAGGTATGAGAGAAGATTGGTGATGAGTAGATGACTGAACTTGAAACAGTGAAAGTACATAAGGGTCCATTATATCACTCTCTGTACTTTTGTATATTTTAAATTTTAAAATGTTTTAAACTTTCAACAATAAATGGGTTTATCTTTTAATTTATGTTGTTAAGTGTGGCTGTTTTGTTAAAGTAGGGTTGGGCATGTTTAAGGCTCTATTGGCCTACTCCCCATTTTCTCCTCCCTTAAGACATCTGGAAAATATCTGGAAGCCACTAGAATAAAGTTCCTTGAGGGAAAAGATTTTTGTTTTCATCCCTGATGTCCCCCCCCTCCCACTACATTTAGAACATAGTAGGTCCTCAGTATTTGTGGACTACATGAATGGTTCTCAAACAGACTGGTATTGGACTAGTTTCATCTGAATCCCTCTGGGGAACCTATTACACTACAAAGGTCTGAACGAAAGCCCTGATGTTATGTGTACCACAGGCCTCTTCACAGTCTGGTAACTATTGGTGCAAACAAATAAATTCATGGCTTATTTACAAAACTGGAACATCAGAGATCAGTTTCAAATTGCAAATTGA
This sequence comes from Orycteropus afer afer, assembly GCF_000298275.1. Taxonomy (NCBI): domain Eukaryota; kingdom Metazoa; phylum Chordata; class Mammalia; order Tubulidentata; family Orycteropodidae; genus Orycteropus; species Orycteropus afer. Next base: position 8,774,088 of record NW_006921603.1, on the reverse strand, counting down.
GGGCCTGACAGCCTCACGGCTCCACGTGGCAAGGAGGTCTAACCCACTAGGTCTACAGAGGTTCCCAAAGCAGGGATTCTCAAAAGATTGCCTGTGCAGCAGAAACACCAGGGAGTTGTGCTAAAAATACCGGTTCCTGCACCCCACCTTCAGAGATTCGGGTTCCAGTTTGCATGGACTGGGCTCAGGCAAGCTACTGTTAAACAAAGTTCCACATGTGATTCTGAGAGTTATAAGCACAGTTACCCAATTTATGTCCCCAGCCCTGTCCTGGCTTGGGCCCAGAAAGCAGTGATCTAATAAGAATATTCCTATATGATCTCTCTCTTGGACAGCAGACTGAACCACCTTCTCCCATAAAGCCTGTGATCAAGTTCACTGTGGACACAGAGTGGCAGGTCCATCATGTTTCTTCAACTACTCCTCAGCTCAGCTCAGCTATGAGTACTTGTTTTCTGAAGTTGGAACATTTTGCTTTTATGGGGCACTTACTCCATACTCTCAGTAGGCAGCCCTCCTGCCTCAGAGCTGAATTGTCTGTCCCGCTTTTTTGTTTTTAACTAGCATTTTAAACTAGTTTCTGGAGGTGGGGCTTCCTGCTGCTACAGTTACTCTCTGGGTTAGTGCATTCAATTGATATTCTAAGTTACCTCAGAGACAATACTCCTCCATAACTTCGAAGTCTGGCTGATTCTTCCTGGGGCCTTGACCGACTTCTGCTTTCCTATTATATAACTTTATTGATTAATCAAAACTATTGCTCACAGCTGCTAGTTAATGGATGATGGTTTTGGAGTTTGCCTGAATACAATTATTTATTGCTTTATTGATGTGCTACTTATTACTCTGTTAAGTACCATAGGGTGTTTAATTATGTGAAAGGGAAGTGCAAAGGCAGCTGCTGAAAGCTGGAGTTAAAGAGGCCCAGTACCTGAGTTCCTGACAATGTGTCATAAAACAGCTTTAAAACACATGCACACACAAAGGAAAACCCCATTCCAAAGTTTAACAAGGTTGGACACGGAATGGACGGGGAACTGCCGTGCCCCTTGTGGCCTGATGTTAGCCACAGCACAAGCAATGAAATCTGAATGTTCGCAGTGAAAAGGAAACTTTTTTGGGGGGCACTTTCAGATATTTTCTATTTGTTGTTATTGATTGAAGTGGAACCTGTGATAAAAGCTACATCGAGAGGAGTAGCTGATGGGACTAAACAGTGGCTTTTGAATCTGGCCTGTTTTTTGGTTGGTAGTCAGTTCTTGCTATTCCAAATGGTGGGCACATTGCAGCAGCAGCAACTTTTGAAACACACCGCTGGACTGCTCCAGTAGCGCCACATTTTGCATCCTGGTCTGTCCCTGCCAAAACAGTGACAAAAAACAAACTTGTTCGCATGAAGCTGATTCTGACCCATGGTGATCCAACATGTTACAGAGCAGAGCAGATCTTCTTGGCTGTAAAATCTACAGAAGCATATCGTCAAGTCTTTCTTCCAGGCATTATTGTGTGGCTTTGAACTGCCGACCTTTTGGTTACCAGGCTGGTGCTAAGCAGTTGTCCTGGTCAATGGGGATGAAATTCCTAGCATGATGCTAATGCATCTAATGCCTTAGAGGGCTTGGTAAAGTGGAATTTTGTGCCTGTATTTGAGGAGCTCTTTACTGCTAAGTCTGAGGTCTCCCCTGACAAAGGGGAAGAAAATTTTATTGGATTAAAACGAAACAAAACAACAAAAAAGGGGAGCTTTGGTGGCATAGTTCCTAAGGGATTTGACTGCTAGCAGTTCAAATCCACAAGCCCCTCCTCCGAAGGAAGATTCATCGAGATACCGCCTCAGAAACCCAAGGAGGGGTCACTAGGGATCCGGATTTGACTTAATGACAATGATTATTGGGTTAATTCTTTAAATTGAAAAATTTCAAATTTTGTTCTGTAGGTCCCACGATTCTGTTTTCCAAAGATGCATAAGTTCATTCACTACGTGCAAAGCTGAAGCAGAAGGATCTTTGGGCAAAGCCCTGGGCAGCAGTCCTGGTGAGCAGCCTGCCTGTCAATCCCGTGCACCGTCTGCACTTTCCGAAAGCCCAGGTTTTCCCTTTGTAGATTTCCTCCACCTTCAGAGTCTGTCTACTCTCAGGAAAGGTACCTTAGCCACTGTTTTGAGGAGAAAATACCTTTTTTTCTTCTAGTCTTCTATAGAATCAGGAGGAGCTTTGGTAGCATAGTGCCTAAGGCACTTGAGTGCTCACCAGGAGGCTGACGGTTCAAACCCACCAGCCACTCCTCGGAAGGAAGGTTGGGCAATCCTACTTCCCTAGTGATACTGCCTCGGAAACCCAAGGGGGGGTCGCTATGAGTCGGGGCCGACTCCACGGCAAACAACAACAACAACAACAACATAGAATCAGAAAAAATTAATAAATTAACAACTCAGTAAATAATTTTAATATAGATAAATAAGAAATTTGTATGATGAGTTCATATTTTAGTGCAAAAAACTCAGCTGGGAGACAGAACTGAAATCCCACCTCTGCCACTTTTCAGCTGTATGATCATGGAACAATTGCTTAATGCCTCTGAACATTTCTTCCTTATTTGTGAAATGGATAATAATAAAAGCTTGTTGCAGACATTAGCTGAGATAATAGATGTAAAATCTCAACTCAGTCCCTGGCATATGGTAAAAGAGCAAATGTTATTGTTCAAGGTTTTTCCTGGTAATATATACAACTCTTGCTCTTTTTAGATAAAAAGTGCAGATTTTTTAAAAAACTTTTTTTGAGAAAAGTCTTCTCTAGTAGACTTTTTTCCATGTTGAATGTTATGTAGGTTTTGTACTAATGAATTGAAAACTGTTGATATATAAACTTGGATATAAAACGTAATACTTTTTGAAAGTACATTTTTACAATTATATATTTACTAAATGTTTTAACAATTATTTACACAATGGGAATCATATACTATGTACAATTACATATCCTGCTTTTTTTATACTACTATATAATGAACAAAGTCTGTGTTGGAAGCTTTGCTTTATTTTGGAACTTAAATTCTGTTCTCAAGAATTCCTAAGAGCTAGGTTTGCTCGAGTACATTTTTTAAAAAATTATTTACAATAATGAAAAGTCCAGATTAGTCCCACCTAGCAGGGAATATCTAAAATGGGACTTATACATCACAAGGAATCAAGACTCAGGAGGGGACATGAGTACTGTGGATGACTGAACTGGGTCTCGAATCAGGCAGTCAGGATTTGAACCTCAGTTCTTCTGCTTATTAGTTTTAACTTGACCTTGGAAAAGTTCTTCAACCTCTCAGAACTCCAGTTTCATCATCTATAAAAGGGAAAGTTCTTGGGTGATGCAAATGGGTACTGCATTCCTTGGCTAACCAAAAGATTGAACATCTGAGGGCACTCAAAGGAACCCTGGAAGAAAGGTCTGATGATCTACTTTTGAAAAATCAGCCATTGAAAATCCTGTGGAGCACAGTTCTACCCTGACACACCTGAGGTAGCCTTGAGTCAGAACTGACTCATAGCTGATGGGAATAGAATCTAACATAACACAGAGGACTATTGTTGGGAATAAATGACATAATTTAGGTAAGATATTTAGCCTAGTGCCCAGCTCAGACTAAGCACTCAGTAAATGAATAGTAAGCTACCAATTATTAAGATACTTCAGCCAAACTAACCCCAGGAGCTGACTGTGGAACAGACTATCAACTGCTCATATGCAAGTTCAAGTTGAAGATGAAGATAATTAAAAGCAGTCAATGAGAGCCAAAATATAACCTTGATTATATCTCTCCAGAATTTAGAGACCATCTAAAGAATAGATCTGGTGCACTGAACACCAATGACCAAAAACCAGAGGCATTGTGGGATGACATCAAGAACACCATCCATGAAGAAAGCAAAAGGTCATTAAAAAGACAGGAAAGGAAGAAAAGATTCAAATGAATGTTAGAAGAGACTCTGAAACTTGTCCTTGAATGGAGAGTAGCTTTTCTGGTTACCTAGTGCCACTCTGACAAGAATATACCACAAACGTGAGGGCTTGAAGAAACAGGAGTTTATTCTCTTAACACTTTGGAGGCTTTAAGTCCAAGTTCAAAGTGCCAGGCTCTAGGGGCTGTGTGAAATCCCCTTGATCTTGGGCTTCATCTCTGCCTTTTGATCCTGGCCCACTGAAGCTAGAGGCATTTCTTCACTCAGGCAGGTACTGGCTGCTGAGGCTAACAAGCCCAAGGTCAGCAAATAAAATGGTACAGTCCCGATGTTACCAAACCACATGGCAGGCCATTAATTCAAGTTCATTGTAAGTCCCAAAGTCAGCAGAGCATGGCAGGCTGCTGAACAATGATATGGCTACATGCAAGGTCTAAGCGTGCCATAAGCTAGAGACCATTTCCAAAGCTATTTCTTATATATGGGAAGCAGACCACATACCCAAAGGCAGCAACTCAGCTGCTCCCAGTAGATTCTACCATGGAGTTGATTACCAGTCTCATCGTGGGGAATACTACATCCAGCTGCCCAGCCATTCAACCAAGCCCAGCCAAGTTGACACACAAACTGAACTACCACTGTAGCTAAAGCAGTGGGAAGAATCGACAGGGTAAAAGAGTTGAACAGAAGAGTTCAAAGAGCAGCTCCAGAAGACAAACTCAATTATTATAATGAAATGTGCAAAGACTTGGAGTTAGAAAACTAAAAGGGAAGAACACTCTCAGCATTTCTCAAGTTGAAAGAACTGAGGAAAAAATTAAGCCTTACATTGCAATGTTGAAAGATTCGATGGACAATATGTTCAATGATGTAGGAAACATCAAAAGAAGATGGAAGGCATACACAGTCACTATACCAAAAAGAATTGGTAGAAGATCATCCATGTCAGGAAATGGTATATGATCAAGAACCAATGGTATTGAAGGAAGCAGTAGAAGCTGCACTGAAGGAGTTGGCAAAAAACAAGGGTCCAGGAATTGACAGAATACCCATTGAGATGTTTCAACAAACAGATGCCTGCTGGAGGCACTCACTCGGCTATGCCAAGAGATTTGGAAGACAGCTATCTGGCCAACTGACTGGAAGAGATCCATATTTGTACCCATTCCAAAGAAAGGTGATCCCACAGAATGTGGAAATTTTGAACAATATCATTAATATCACATGCAAGTAAAATCTTACTGAAGATAATTAAAAAACGGTTGCAGCAGTATATTGACAGACTTCCAGAAATGCAAGCTGGATTCAGAAGGGAACATGGAGTGAGGGATATCATAACTGATGTCAGATGGATCTTGGCTCAAAGCAAAGAATACCAGAAAGATCTTTACTTGTGTTTTATTGACTATGCAAAGGCAATTCAATTGTGTGGATTATAATAAATTGTGGATAACGTTGAGAAGAATGGGAATTCCAGAACACTTAACTGTACTCATGAGGAACCTATACATAGACCAGGAGGCTGTCATTTGAACAGAACAAGGGGATAATGCATGGTTCAAAATCAAGAAGGGAGTGCATCAGGGTTGTATCCTTTCCCCATACTAATTCAATCTGTATGCTGAGCAAATAATTCAAGAAGTTGGACTATATGAAGAAGAATGTGGCATCAGAATTGGAGGAAGGTTCATTAACATCCTCTGATACACAGATGACACAACTTTGCTTGATGAAAGTGAGGATGACTTGGAGCAATTACTGATGAAGATTAAAGACTTCAGTCTTCAGTATGGATTATACCTCAATATAAAGAAAACAAAAATCCTCACAACTGGACCAATAAGCAGTATCACGATAGATGGAGAAAAGAGTGAAGTTGTCAAAGACTTATTATTACTTGGTTCTACAATCAACACCAATGGAAGCAGCAGTCAAGCCATCAAAAGACGTATTGTGTTGGGCAAATCTGTCGCAAAGGACCTCTTTCAAGTTTTGAAGAGCAAAGATATTTCCTTGAAGACTAAGATGTACCTAACCCAAGCCATGGTATTTTCAGTCATCTCATATGCATGTGAGAGCTGGACAATGGAAAAGGAAGACTGAAGAAGAGGTGATACTTTTGAATTGTGGTGTTGGTGAAAAATGATGAAAGTACCGCGGACTACTAAAAGAAGTAACAAATCTGTCCTTGAAGAAGTGTAGCCAGAATGCTCCTTGGAAGTGAGAATGGGCACACTTTGTTTCATCTACTTTGGTTATGTTGTCAGGAGGGACCATTCTCTGGAGAAGAATGTCATGCTTGGTAAAGTAGAGGGTCAACAAAAGAGGGGAAGGCCCTCAGCAAGATGGATTGACATGCTGGCTGCCACGAAAGGCTCAGATATAGTAAGGATCGTGAAGCTGGCACAGGACCGGGCAGCCTTTCATTCTGTCGTAGATGAGTTCACTGTGAGTCGGAGATGACTCGATGGCACATAACAACAAGAACAACAACAACAACAAAAACAACAATAAAACTCCACTAAATTAAAGGGAGCTCATTGAGATACAATAATGTAATTGATCACACATAGGATAAAGTAAAGCTTTCAGGACCTCCATTGGCTGACGTGGCATGACTCAAATTGAGGAGAAACAGCTGCAAACATCTATTAATAATCAGAACATGGAATGTACAAAGTATGAATCTAGGAAAGTTGGAAGTTGTCAAAAATGAAATGGAACACATAAAGACTGATATCCTAGGCATTAGTGAGCTGAAATGGACAGGTTTTGGCCATTTTGAATCAGACAACCATATGATCTATTACGCTGGGAATGACAATTTGAAGAGGAATGGCATGACATTCATCATTGCAAAGGATGTTTCAAAATCTGTCCTGACGTGCAACACTGTCAGTGATAGAATAATATCCATACACCTACAAGGAAGACCAGTTAATGCTACTATTATTCAAATTTATGCACCAACCACCAAAGCCAAAGATAAGGAAATTGAAGATTTTTATCAACTCCTACAGTCTGAAATTGACCAAACATGCAATCAAGATGGGTTAATTATCACTGGTGACTAGAATGCAAAAGTTGGAAACAAAGAAGAATCACCAATAGTTGGAAAATTTAGCTTTGGTGACAGAAATAATGCTGGAGATTGCATGACAGATTTTGCAAGACCAATGACTTAATCATTACAAATACCTTTTTCAATAACACAAATAGTGGCTATACATGTGGACTTCACCAGACGGAGTACACAGGAATCAGAATGACTACATCTGTGGCAGGAGGCAATGGAAAACCTCAATATCTTCACCCAAAGCAAAGCCAGGAGCTGATTGTGGAACAGCCCATCAACTTTTCATATGCAAATTCAACTTGAAGTTGAAGACAATTAAAACAAGTCCATGAGAGCCAAAATATGACCTTGAATATATATCCCTCTTGAATTTAGAGATCGTCAAAAGAATAGACTTGAAGCATTGAATACCAATGACCAAAAACCAGAAGAATAGTGGGATGATATCAAGAACATCATCCATGAAGAAAGCAAGAGGTCATTAAAAATATGAGAAAGGAAGAGAAGACCAAAATGGATGTCAGAAGAGACTCTGAAACTTGCCCTGGAGCAGAGAGTAGTTAAAGCAAATGGAAGAAACGACAAGATAAAAGAGCTGAACAGATTTCAAAGAATAGCTCAAGTAGGCAAAGCCAATTACTATAATGAAATGTGCAAAGACTTAGAGTTAAAAAATCAAAAGGGAAGAACACGCTTGGCATTTCTCAAGCTGAAAGAACTGAGGAAAAAATTTAAGCCTCGAGTTGCAATACTGAAAGATTCTATGGGCAAAAT
>NW_006921603.1:8764050-8765160 GCF_000298275.1 Orycteropus afer afer | reverse complement strand
GATTACATCTCAATATAAAGAAAACAAAAATTCTCACTACTGGACCTATAAGCAGCATCACAATAAATGGAGAAAAGATTGAAGTTGTCAAAGACTTCACATGCTTGGTTCTACAATCGATGCCAATGGAAGCAGTAGTCAGTACATCAGACAATGTATAGCACTGGGCAAATCGGCTGCAAAGGACCTCTTTCAAGTGCTAAAGAGCAAAAACATCTCCTTGAGGACTAAGGTGTTCCTGACCCAAGCCATGGTATTTTCAATTGCCTCATATGCATGTGAGAGCTGGACAATGAATGAGAAAGAGCGAAGAAGAGTCGATGCTTTTGAGCTGTGGTGCTGGTGAAGAATGCTTAAAGTATCATGGACTGCTCAAAGGACTAACAAATCTGTCCTGGATGAAGTGCAGAGCATTCCTGGAATGCTCCTTGGAAGCAAGAATGGCCAGACTTCATCTCATATACTTTGGTCATGTTGTCAGAAGGGACTAGTCCCTGGAGAAGGATGTCAGGCTTGGTAAGGTGGAGGGTCAATGAAAGAGGGGAAGGCCTTCAACGAGATGGATTGACATAGTGGCAGTGGCAGTGGGATCAAGTATAGAAAGGATCGTGGAGCTGGCACAGGACCAGGTGGTATTTCATTCTGCTGTGCATAGGGTCGCTATGAGTCAGCGATGACTCAATGGCACCTAACAACAACAGGACTGTTTACTTATATTTCTTCTTGTTGACTTGGCAGAATTCTTGTAGAGGGCTTAGAAAGGTTACCTAGGATAAGAGAATTTAGAGAGCAGTGATCATGACATTTTTATTCTCCTGTGAAGTATATTTAGGACTCCAGTAGTCAGCCCAGTAATACTTAACACTTCGTTGAAACTATTTTTCCCTCAAGAGGCTTAAAGTTTATATATGTTGTTAATGTGCCGTTGAGTCAGACCTGATTTATAGCATCCCCTCCTTGGGTTTCCGAGGTGGTATCACTATGGAAGTAGATTGTCCAACCTTCCTTCCGAGGAGTGGCTGGTGGATTTGAACCACCAGCCTTCTGGTTAGCAGTCAAGTGCCTTAGGCACTACACTACCAATGCTCCTAAAGTTTATATATATATATA
>NW_006921603.1:8745190-8763805 GCF_000298275.1 Orycteropus afer afer | reverse complement strand
GTATTTGTTTTGTAGAAAGTCAGTGTTATGCAGTGGTTCAAAACTTTCTCTTTGGCATCAGACAGATCTGAGCCTCAGTTTGAGTGACCTGGGGCAAGTAACTCAACTTTTCTAAGCCTCAGCTTTATCATCTGTGAAGGAGGGATTTGTATCATTTGTATCCTCCACTGTGCCTGGCACATATTTAGTCCTCAGACATGCTTTTTGTCATCACCCTCTGGCTATATTCTAGGCTTCTGTCTCCTGGTTTGGTGTGCACAAAGCTCTCCTTGCCTGCCATTTTAGTCAGTCCCATTCAGATACCTGGTCACATGACTTCATTGGTTCAGTGACTCCTGCTAGATATCCTATCCTTCATTCATTTATGAGCATCACCTACTTGGGTCCTTGCTGGAGATGGACTCTAATGCTCACCTTCTGCCCAGCTGATCATCACTTCATCATTGATGAGTCAAACACAACTCCCTCTGGGTACTATGTACAGCCTCTGTATGTCTCTGGATCACCCTACAGTCTACAGCCTGATCCAAACACCAACCAGACTTGGGAAGTTTTGAAGCAAATGAAAACACATTTCCCTACATTGATAAAATGATTTGAAGTTTCAAAACCATTTCCTGATGAGAAATGAGATAATATCTATCAACTCAAACTAAACTCACTGCCATCCAGTTGATTCCAATTCATAGCTACTCTATTGGGTTTCCAAGGCTGTAAATCTGTAGGGAAGCAGACTGTCTCCTGTTTCTTCCATGTAGTGGCTGGTGGGTTGGAACCACTGACCTTCTGGTTAGCAGCCAAATGCCTTAAGCACTGTGCCATCAGAGCTCCTTTGATGTCTATTAAATGTCTATGTAAACTGTAAAGTACTCCATATCACAACTCATTGTGGTCAACTTGATTCCAACTCATAGCAACCATATAGGACAGAGTAGAACTGCCCCATAAGGTTTCCATGGGTGTAAATCTTTATGGAAGCAAGCTACCACATCCTTCTCCCAGGTGGCTGGTGAATGAGCTGTAACCACCAACATTTCGGTCAATAGCTGAGTGATTTAACCATTGCACAACCAGGGCTCCTGAAGTGCTCCATAAAAACCACTGCCAAAGAGTCGGACCCATCTCATAGCAACCCCTCCTTGGGTTTCTGAGGCGGTATCACAACGGAAGTAGATTGCCCAACCTTCCTTCTGAGGAGTGACTGGTGGGTTTGAACCACCGGCCTTCTGGTTAGCAGTCAAATGCCTTAGGCACTACACCACCAGAGCTCCTGAAGTGCTCTGTAAGTGTGACCTATTCCTCTCATGATAATTCCTTAGGGCTTCTCTGTGTGTGAAGGAGCAGTGGACAATTTTGTCTCTATTTTAGTGGTGGGGAAATTCTTCCTCAGAGAACCTACATGACATTCTCCATATATGCAGTTCATTTGATTCCTGTGTATTCCTCTGGGCAGGTCCACATATATAGCCACTATTTACATTGTTGACAAAAGGTAGTTGCAATGAATAGTCATTGTCATGTGATCTCTGGTGATCCTTCTATCACCAAAGCCATATTTTCAAGTTGCCAATCCTTCTTTGTTTCCAACTTTGGCATTCCAATCACCAGTAATGATCAATGCATCTTGATTGCATGCTTGATCAATTTCAGATGGCAGAAATTGGTACATATCTTCATTTTCTTCACCTTTGGCATTAGTGGTTGTTGCATAAATTTGAATAATAGTCATATTAACTGGTATTCCATGGGAGCTCTGGTGGTGTAGTGCCTAAGACATTTGAGCACTAACCAGAAGGCTGGGAGTTCAAATCCACCAGCCATTCCTCAGAAGGAAGACTGGACAATCTATTTCTGTAGAGATACTGCCTCAGAAACCCAAGGAGGGGTTGCTGTGAATCGGATTTGACTAGACTGCAGTGAGTTTTTTTTTTTTTTCCCTTGTAGGCATATGCATATTATCCTATCACTGACAGTACTATACTAAGGACAGATCTTGAAATGTTCTTTTTGACAATGAATGTGACATCATTCCTCTTCAATTTCTCATTCCCAGCATAGTAGACCACATAATTGTCTGATTTAAAATGGCCGATACTAATCGACTTTAATTCAGTAATGCCTAGTATATCTACCTTTAACATTTCATTTTTGAAACTCCAATTTTTCTAGATTTATACTTCATACATTCTACATTCCGATTTTTGATGGATGTTTGCAGCCTTCTCTTCCAATTTTGAATTGTACCACATCAACTAATAAACTACAAAGCTTTGCTCTATCCATGTCATTAAGCTTGACTATACTTTTAGAAGACAACTCTTCCCCAGTCATCTTTTGAATGACTTCCAACCTGAAGGACTCATCTTCTGGCACTATATCAGTGTTCTGCTGCCATTCATAAGGTTTCCGCTGGCCAGTCAGAAGTAGATTGACGGGTCCTTTTTTCTAGTTGGTCTTAGTCTGGAAGCTCTGCTGAAACCTGTCCATCATGGCTGACCCTGCTGAAATTTGAAATAACCAGTGGCATAGCTTCCAGAATCACAGCAACACACAGACCATCACAATAAAATAAACCGACAGACAAGTGGTGGTTAAAAAAAAAATTACACACTCACACATATATATAGGCATAATTAAACTAGTTTAGGAGTTAGTTAAATCTTGGTATAATAGTGTTGTTGTTGTTGTTATGTGCTATTGAGTTGGACCCGACTCATAGCGACCCCTCCTTGGGTTTCCGAGGCAGTATCTCTACGGAAGTAGATTGCCCAACTTTCCTTCTGAGGAGTGGCTAGTGGGTTTGAACCACCAGCCTTCTGACTAGCAGTCAAGTGCCTTAGGCACCATGCTCCTAGAGTTCCTTGGTATAATAGTAGCTTAACTTATTTTTACTTCACCCTCTCCATAAGTTATATGGTATTGTTGAAAGCATCCACCTATTGTATCCTTGACCCTTAGTAGATACTGTAAAAATAATGTACCAAATGTTCTCCTGAGAAAAAACTATTCTTACTTTTCAGGGATTCACTTCTAAGGCTCTCTAGCACAAAGGATATTTAGAGAATAAAATACTTGAATATGGTATTATTTTTCTTTCCCTGAATCTTACCATTTCAAAGGAAGTGCTTATTGCTCTCATAGAGAAGGGAAGTACATAATGTACTTATGCTGGTTTTTGTCCAGTAAAGAACAAGTCTGAATGGGTGAACCTAGGACCCGTCTTTATCTCCTCAGAAGCATTTTCATTGTGCTCTTCAACAGAAGTTTATTGAACATTTACTTATGGGTTTGAGCATCAGGGTAAGCAACGTAAAACACACACAAACACACAAAATGGATAAAAGGGACAATTCCTTCCAGAGGTTCATGCAGCTGGGCACAGCAATTGAAATACCTCTGCTCCGGGTCCATTCTGGAGAACAAACAGAAATTCTAATTGACTTTCTTAAGTTTTCTCGATTTTAAAAATATAATCTCAGGGGGGAAATGACTTTCCTATGAAGACAAATAATCACCAATCTCTAAATAGTTTTACATTATTTTTACTCAGTGAACAAACATTCTCTTTTGGAGTCTTAACCTAATTTCTCAGAGTCACCTGGCCTATCTTTCTCTTTTAATTTTAATGTTCTAAGTCTTTCAGGTCCCAGCTGGTTAATGTTTAATGCTCTCCATGACTAGTGTTTGATGTTTACACTTTATTGGGCTAACCAAATTTGTAGAGCAAATTAAAAGTGTGCAGATCTTTGGCAAGCCACGTTTAGATATGTGTTGCTCAGAAACCATCTCCTCGTTCAATATTGCATGCCCCAAATAGTTTCAATTAACTGTTCTCTTTTTCTGGCAATATCTACAACCCTCTACAATCACTTTCGGGGAGCTATTACTTCCCAGATTTGCAAATGTTACAGCCTCATGCCCCTGTGTTTCCAGAGAGCATGTCACAGCAGCTCTACTTCCACGTGAAGTGAAACATCAGCAACAGGTAATCTATTAAACCAGATTGGCCAAAGACCAGAAAAATACGCTGGAAGGGGAGCCAGGAAACTGGGAGGGGAGTGTTGGGATTGTGTCAGGAAAGAAGGTATGAGAATTGCAGAATTGGTATCTTTACTTTGTTTTGTTTTTTAAATACTGAACACATACTCTAAGAAAACATATATGTGCAATCACACAGTAGGTGAAGAACAATTACTATACTTATCTGAAGAAGTACATTGTTTCTTTTACCCATGTTCTTTCTGGAACAAACTGAAAGGGCTATTTGTATCTCACAATGGGAAGGCTTGGAGAAACCAAAGCTTGGGTTCCAGGTCCAGCTAAGTCAGGGTTCTTGATATGACCTTGTCCAAAAAAAATAAGTAAATAAAAGAAAAAAAAGAAAACCAAACCAGTTGCTGTTGAGTTGATTAGTAGACAAAGACTTTACAATTTGTACTACCCAGGACTCCTTGTGACCTTGACCAAGGCTTGTACTTAACCTCACTAGGTCTTGTCCATGAGGCAAGAGAGTTGGCCATGATCTTCCAGTTGAGACACTTTGGGATTTGATCCTATCTTTAGACTCAATTATAAAATTTTTGGAGACTAGAAGGAAAGGCTTACAATAATCTTCTTAAAGGGCACAAGTTTTACAAATAATTGCCTAATTATTTGTAAATCAAGAGTGACTTGATTGAGGCTGGTCCCTAGTGATTCTTTCTTCATCTTTCCAAACCAATATTCCCTTACAGCCTTGCCGAGAGACATTTGATTTTGACACATTGTGAGGAAATGTGAAGAAGTCTTCTGGGGTAATCAAGAGATGAAAATGAGGAATCCTCAAACTACAGGGTCATTGATGAGCCCTTAGAGGCTCAGGTTTCCTGGGGGTCATGTTTTCTCTGCCTCCTCAAGGGTACGAGAAACAGCCAGGCCAGGTCTGAACCAAGGCTGCTTTCCTGGCACCTTGGCAGTGGCTGAGCGCTAATGTGTTTAACAGTTGGACTTATTTCTAATCTACTGTATTAGGAGCACAAATTTAATCAAGAACAAAATGTTACCAATGTTGTTTTTTGTTCCTGCATATGCATATACCCTTAACACTGTTTTTCATTCCCTTGTGCTAGAAAGCTCTCCATCTGACATCTGACTTATTTCATAACATTAGTTTTTGTATTTATTTTAAGTGCAAATATATGTGAAGGAGAAAAGAGAAATAAGGAGCTGAATTTCCACTCAATGCGGCCCCCCTGCTTCAAGAAATAACTGCAGTACAGATTTTAACAATTAACATTCTTGCAGTGAATGTCGTTATGGATGGAGCTAATAAATGTTTTCAAATACTCCGGCTCAAAAACACATTCAGCTTATTTTTGTCATTTGATGGCATGGGTGGGTTGAGACATTCCTCTAAGCTTTTTTCTTCCCTACTAGTTGAAAAAAGATCTTATCTCTTTGCCCACCATAACTCCCCCTCTTACCCTTTCTCTGCCCCCCACTCCAACCCCCATGACTACTTTACTGAAACCTGACTTGCAGGTCATTGGGCTGGTAACAGATTAATTTTACTCTGTGAAGAACACCAAGCATTTTGGCCAGGACACTTGAGAACCCTGTTATAATATTACCGTTTTTCTAAATTAAATATTAGGAAAAATTAAACCAAATTGTGGCACATAGTGCAATGGAAAATATTTCTCTTCCAAACACCCCTCTGTGATAAATGCCTGTGTAGGAAAGCACAATAAATATGCACTATGTTAAAAAAAAAAAAAAGACAAACTAGATTATTCAAGTTTTAAGACTTATAGCTAAAAGTGGTTTAATGTTTCATGCCTAATAATAGATTACTCCTATCACATTTCTAACCTTTATTTCTCCTCGCTTTGAAGTCCAGCCATATAAAGCTTGTTTGTAGAACCACACGAAAGTTAAAGCAAATATTACTTAGAGTGATTCATACCAGCAAGAATTTGCAATGAAGGCAGAGGCTTTTTTTTTTTGGTGTGTGTGTGTGTGTGTGTGTGTGTGTGTGTTTATGTCTGAATCAAAGGAAATGAAATGTTTGTAATATTTTTTGGTTGATAAATTTATTAAAACATTTTAGAGGCTTCTAGTAGAGGTACAGCTGACATATAAACAGACTGACTGGAAACAGATTATATTCTGCTCTGTGGGGGAGGTAGAATTTAAAGGGGAGAAAATTCCCTGGATTTCAAAAATTGCCACCAGGTCACAGCAATACTTAATTAACTGAATGCATTAACAGAGGACTATAACATAGATGTTAAAAAAGCGTGAGGTGGGGGGTAGGAGGAGTGGGGTGTGCTAGTCAAGTACATTTAATCCTCTGTTCTTTGCTTACAGGTTAGCCTTTCCGAATGAGCAACCTGATTTTTTTTTTTTTTTTTTTTAAAGGATCCATTTACCTTCCAGAGCTTTTCATAGCAAAACATTTTGCATGGTTGCAAAAGAAATTAATTTGTTGCCAGTTGCTCCATACTGGCAGGAATTCTGAATAAAGAATGTAAGTGATCTATCTTTGTTTGCAAGATATAATTAATCTGGCAGTTAAAATTCTTTGGAAATATTCTGATGACTTATGTGGAAAAGTAGCGCAGCGTTTTCAAAGAAAACTCAGAACTGTATGCAGGGGAAGATAAAAGATATATGAAGTGTTTGTTCTAAGCGATACTATTCATTTAAAGATCATAATGTAACCCCACCCTAGCAATTATTGTAAAAAACAAGACAAATCTCTGTATATAGCTTTCTGACACAGTCTTGATTTGAGAAACGAAATAAGCACATTACTGTTATAGTCTAATAGACTGCAAGCTGTTTTATTAGAGTCAGCTGAATCCTGTTTTGCATAAAAAAGAACTCTGTTTGCTATCAAGAACACATTTACATTAATATGACTTTGACAAAGTAAAATAAAATCGAATTAAGATGATGTAAGTAGATAAAACAATGAAATCTCTGTGAGAGAGTTTTGGCACACTAATTACAGTCAAGTCCCTGCAGGAAAAGAACATATTTTTACACCAACTATCCATGTGTTTGAAAATGCAGAGAGCCCAAAATGCAATCCTTGGTTTAGGTATTTCCTGAATACATTGTGTTTCTGAGGTAATTTTTTTCTTTTTAAAGGAGACTGCCTGATAAATAACACTTTCATTTACAATAATACAAGCGAGTTTCTTTCTGAATACTAGCCTCTAATCATCCTGATTATTTTAAGGGACTTTCCAATATAGGGCAGCTGAAAACAAGGTTTTAGATTACATGGTAATTTAGGAATGCATGAAAAGCTAAGCAGTTACCATAATAGGGTTCTGGATAAACTTCATGGTTTTTAGAGCAAAACATAACAACATATGTTTTGTGATTTGTTTCAATGATTTTTCTATATTTTCTTGGTTCAGGTTCTATCAAAATATTTAGAGGCCTCATCTGCGTACAGCGTTTTTATAACCTTATTTTGAAAACTTTGATGTCTTTTTAGTTTAGTCATTAAAAGAAAGGCAATGATGAATGATGATAATGTCGCAGATTTTATGACTAATCAGTTCTTGGCAGTGGCCATATTTCTTCCATAGTGAAACTTTAATATTCCTTTGGCCTTGTAGAGGCTGAAAAAGAATTTTTTGAACTGTTTTACACCAGCTCCTTATTAAGTGTTACTAAGCAATTATTGCACAAAAGTTAGTATTCTGATTTAACACCTGACAAAAAGTAAAAATCAGGAAAGAGCTTTTCTTCCCTTTCCTGGCTTCTCACAGATTTTGGGTGCCTTGTGTAAGCAGGCTCCAGGTTACGAACGTTCAATTTATGGACAGCTTATACTTGAACTTTAACGTTATATAAATTTACCCTCATTGTGAAGTGTTTGAACCAACCCCTACTTGCAACAAATTCTTCACCACAATCACCTGTATCTGTTGTATGAAACTCAAAACAAAATTCACTGCTGTCGAGTTGGATTCAACTCACAGTGACACCACCCCCTCTTGGGTTTCCGAAGCAGTATCACTACAGAAGTCGATTGTCCCATCTTCTTTCCGAGGAGTGGCTGGGTGGGTTTGAACCGCCAGCCTTCTGGTTTGCAGTCAAATGCCTTAGGCACTACATTACCAGAGAGGCTTTTAAATCATTGAAAAATCTTCAAGCCTTTTCTTGCACCAAAATAAGGCTAAATAAGACCTATATTCTTATAGTTCCAACCTGTTCCGACTTATTTACAAATTCAACTTAAAAACACACTTAGGAAGGGATCTCATTCATAACCCAGGAAATGCCTGTAGATGTGTTTTTCTCCATGTTTGAAAGGCAAGAATATGGAGAAAAACTATTAAGATGGCAGAAACTTTGAGAAGGAAGAAAGAGAGTCCTAGGGGCAAGATTGCTGCCATTTGCGTTTCCTCCTCTTAATTGTCTTTGTGATGATGCAATTTTTATTAGGAGCCTGACTTTCTGCCCAAAGCCTTTGATGTATTGTTCTTGAAGTTGCGACAACAAACACCAGGTGTCTCCACTTAGCTGAGCTAAAGGTTCTGAAAAGGAAGGCCACTTTGCCAGGAAAAGTTGAAGCTGCCTTCTCTTTCCCTAATGTTCCTGGACCCTGGCTGTAGAAGCCCAGAAGGATTGGCTAGAAACAGGGGAGGGACTCCATTCTTTCAAGAGCTTTAAGGTTAGAGCCTCCTAACTCGTATCAGACCTTTACTTTGTGTAGAAGTCATGAAGACTCTGGCATTCCTGGAAACATTGGTATGCTGGAGGAGTCTAGTTAGCCAGGCAGCTGTGGCCCTGGTTCCATTCCTGGTCTACTCTGACAGGGAATCGCCATCTTAGAAGGCAAGAGGCCAGTACTGGGTATATGGGAGCCTTCTTCTTTTGGTAGAGCCAACTCCGGGGGTGGGGGGGCTTATGCTTGGGGACAACCAGACTGAACGTACAACAGCTGAGGTGATAGCTTCTCTATCAGTGGCCAATGCCTCAAATTCCAAGTTGTAAGTTCCATTAAAATGTATTCATTTGTTCAACAAATATTTATGTACTCCCTACTGTTTGCCAGGTACTATCCTAAACCATGACGGAAAAAAAAAAAAAAAAAAAAAACCTAGACAAAACCTCTGTTTTCGTAGATCTTGCACTAATATATACCACTTTCATTTGATGCTGGTGGTAACATTTAACACGCTGTTTCCCAAAATGATTTTTGTGGCATTCCAAGAGTGGTAATTGGAATTGTGCTGCAAAAAGTTTTCCTCATATTTCATTATGCTTTAGAACTTCTGGGTTAAAGAAAAGAACAGGCTTATAGATGCATAACTTCTCAGCAGCCTCTATATGCTAATTTGCATTTTTCCTCTCCAAGAGATGTCCTATTTCCCAAATGCATTTGGCCAAGCATTTTTTTTTTTTTCTAAACCTGGAAATTACCTGAGGCACAAGTGAATATCTTTAGGAATATATTTTGGCAATAATTGATTTACCTGATGGATACATAAAATCTTTCCCCTACTTGAATGAGGTAGAATGAAGTAATACACAGATGTTAGAAAGAGGCAGAAAAGCCAGGGATAGGAGGCCACATATCAGAGAAGACATTCTGGAAAATGTGACTGTAGAAATGGTACTAGTCTCATTGTAAGAAGAAAGCTCTGTTCTCCATCGGATTTTGAGTGGCCATTAAACAACATGGAGATGAGAAAGCCAAGAGGTAAGGGTTCTAGGCCAACCTCAGCCCCTACCTATCTGCAATCTTGCATAAATCACTTATGCTTCTTGTACTTATTTCTTCAATCCTAATAATAAATGTTGACTATGTATTGTCATTGGGAACTCTGGTGGAATAGTGCCTAAGATATCTCACTACTAACCAGAAGACTGGCCGTTCAAACCCACCAGCCACTCCTTGGAAGGACGACTGGGCAATCTACTTCCCGTAGAGATACTGCCTCAGAAACCCGAGGAGGGGTTGCTATGAGTCAGAATCGACTCGACGGCAGTGAGTTTTTGTCAATTGAGTTATTGTCAATAATCAAAATAGCCCTCTGAGGTAGGTCATGTTTTACTGATGATGAATCAGAGTAACAGGGAGATTACGAACCTGGCCCAAGGTCACACAGCTAGAAAGAGATGAAGCCAAAAATATCAAATGACAATATTGGACTAGATTATCTCTAAGGTCCTTTTGGAGATCTAACATTCTATGATTTTAAGAAAGTGAGTTTTGCTATGTCACATAGCTATTGTGATTGGGCAGCGGATACCCTAAGCTAAAAGCAGTCATTAGTCTACAGATTTACTGAGCATGTACTCTGTGTCAGATACGAGCCAAAGCTCAGGGGAATCCACAGGGAACAAGACTAAGTTCATGTCCTCAGGAGCTTATAGCTGAGGAAACGAGGGAACAAGTGAACAAGCAAGACACTTGTGTAACAAAAATAATTATCACCATACCCAGTGCCATCAAGTCCATTCTTACTCATAGTGACCCTATAGGACAGAGCAGAAACTCCCCACAGGGTTTTCAAGACTGTAAATCTACAGAAGCAGACTGCCTCATTTCCCTCCTGTGGAGTGGCTTGTGAGTTAAAACTGCTGACCTTTTGGTTAGCAGCCGAATGCTTTAACTGCTCCACCACCAGAGCTTCCTAATTATCATTATAGTGATTCATATTATTAAAATATATATAAGCTATTCATGATAGCCAAAAGGAAGAAACAACTAAAATATTCATCAGCTGATGAATCGATTAAAAAAATATATGGTATATCCATACAATGGAATATTATTCAACCATAAAAAAGAATTAAAAACTGATGTGAGATTGATACATGCTAGAACATGGATGGACCTTAAAAACACCATGCTAAGAAAGAAGCCAGACACAAAAGGCCACATATATGAAATATTCAGAACACGAAAATCTATAATGACAGAAACACATTAGTACATGCTGGGGCTGCAGATGGAGGAGAATGGAGTGTGACTGCTTAATGGGTAAGGGATACCCTTCTGGCATGATAAATTGTTCTGGTATTAGATAATGGTGATAATTGCACAACATTGTAAATTCATTAGTTGTCACTAATGGTAATTTTTTTTATTATGTATTTTACCACCATAAAAAGTTGTAAAAAATGTAAAGATAGATAAGGCCAGTCTTATTCCAATTTCAAGTTCTATCCCTATTCATCACCTACAGTAGGAAAAACTAGACTCAACAATGTTGTAGATATAAAGGTGAGTAAAATGTATTCCTTGTCTTTAAAGATCTTACAATGTATTTATTAAAGGAAATCGATGATACACAATGGATTACAATAGGGCATAACTAAATTGGCAAAAGAGTTGATGCTTTTGAATTGTAGTGTTGGCGAAGAATACTGAAAGTACCATGGAGTGCCAGAAGAACAAATACGTCCTGGAAGAAGTGCAGTCTGAATGCTCTTTGGAAGCGAGAATGGCCAGACTTCATCTCACCTACTTTGGTCATGTAGTCAGAAGGGACCATTCCCTGGAGAAAGATATCATGCTTAGTGAAGTGGAGGGTCAGCAAAAAAGGGGAAGACCCTCAATGAGATAGATTGACACAGTGGTTGCAATGATGGGCTCAGGTATAGCAAGGATTATGAGGAGGGCACAACACCGGACAGCAGTATTTCATTCTGTTGTACATAGGGTCACTAGGGGAGCTGACTCAATGATACCTAAAACAACACGACAAACTGCATTATAACTATAGAATAGGCAAAAGGCTGAGAGATCTTTGGGAGAAAGAAACAATTAATTCATTTTCAAATGAGGTTATTTGGAAAATCCTTGGGGAGGAGGTGGTGATTTGTTTGTCTTGAAGGTAGAATAGATATTCAGTAGACATAGAAAAGGAAGTGAATAGTCAGAGAGGATAAATAACTTGCTGAATGTCACACAGCTGTGACAAAGTGGAAACTGAATTCTGGGCTCCTCATCCTACTTGAATACAGTTCTTAGCATTGTCTACTCCCAGGTTTCAGATCCAGCCATGGTTTTCCCATTCCTCTCACCACCTGATAAACACACACACATATAAGCATGTATAGAAGCATACACACATGTGCACAGGGCATCCATGCACACACATTCACACATGTATACACACATGCATGTACACACTTACACACATACACACATGTATACACACATGCATGTACACACTCACAGACACATACATAAACATATGCACACATGCACACACATACACAGTTGGCTACATAATCTGCAGGGTCCATAGCAAAATAAAAACTCAGGACCACTTGTTCAAAGATTACTACAACTTTTAAGAGGAAACAGCGAAGGATTAAACCACGTCAGGGTCCTCTGTGCAAGTTGAATGCCCCTGAAGCCAACCTGGTTTCTCTCTCCACCTAATCAGTCATGTTCTTACTTCAGAGTTGTGTTTCTTTTTTCCTCTGGGACAAAGAAAATCTGATAGCTGTTTACCCTACGTCATTTAAGATAGGAAGTTTACCAAGCCAGTCAGGGTTAACAATTGTCTCCTGGGAAGAGGGTAATAGGCTCACAGACGCACAGTCTGTGACCTGGTGGCAGAAGGGTTGGTTTGGCCTTTGGCCTCTTGGAGTCAAGTGACTTAGAGGGAGTTTCATTTTCTCATTGACAACCAGCCAGATTCACGTGGGCTTGTGTATCAGAGCAAAACAGAGTTGCAGCACTCCCCTCTGCTTCTCATGAGTCCCCTGGGTCACATTCCCTGAAAGAAGTCTCCTTGATGATTTGATAGGTCCCAATTTAGCCTCCTTGAAGTTCCTGGACAAGTCACTCTTGGCAGGCTCTCTCAGGCAGCCTTCATTCAAAGATTGTGGCCTCTCCAGAATGTTGTGGAGACTTCCAGGACAGAAGCAGGGGGAGGGCGTGTCACTAGACTTCTGAAGAGGATTTGCTTGGCTCAGAACTTGCCCTTTACAAAAGTTGTGGCTTAAGTCTTAAGTGAGGAAAGGATGGGAGGGGAAAGTGTAGACACTCAAAAGCAAATCACTGATGACAGGTCCCTGGAGTAGCATTTCCTTATCATGCTATCCTCATCCCTCCTCTCCCTCTGACAAAGTAGGAGTCAGATGAAGTTGGGGAACGCCTTGCAGACTTGTGAGGAAGCAGGGTTGAATTTCTTTTGGACGGGAGGACACAGGGATGTTTGCTGGGTTCACTAATTACTCCCTTGCTGTTTGCAGCTGTCTTCATTTCTATTCTTTGCAGAGTTGTCTTCTTCCAGAAAGTCTTCTGTTGTTGTTGTTGTTATGTGCCGATGAGTAGGACCCGACTCATAGAGACCCCTCCTTGGGTTTCCGAGGCAGTATCACTACGGAAGTAGATTGCCCAAACTTCCTTCCGAAGAGTGGCTGGTGGGTTTGAACCGCCAGCCTTCTGGTTAGCAGTCAGGTGCCTTAGGCACTACGTTAGGAGAGCTCCTGAAAGTCTTCTGAACCTTAGTCAAGTAGGAGGGTGTGGCAGGAGTGAGGAACAGAGGTGATAGTTAGCAAGGCGGAGCTAATGGAGATGGGTCAGACCAGGGTACACAGTGCAGAATGGGAAGAGGTGAGACTTGAAGTTTTACATGTACTGTGGACCCAGACTGTGGATTCCTTTAAAGTCTATGCACTGCTGTAGAGTCGTATCCGACTCATAGTGACTCCTCCTTGGGTTTCCGAGGCGGTACCACTATGGAAGTAGATTGCCCAACCTTCCTTCCAAGGCTAGGAAAAACATTCAGACTCAGTGGGAAAGGTAAGTGGGAGCCAATGTAGATTCTTGAACTGGGTTGTACGTGTGATAATGGCATTTTTGAACAATGACTCAGACAGTTACTCAGGCATAGACACTACGCCCCCACCCCCAAGTATATTCCCTGAAAAGCTATGTCAGCAGAAGCAGGGGCCTCTAATTGGAGCTTGGGCTAGAATGGGAATGGGATAGAAGGAAAAAAAGTTTGATGACTTAACTGGATTCATAAGATGAAAATAAGGGAACACTAAGGATCAGGATCTGGATTGACACAGTAAAGTTTAGAAGGGATACATGTATGTGTGTGTGTATGTGTCTGAGGGTGGGAGCATGTGTGCACATGCTTAGATAAAAATCTTAGTTTGGGAAGTAATGTAGTGAGTTTGAAACAATGACATGTGCCCTGAGAAAGTCAGCAAACTTTTTCTGTAAATATTTTGTGTCTTGTGGGCCATACAGTTTCTGTCAGGAACCCTCGTGGTGCAGTAGTTAACCATTCAGCTGCTAACTTAAAAGTTTGGTTGTTCAAACCCTGGAACTCTGGTGGCATAGTGCCTGCTAACCAGAAGGGTGGTGGTTCAAACCCACCAGCCACTCCTCAGAAGGAAGGTTAGGCAATCTACTTCAATAGAGATACCACCTCGGAAACACAAGGAGGCGTAGCTACAAGTTGAATTGACTCCACGGCAGAGAGTTTTTTTTTGTTGTTGTTGTTCAAACCCATGCAGACGCTCCACAGAATTACCTGGTGATCAATCTGCTTCTGTAAAGATTTCAGCCAAGAAAATTCCAGGGGCTGTTCTACTCTGTCAGTTGGGGTCACTAAGAGTTGGAATCTAATCTAAGGTACCCAACAACAATTGTCTTAGTTGCAACTACTTATCTTTGCTGTTATAGTACAAAAACAACCTCAGGCAAAATGTAAATTAATGCATGTGACTCTGTTCAAATAAAACTTTATTTATAAAAACAGGAAGCAGGCTGGTTTTGGCCTGATAGTTTGCTGTCCCCTGCTCTAGAGAATTGGAGATATGATATAACCTTAAAGGCCAGTGTTGTGATACCCTGAGGAAAGACGAATGTTCAATACTCAATGGCAGTATGTAGCACCAAGTGAGACTTCATGCATTCACTCATACAGCAATCATTTTATTGAGAATGAACTAGGTGCCAAGTGTGCACACATGTTATTACAACCACCCTTCACTGATGACTATGAGAGGTTATCCCCATTTTACAGATGATGAAACATTAGAAGTCCTCAGTAATACTCCTTGAAGTTGTTAAGCTTTCTTCTTGACTAGAGAGTTTACCATTCTTTGGATGGAGGCATTGTGGTAAGGCAATAATACTGGCTAAAATGTTGTCAAAACTTTTATTACTTTGTGTTCAATCAACAGTCTTTTAGGATGATTGCGTTCTATGCTCTTGCTAGAGAGTACGGTCTTGAAATTATTTAATATTTACAACTTTATGAAGTAGCTAGAAGAGAAAAACATTGAGGGAAGATAATTTAAGGCTCATGTAATTTGCCCATTGCTGTAGATTTTTTTTTTTTTTTTCTCTTTTATCAAGTTGACTCCTTGGGCCCTCATGGAATCTTCCCTATGGAATTCTGTTTTGAGATAACATCTTAATCTCTTAGTTAAGATTGCTGTTAAAGAGTAATTTTTTTTTCCTAGTTTGGCTGATAGTTGTTAGTGAAAGTATTATTTATTATATGCCCCATATACTGTTGCTTGTGAGAAAATTCTTTCAGAATTTGACATAAGAAAAAGTTTTCTTAAGAGAAAATTTTCTTCTGAGACAATGTGTTTCTCACCTTGAGAAAATCATGCCATCAATTCCTGTGTTTCTCTTTTTGATTGGTCTTCAAGGAAGCTCAAAGGTTAAGGTGCAAAGACAATGAGTATTATCACCTACTTTCATGTTTTTTCAAGGCTTTTTTCCACCTTTTCTTTTCATTCCTGTTTCATTAATTTTACTCCCTACCTCCCTAATTCACCGCCCCAAAAAAAGCTGCTTCAAATACTTCTTAGAGACAAATGAGTGTTTAAAAAATTTAAATTGAATTATTTAGCATCAACGTAGACAGTGTTTCAGTCACTCAAGGTGGTAATTTAAAGTTTTATTACAATCAGGAAAAAACATTGAAAATGACTATATAATTACAAAAGGATTGGTTATTTGCTTGGGTAACTCTTACAAGTCACATGGTGTTTGTTTTATAATGACAAATTATTTCACATCTGTTGAGTGACCTACTTAAACAGATGACTATATTCATGTACCCTAACTCTCTAGGTGTTGGGTGAGACCCTGAGCTGGAAAAAGCTAAGGCTAGGAGTTAGAAGATTTGAGAATGTGTTCAACTCTGCCACTAACTACTCATATGGTCCAGGCAGGCCACAGAACCTCAGTTGGATGATTTTGAATGTCATTTCAAGTATAACTTTCTAGGAATCTATTTCATACCTGCTGCTCTCTGTAATTCCCTTACATCATTACCAAAATGTCCCACAAAGGTGTTTTATTTTTCTAGGAAGACTGCAAGCATCCAGGGGTCAGGGGCTACATTTCAGCAAGGATCTATGTCTGTGCTAGGCATATTAACTTATTTATATATGTATCCAGTGAGTTATATATAGACTACTATATGGATGAAATACTATCTAAAGTATTGTATTCTAAAATGTATGTTGTTATCTTAACCCTTATACTTGTTGATGTAATCCTATTTAGAGATAGTTTTCTTTGTTACTTTAATCAGGTCATACTCAAGCAGGGTGGGTTCTAAAACTAATCACTTCTGAGTGATTGCGGTGTAGTAAATTACACAGGATGGCTTTTCTAGCCATAGTCTTTGTAACTCCCACTTTGCCGTGAGCAGCTGAGTAGCTAATTGTTAAAGTAATCCATCTGGTGTATTTCTGTTGGAGCAGGATGAAGCAATCTTCTGGGAAATTTGCTCTCTTGAGTATCTAGAGTTCTGATATTGGGATTAGTTAGTTTTGCCACTCTGCCAGGCTCAAAATGAGCCCTCCTAGAGGCAGAAGGAGTCTCTCTCTGACTGTCAGCTGAGAGAGATGCACTGCCGAAAGAGATGTACTACTGAGAGATGGAGAGAGACAGCTGGCTGCTGAGAGAGACAGCCGACTGAGAGAGACTGAGTGCATTCCTGAACTTGAATTGTAGTCTGTTGGTTCCCTAGTAAACCCCATAATCTATGAGTTCTGAGTGGCCACTGCAGTGAATTATTGAACCCACTAGCAGATAGGTGGTGGGTGCCATGAGAAGGATGGTTGCTTTTAAGGTTAGTAAGAAGGCTGGAGAGTGGGTCATAAGAACAGGCCTTGGGCTGCTGATGGTGATTCTGTCTTTCTCTTGTATAGTTAGAGGAGGTCAGAAGATGCCACCTCCTTGCCCCGTTAGCAGTTATAAGGAGCAGATTAGATAGGGATAAGCATACATGGGGCGAGGGTGGGGTACATGGGAGGATTGTCTATAATCTAAGGAACCAAGAAACACCTGGTAGTACCTGTGAGGAAAGAATTGACACAGCCAAGATCCTGAGTTAGACTTTTAGACTCTACACCTGTGAGAAAATAAATTTATATTGTTCAAAGTCACTCACCTGCAGTATTTCTGTTACAGCAGCATAAAGAAACTAAGACAGCTACTTTACTTCAAAAAGATTGAAGATGACTTAAAAAGATGCCTGCAATAAAGTAAGATAAATGTAAAATAAATGAAAAAAATGGTTACACAGGGGAAAAGCAAGATTGAGACTAGAAAGATAAGAAGGTAGATAGACAAGTAGGTAGGTAGGTTGGTAGGTAGATAGGTAGGTAGGAGATAGACACCTGTTGAATAAAGCACAAGCATCCATCTGTCTTCTGAGAGCACATTTGGTTTCTGCACAAACACAAATTGCCTTGGAAACTGAAGCGAAATGGAGTTAGCATGTTAAGAAATCTCTTTGTCTTAAATTTAGCCATCACATGATAGAAACATAGCATGTAATGATTGAATGTTAAAAATCAGTTGCTGAGTCATTGATCTCTGAAGGAACTTACTGGATGTGGAAATGGAAATTCCTTCAGTTAAAAAAGGGCAATGTGGAAATTCAGGAGAGATTTGCTTCATTGGGACAATGAGAAGGAAAATTTCATATTAGAAGATAAGTGTTTCACAGGGAAGAATTTTTGGCTCATGATGGCTGCCTTTGGCTTCCACAGAATGAGTGACTGATTAAAGAACAAAGAAGAGAGTAGCAGCTAAAGTGAAAAACAAGAAGGAAGCAGTTTGGGGGATATTCAGCAAACAGTTCTTATGAAATTAGTGAGTAATAAGGTAATATAAGGATCGTTCCTTTTTATGGGAGTATTCTCTGGTGAGCTCTTCAAATGGAAAATTTTCAAATACTGTAATGCAATGATATGAAAGATTTATGTAGCAAGAGGCCCTAAAAGACAGCAGAAGAGATTTGAAGCTATGAAAGGTTGGTAGTACTACCATTAATACTTCATTCATTTAACAAATATTTATAGAGCACTTACTATGCACTAGATGCTATGCCAATCATTAGAGAAAATGGGGGCAAGGGAACAAATAATAAGATATACACCAGTCTATCTTTCAGAAACTCACATTCTAACGGGGACATGGTGTGAGATAAATTGTATTAACTGATTAAAAATATTTATCAGGCACCTGTTATGTCCCAAGGCTATTGTCAGGTACTAAATATATGTTGTTGTTGTTAAGTGCCATGGAGTCGTTTCCGACTCATAGCGACCCCATGCACAGCAGAACGAAACACTGCCCGATCCCGCGCCAGCCCC
>NW_006921603.1:8713927-8743270 GCF_000298275.1 Orycteropus afer afer | reverse complement strand
AATCTATTCTTTAGATGATCTCTAAATTCAGGAGGGATATATTCAAGATCATATTTTGGCTCTCGTGGACTTGTTTTAATTGTCTTTAACTTCTAAAATGAACATGATCTGTTTTGAGATGCTATATTATAAATCTACAAATCAAGAGTTATATTTTCTTTCCTGTTTCACAGGGAATTAATACACAATAACACAGACTTTGATTGGTGAGACAGAACAGCAGATATTGAACAGAATTTTTCTTTACTTTTTATTGTGATTTGGGTGAAAGTTTACATAGCCAATTGGTTTTCCATTCAACCATTCATAAACATTTTGATGTGTGACATTCACTGCAATCCTCACAATGGAACAGCACTCTTCCCACTTCTCTGTGCTTACTGGTTCCATTTGTTCTTCTTTCCTGTCACTTCCTGCCTTCTGAGTTTTATCCCTGGGCAAATACTACCATTTTGATCTTATACTGTTGGTTATTCTAAGGAGTCCGTCCATACTTCCCTGGTGTTATTATTTACCTTATAGGTTTGTCTATTGTTTGGCTGAATATTGAGGCATGGGAGTGAGTTCAGTTCCAGACCTGAACTCTAACGGCCATAGTCTTGGGGGTTTCACTAGTCTCTATGAGACCAGTTAGCCTGGTCTTTTTTATGATTTTGAGTTTTCTTTTTTTTCACATTTTTCTCCCACTCTGTCTAGGACTTCTTATTGTGATCCTTTACAGAGTGGTCAGCAGTGGTAGCTGGGCACCCTCTAGTTCTCTGGTTTCAGGATTGTGGAGGCTGGGGTCTGACTGGTTCATTACTCCTTTGGACTAATTGCTTCCAAGCATCTTTGAATCTCTTCACTCTTCTTTGCTCCAGACAGGGAGAGACAAATGGTTGCACCTGAGATGGCCACTCACAAACTTTTAAGGCCCCAGTCGCTACTCCCCAAGGTAGGATGTAGAACATTGTCTTTGTGGGTTATGTTATGTCAATCAACCTTGAGGTCCTGCTAGACTACTGTCCTGAGACTCTAGGCCCAGTGACTTCTTCTCTCAAGGTGCTTGATTATGGTTAAGAAGTATTCATAAATTGGCCCCCTGTATTTTCATGGATATATTTGCAGCACCTATCAATTCACATGTAGAAATATCCTGCCAAACCTATATGTATTTGTGGGTGTAAGTCCCATTCACCTTCCCACTTCTATTCAGTTTGTGTGTCTCTATCTATGTTACCCACTCATAGATTATTTTTATTACTGTTATTGCAGTGTTGTGTATGTAATAGTGTGTTAGATTGGGTTCTCTAGAGAAACAAAATCAGTAAAGCTTATATATATAGAGAAAGAGAAATTTATCTTAGGAAAATGGCTCACACACTTATAGAAGCTGGTAAGTCCAACGTTCTTGGATCAAACATCAAGCTGGAAGTTTTTCCCGGTTCACGCAGCTTCAGGGGCTGAGGATTTCAAGGCTGGCAGGCAGTATACTGGCTGTTGACTCCAACGAATGACTAATCCAAGACCTCCAGGCTGAATGGTAGATCGTTTGCTCACAGACAATTGTAGGCAGCACAACAGAATCCTGATCCACAGAAGAGTGTCTCTTTTCCCAGGATGTCCATAAATATACAGGAAGCAGGCCACACCCCTAGGGAAACTCACTTTCAATTGATTGGCTGCTCAAAACATATACATCTGATCCCATCATGGGAATAACCACATCACAACTGCTTAAACCACACAGAATTGTGGCCCAGCCAAGTTGACACACAGCCCCCACTATCACAAATAGTATTTACCTTTGTTGCTTTTAACTCTTGTCCTCTTCCCAGGGTCTTCCTCTGCCTTGATCATTCTGTTCTGACCTCCTCCTTATTGAATACTGCCTTTCCCTTCACCTACGTTAAGGTATGTCTACCCTCTAGTTAGTGATTTACCCTCCCTCCCCTTCCTCACTTGTGGTATTCTTCAAAGAATGATTCTTTTTGTGTGTAAACCTTTTCTGACTTTTTACAGTAATGGTCTCATATAATATTTGTCCTTTTGTGACTGACTTATTTTACTCAGCATAATGTCCTCTTGGTTCATCCATGTTATGAGGTGTTTCATTGTTACTCTTTAATGTTGCAGAGTATTCCATTGTTTGTATGTACTACAGTTTGTTTAACCTTTCATGTGTTAATGGACACTTAGGTTGTTTCCATCTTTTTGCTATTGTCAATAATGCTGCAATAAACATGGATATGCATATATCTGTGCATGTCATAGCTCTTATGTCTCTAGGATATGTACCTAGAAGTGGGATTGGTGGATCATATGGTATTTCTATTTCCAACTTTTTAAGGAGGCACCATACAGTTTTCCATTTTACAGTTAATACAATTTTGTGGTCCCACCAGCAGTATACGAGAGCTCCAGTTTTTCCACGCCTTCATCAGCATTTGTTCTTTTCTGTTTTTTTGGACTTTGCTATTAATGCTGGTGTGAGATGATATCCCATTGTTTTGATTAGAATCTTTCTAATGGCTAATGATGGTGAGCATTTCCTCATGTACTTGTTGGCCACCTGAATGTCTTCTTTAGTGACATGTTTGTTAATGTCCTCCACCCATTTTTAAAATTGGATTGTCTTTTTTGTTTTTGAGGTATTGACGTTTTCTCTATATTTTAGAGATTAGTTCCTTGACCAATATATTGTTGCCCAATGTTTTTTTCTCAGTTCTCTTTTTACTCTTCATGAAGTTTTTTGATGTGCATAAATGGTTAATTTCTAGGAGGTCCCAGTCATCTACTTTGTTTTCTGCTGTTTGTAGATTTTTAGTTACCTTTGATAGTGTATTTATGTCATGTATTAGGGCCTAAATTTACCCCTATTTTTTCTTTGGTAATATTGATGGTTTAGGTTTTACATTTAAGTCTTTGATCCATTTTGAGTTAGTTTTTTATATGGTGAGAGATATGGACCTTGTTTCAGTTTTCTACAAATGGATATTCAGTTTTGCCAGCACCATTTGTTAAAGAGACTATTTCTTCCCCATTTAATGGGTTTTGAACCTTTGTCAAAGATCAGCTGTGGATGAATTTAGTTATCGGTTCTCAATTCTGTTCCATTGGTTTATGTGTCTATGATCGTACCAGGATGTTTTGACTACTGTGACTGTATACTAAGTTTTGAGATCAGTGAGTGTAAAGCCTCCTGCTTTGTTCTTTAGTAGTGCTTTGCTTATCTGGGGGCTCTTTCCTTTCCATATAAAGGTGATAATTAGTTTTTCCATCTCTTTAAAGAATGATGATGGAATCTGGATTGGAATTGCATTTTATTTGTTGATTGCTTTGCATACTAATGACATTTTTACAATATTAAGTATTCCTATCCATGAATATGGTATATTCTTCCATTTATGTAAGTATGTTTTGGTTTCTTGTAGTAGTGCTTTGTAATTTTTTTTTTTTTTTTTTAATATGGGCCTTTTATATCTCTGGTTGGATTTCTTCCTAGGTACATCTTTTGGGTGGATATTTCAAAGGATATTGCTTTCCTCATTTTCTTTTCAGAGTTCTCTTTGTTAGTGTAGAGGAATCCAATTGATTTTTGTATGCTGATTTTGTAGCCTGCCACTTTGCTGAATACTTCTATTAGTTTCTGTAGTTTTCTTGTTGAGTCTCTGGAGTTTTCTATACATAAGGTCATATTATCTTCAAATATAAAAGTTTTACTTCTTTACCAATTTTGATAACTTTTATTTCTCTTTTTTTCCCTTATTGCTCGGTTAGGACTTCTAATACAATACTGAATAGAAATGGTGATAAAGAGCATCCTTGTCTGTTTCCCATTTGCAAGGAGAATGTTTTCAGTCTCTCTCTATTGAGAATAATGTTGGCCATTCATTTTGTGTATATGCCTTTAATTATGTAGAAGAATTTCCCTTTTATTCCTATTTTGCTGAGAGTTTTTATCAACAATGGGTGTTGGATTTTGTCAAATTAGTTCCTTTTCTGCACTAATTGATATGATCAAATCATCCTTTTCCTTTGTTTTATTTATGTGGTGGAATATGTTGATTGTTTTTCAAATGTTGAATGATTCTTGCCTACATGGTATGAATACCACTTGATCATCATGTATTATTATTTTATATGTTGTTGGATTCTGTTGGTTAGGATTTTGTTGAGATTTTTTGTGTCTATGTTCCTGAGGGATATTGGTGTGTAATTTTCTTTTTTATTGATGTCTTTGCCTAGCTTTGGTATCAGGCTTATGCTTACTTCATAGAATGAATTCAGGAGTAATCCATCCCTTTCACTATTCTGGAATAGTTTGAGTAGAGATGATGTCAGTTTTCTCTGAGTGTTCAGTAAAATTCACCAGTGAAGCCCTCTGGGCTACCTTTTTTTGTTGTTGTGAGGTTTCTTTATGACCTTTTCAATCAATTCCTTTGTGATAGGTTTATTCAAATTTTCTGCATCAGATTGAGTTGGTTTGGTGGGTAGTATGTTTTTGTAAATTTGTGCATTTCTTCTAGGCTTTCAGATTTGTTGAGTACAGTTTTTTAAATATATATATATATATATGTATATATATATAATATCCTGTTATTATTCTTTTTATTTCTGATGGTTCTGTTGTGATATCACTTATTTTGTTTCCTATTCTTGTTATTTGCATCTCCTCTTTCTTTTCTTTTGTTAAATTTGCCTGTGGCTTATCAATTTTATTAAGCCTTTCAAAGAACATTGTTCAATGAACCCCAAATAGGATAGACCTCCAAAAGAAAATCACCAAGACATGGCCTAATCAAGCTTTCCAACAACAAGAAAACAAACAAACAAACAAACAAACAAATGTAAAGGGGTAGGAAGGAGAGGAAAGAACTATAAACAGAAATTTTTTTTTAATAAAGTGACACAATCCTGGCACAAGTGCTGGCTGCCAAACATGGCTACAGTGTCAGTGCAGCTCTGGTTCTGTGGGTAGCACAACATTGACTACAAAGGGACAGGGACAGGTGCTGCTGCCCATGGAGGCAGTGTGGGTCACTGATCATTGATGTGGATGCCAGTGTGGTCTTAGGTGAGCAGAGCTGATTATCTGGTTCCTACCCTGATCGGAGTGCTGCTTTCAATAATCCAAAATGGCTGTGCTATGCTGGACCCATTGGCAGTTCACTGCTCTGTATATCTCTTTATTCACAATTTTGATTCAGTCTCTTCCTCTAATTGGTATTTGATATACTTCTTTATCCTTTTCTTTGAAGTGTTGGGTTCCAGGATGGTTATCCATATCTATTTCACTCAGTTTCATGGGTCTTTGTTGTACGGTCTGGATATTATGTCTGCCTATCTTGCCATCTTGGCCCTCCTCCAAAATTGAAAATAATTAGAGAAGGTTCAAGTAGACATATAATATAGCAATAAGGACTGAAACAGATTAGAACTTTGAAGTTTCTTTTCTCTCCTGAACTATTTCTTTTTTCTTTCTTTTTCTTAAATTGTGATTTGGGTGAAAGTTTCCTGAGCTATTCCTTGACATACTTATTCAACCTCAACTTCACCGCTATCAAGTCGGATCCGACTCATAGCGATCCCTCTTTGGGTTTCTGAGACAGTATCATTACGGAAGTAGATTGCCCCATCTTCCTTCTGAGGAGTGGCTGGTAGGTTTGAACCGTCAGCCTTCTGGTTAGCAGTCAAATGCCTTAGGCACTACACCACCAGAGCTCCTTACATACTTATTATGAATAAATATTTATCTATTTTTTTTTTACATAAATAGTAAGGCTTTCTTAGTCTTGAAAATTGAAGTTGTTGGTTACCTAAAAAGTGACCTCACACATTTTCTAGTTGCAGAGCCTGGAAAAAATGATCTGGATTCCTAGGAGAAGAGAATCTAGAGATTACAGATTTGTGCTATATGTTCCTACACCCCCAGCCACATGTTCAGGGCAGGCATTACTAATAGATAATAGCACTTGTTCCTGCAAAGCCTGGATGTGGCCTCAGAATTCTTCTCATATTGTATGAGGTGAGCAGAACTGGTCTTGGCACATAAGATGAAGCCCTTTCACCCTTTGTAAGTGCTTCATCTTTTTAGATATATGTTCCAACATTTCCACACTCTGATAAATGGGTGAACACTTTGAGTTTCTTTTAGGCTTTTTCCTTGACTCTTTATCACATTCTTTTCTTCACAGTTTTGTTGAAATTGCTGACATTTGTTGAAAGTTAATGTCAATATGTTATGGCTCAGGACTTTCACAGCTTTAGAAAATAATAACAAAAATTTTATTATAATCATCATTAATCGTTAACATAAATATATTCATTAACATAATTAATGTATATATGTATATGTTAACTTTGTGTGTATATATATATATATATATATATATATATATATCTCCTCCGTGGTGTAGTGCCTAAGGCATTTGACTGCTAACAAAAAGGCTGGTGGTTCAAATCCACCAGCCACTTCTCGGAAGGAAGATTGAGTAATCTACTTCTATAGAGATACCACCTTAGAAGCCCAAGGAGGGATTGCTATGAGTCGGAAGTGACTCGACAGCAGTGAGGGTTTTTTTTTTTTTTTCTGGTATATAATCTCCCATGCAGTATACTAGTATACTATGTGCTTTGCATGCATATATATTTATGTGATCTTTACAATCGCCTTCTGAGGTTATTGCTGTTGTTGCCTGAAATTAACTGATCAAGGTCCCACCAGATATAGTTTCTGGAACCTGAACTCAAAATCCACACCAAATTGGACTTCAGAGCTGAAATTCTTCCCTCTTTGCAAATTCCTTCACTCTCCAGGAAGTAAAGTTGTTCTTCTCAATTAAAAATTAACTTCTTTATTTATAAACTCAAAAGAAGTCACCTATATTCCCAGAAAAAGCATAGATTTAAGTGAGAAAGACCTTCAAACCCTTACTCCATTGCCTCCATCTGACAGAAGCAACAAGGCACAGAAGCTCAAGTGTATGGTCTCATGCTGCCTTAACAAAGAAGTGTTTGTCCACTAGGAAGGTCTAGTACCTGTGCCCAGGACCCCATCCCCTCTCCTCAAGCTTCTCCTCCCTGTGTCCATTACTTGGAGGCAATGGCTGATACAGAACAGCTGACCTGGAGGAAGGAGATTAAATGGTTGGACCATACATCTCTTTTTCTTTATTGAGAGCTATTAATAAACTGATTTGAATTTCACTTCTGGTTCCTGCCCTGTACTCATTTTTGTATAATACATTCAATAGATCAAAATAAATATTACAAAAGAAAAGCAAGAAACAGGGTTTAGAGACTCATAATCTCCAAATAATCAAGAATTGACACGTAAGAGGAAAAGCTACATTTTCTGACCTGGATAACAGCAATGAATTTACTGAGCCCTTACTATGTGCCAGGTGATTCTTAAGTATCTTACATAGACTCAAAACAATTGTATACTATAGGGAATGGATATGATTTTTTCTGTTTTATAGTCGGGGAAACTAAGGATTATAGAAGTTAAAATACCTGCCCACGGTGATATGGGTATAAACGGTCAACCCAGGAATCACACCATGGTTTCTATACCACTGAGGCTCTTAACCAAATTGTAAAACTCCACCTAAGAGTGAGTTTACTGTGATGATAATGAAGTTTAAGCTTCAGAGATCTCTACTTTCCAGTGTTCTTTCCATGACTATGTTGTTGTTAGGTGCCTTTGAGTTGCCTCTGACTCATAGTGACCTTAGTCACAACAGAAAGAAACACTGCCCGGTCCTGTGATAGCTTCACTATCCTTGTTATACCTGAGCCCATCATCGTTGCAGCCACTGTGTCAATCTATCTTGTTGAGGGCCTTTCCCTTTTTAGTCAAACCTCCACTTTACTAAGCATGATATCTTTCTCCAGGGAATGATCCCTTCTGAAAAACATGACCAAAGTAGGTGACACAAAGTCTAGCCATTCTCGCTTCCAAGGAGCATACTGGATGCACTTCTTCCAAGACTATAAAAAACCAAACCCATGCCACAGAGTTGAGTCTGACTCATAGCGATCCCTCCTTGGGTTTCCGAGGAGTGGCTGTTGGGTTTGAACCACCAGCCCTCTGGTTAGCAGTCAAATGCCTTAGGCACTATGCCACCAGAGCTCCAAGACTACAGTAGTTTTTTATTCATAATTTTGTATTCTTTTAATTGCAGAAGGTCCTTCAAATTGCATAAGCCTTAAGTTAACAAACAAAGAAAGAAACCAGTTGCCACAGAGTTTATTCTGACTCATGGTGATACCATATGTGCCAGAGTAGACTTGTATTCCATAGGGCTTGCAATGGCTAATTTTTCAGAAGTAGATTGCTGGGCCTTTTTTTGAGGTACCTCTGGATAAACTCAAATTGCTAACCTTACTTCCAACCTTTCAGTTAGCAGCTCAGTGTATTAACTGCATTACCCAGGGACTCCATGGCAGCCTTGTTGTTGTGTGCCTTCAAAGTGATTCCAACTAATAGGCATCCTGTAGGACAGAGTAGAATGGTTCCATAGTATTTCCTAAGCTGTAATCTTCATGGAAGGATGGGTCTTTTCTCCAGTGGAGTGGTTCTTGGGTTCAAACTTTGTTGTTGGGTTCATTACTTTTGATTAGCAACTTGACCATTGTGTGACCACAAAACTTGAACCTGCCTCTGAAAGCATGATATTATTCTCCACTAGATCTTCACATGGTCATTTCAGTCTTGTCTCCCACTACCTCATGAGAATATGGGATGAGTATAGCCTCTAAGGGAGCTCTGGTAGCATAGTGCCTAAGGCATTTGACTGCTAATCAGAAGGCTGGCGGTTCAAACCCACCAGCCACTCCTCGGAAGGAACATTGGGCAAACTACTTCCATAGTGGTACTGCCTCGGAAACCCGAGGATGGGTCGCTATGAGTCAGGTCTGACTCGATGGCAAATAACAACAACAACATAGCCTCCAAAGCTTTAGGATTCTATGATTTCAAGTTATTTCCCTTGGATCTTACCAAAAACCAAACCCATTATTGTTGAGTCAATTTTGGCTCTCAGTGATCATTTAGGCCAGGTAGGAATGTCCTGTAAGGTTTCTAAGGCTGTATCTTTGTGGAAGCAGACTGTGTCATCTTTCTCCCTCAGAAAGGCTGAGGGATTTGAACTGCTGACCTTTCAGTTAGCAGCCAGGAGTTTAACCACTTTGCCACAGAGCTCCTCTTGGGTATTATTAGTTATCCAAATTCCAGTGGTTTTCTTCTCTGAAATCTTTCTCTCTCTCTCTTAAGAGCAAGTTGTCTTGGGGACTTACAACTTCTAGCCACTGAGCAAAAAAAGAGTTAATCTCTCTGGCATCTTGCATATGACATCACCAAAGTTATGTTTGTAACTGCTTGTGAGAACGGTCAGTCTTCTAATTATAGTAAATACAGTCAAGGAAAGGCCCTAGATTTTAAACAAACAACCAGTGTTTTTCTGAGTCACTGATTATTCATTTACATCAAGTCACGAAGATATTATGTTTTGTTCATTTTGGGCCTTCAGAAAGGTTAGAAAATTTGTAGTAGAGATTCTGTACTTTTCAAAGTAAACCATCTTGGTACACAATAGTAGTTCTGAGTGACTGCACATTTAGGACAAGAATGTATTCATTTAAGTGAATTATGTTTATAATGAAGAATGAGCAATTTTTGGTTGATTCAAGGAGCACTTTAACCACTTAATTGGTTAAAACTTGATCCGGAAAATAATTTGGACCATATGATTATTGGGACAAGATTTACAAAATACGTATTTTTTACTACACACAAGGTATGTGTAAGAGAATAGTAGTTAAGCAAGAGCAGTGTCACTATTAAGTTGCAAGACCTTAGTGTAGATAATGATGATGATGATGAAAGTTCATGTCTATTGATTGCTAGCTATGTCAAGCAGTCACATACTGTTCTAAACACTTTATATCCATTATCTCATTTAATCCTCACAACTCTATCCTTGTCCCTATTTTCAGATGAAGACACTAAGGTCCAGAGAGGTTGATTGACTTGCCAAGGTGAACATGTAAGTTGTGAGCCTAGGACTTGAATAAGATTTGTCTGACAGAGCCCAAGGAGCTCTGGTGGCATAGCACCTAAGGCATTTGACTGCTAATCAGAAGGCTGGTGGTTCAAACCCACCAGCCACTCCTCAGAAGGAAGACTAGGCAATCTAATTCTGTAGTGATACTGCTTCGGAAACCCAAGAAGAGGTCACTGAGTTGGAGTCGACTTGACGGCAGTGAGTTTGATTTTTTTGGTTTTTGGATAGACCCCAAGCTCTTAATCTCTCTACATGTTATTTTGTTTCTTTGGGGCTCAGTTTCCTCATCTGTAATACATGGAGTTTGGTGTTTGCTGATCTCTGCTGTTTCTTTCTGCTCTAAAGTTCTAGGATGTTATAGGTTCAAGTTGCAATTCTCTGACAGCAAAAAACTTTTTTTTTTTTAAACTATTATGTTTGTTTTTAAAATTGATATCTATTGTTTTGGGTAATTAAAACCCCCCAGTTCTTACATGTTCCAAATAAACAGGCATACATGCTTACCCTCCTCACAGCAGTACACATGGTTTTGCCACAAATGGCACCTGAGATAGAAACCAAGTATTTGGTAGAAAGTAGCAAACTCTGTGTGAACCAAGGAATGAATGTGTGTACACCCAATCTAATGTACTGTGAGGTTCTGCTTATTTACTGACAACACTAAGTGTTGACCTGATCCAGGGCTCCCATAAACAATCTCTGATGTTCAGTGGGTAAATAGTACTTTGTATTCAAGGTAAATATTCAGTGGAAGGAATTGTGGGTTTAGAGAAGGCAGAATATCATTCAGCAGCTTGCCATCCAGGTAACCATTTATTATGGCCATGATAACAGAATTAACAACATGAAAAAATACTCTATCTCTCTGGATTAATATACTGTTGTGGTAGAATTCTTTGTGCACAGCCTTAGTTACCATGGGAATCAGGATGTAGAGTGTCTTAAATTCTTCGCATCTCTGGATGGTGAGAGTTTATTTACCTTTTGTGTAAGGATATCATGCCTGAGTGAAGGCAGAAACAAAATAAGATTTCCTAAGAGAAGCCTAGCTTTGGCATCACACTAGGTAGCAAATGTTCTTTAAGTACAGATGATCAGGACAAGGAACAGGATCCTTAATTCATTTCATAAATAGTTACAGAGTCCACCTACTTCTCACTTATCAACAATTTTGTTATCTGACATTTTACATTTACAATAGAAAGGCTCTACTATCTGACTATTTTGCACATTAACAAGGTGGCAAGCTGGTAGCAATGGCTGTGGATTTTTCCTATCTTGACGGAGATCTCTGGGTGGCCTCTGAGAAGTTGGGCCATGCTGCCCTGCACCCTCTGCTCTTTCCTGTTGGTGCCAGGAGTGCCAGACACATCCAGCTGCTGCATGGGGCCAACCACCTCCATAGCTACACCTTCAGGCAGATGTGCAGGCAGCACTGAGCCAGCAGGGTGACTGTTTGGATCCCCATCTCTTCTGTGGCCCAAGGCCCTGAAACTCAAAATTGCTGTGGGATGGAAAAGGAGGAAAGAAAGAGGCATCAGAGAAGGTGTTTGGAAAAAACTACATGTGAGGTTATTAACATGCCAAAGTGAGCAGTCTCCAGGATCACGAATGAAGGACTTGTAGGGGTGGGAGTAGAGCCCTCTGTGGGGGAAGCAGTAGGCCACATAGGAAGAAGATGAGGGGGTTAAGCTGTGGGCCCTCCAGTCACATAGCCTGGCTTTATCCAGCTTTGTCTCCTCCAAGCCTTCCTCTTTGCAGAGGAATCATCCGTGACCACTTGTCACAGTGCTAAGCATATCAGTAAATCATAGCTACTATTATTTTGACAATCATATTTTCTGGATAAAAAAGAATTGGACAAATGGATTTTCTGAAAGCAGGAGGAAAAAAAAACAAACAAAAAACCCAAACTTCCATTATGGCATAATGTGGATTTTTACATAATGATCTGGTCTTTGGAACCTAACCATGTTGATAAGTGAGAAGTGGGTATACTCCTTTTCCTGGGTTTGAACTGGGTTCCATTAGCACTATGAAGATGAAGCAGATGAGGCCTTGTAGGGGAGAGAAATTGTACATAAAAAATCTACATGTATGGTTACTATATGGCCATCCTTCTTTTTCTAGTTTGTATTATCAGGTACTGTGGGGATAGGACACAGTGGGTAAGGAACTTGGATGCTAACCAGAAGGTCAGCAGTTCAAACCCACCAGCTTCTGTGGGAGGAAGATGAGGCAAACTACTTCTGTAAAGATTTACAGCCTTGGAAACCCAATGGGGGTTGCTATGAGTTGGTCAACTTGATGGCAATGGGATGGGGATAGGAGAGTCCCTGTATGGTGCAAATGGATATATGGATTAGGATTAATTAATTAATTAGGAAATTAGGGTATGGAATATATAAATTAGGATAAGGGTGGAAGTGATGAAAACTGGGAAGAGAGGTCAGGTGAGACAGGATAAGGAGGTGTGGGAGAAGGATGGGTGAAGACTGGCTTATCTGTATTTTCCTATGGTAACATCAGTATAGTGCCCATTGTTTGTATTATTATTTGCTCATTGATCATCTTCCCTGGTGGAATGTAAGCTACTTGAGAGCAAGGAATAAGGATGAGGTCTGTCTTATTCACTGTCATATCCCAAGTGCCTATGACCATGTCTTGTACATAGAAGAGGCTCAATAGTGAGAAAGGAACATTTGGAACTGGACTGGCTGAGAGGTGAGGCACTGCAAACTCTGGAATCAAAGACATATCATAGTTCAGCTATCCAGAGAGTGAGAGCGGAGCTTAGAATTGTCATAATGCTGGGTAGGAAGATAGCAAAAAAGAAAAAAAAAATGCAGACATTAAGACTAGGCAACATGGGTCAGAATGGAAGGCAATTTAATTCAATTCAGTAAATATAGCAACTACTACTAGCCAGGCATTATGCAGAGGCAAGGGTAAGAGAGTGCATAACAGAGGTCAAGATCACCTTCAGTGGGGTTTCAAAGGAGGGAAGATTGTATCCTTTTGGCAAATAATTGTTTTACAGAAGAGGGAAATATTTCCATTAGAATTTGAGTTATGGGTAGGATTTTTCTAAAACGGGAGTGGAGGGGACAAGGGTTTTCTAATAAAAAGAATTAGAAATGAGTAGAGAAATAGCATTTATGAAGGACCTAATCCTTTGCTAGATGCCTTGGAATGTGCTTTACTTACATTATCTCATTTATTCTTTACAGATCCAATGAGAGGTAATATAGGTGAGGAAATAGACCTGCCCAATGGAGCTGTGAACTGAATCCAGGTCTGTCTGACTCTAGTCTGGTGAGAATGATGATAATAATAACTAACATTAATTGAACTACCTACCTTCTTCTGGGAGCTCTGGCAGGGTAGTGCCTAAGGCACTTGACTGCTAATCAGAAGGCTGGCAGTTCAAACCCACCAGCCACTTCTTGGAAGGAAGATGGGGCAACCTACTTCCATAGAGATACTGCCTCGGAAACCCAAGGAGGGGTCGCTATGAGTTGGGTCCAACTCGATGGCACGTAACAACAACAACAACCTTCTTCCTTGTCTATTTGGAAAACCACATGGGCCAACTCAAGCATTACCTTCTTGATAATCTTCCCTATAAATCTCTGCATTAAGTACCCTAATTAGAGTAGTTATCTCGCTATATTGCAATTGTTCAAGGACGCCTGTTTGGAACATATTAGACTATGAGCTTGACAACAATAAGACTGGATATATATGCCTCCTTCCATAGCAGAATAGTCTCTAGGTGGCACTTTCTTCTGTATGAAATCAGGTTTTAAGTTCAAAGCCTCACATGAAATCATCAAAGTCTGGAATAAATGGTTGTGCCTTAGCTGCAAGGGAGGCCAGAAATATGAGTTTCTGGAATCAATTTTGTGGCGCGATGGACTAATACTTTGGGTAATCTTCCAATATAGGTATAGTATTTAGAAGAGCTAAATATCCCAAAGGAAATAAAGAAGTCCACTAGAGAAGGAAAACTTGTTAAATAATTCACTGAAACATGTCTGAGGAAATATAAACCATGGTTTGGGTGTGGGTTATAGATAAAGGAAGAATAAGAGGAATGACAAAGGAATTGCCTTCATTACAAGGACTCAGATGAGCCACAGTAAGTAGAGGCATCAGGTTGCAAAGTTTGCCTCCCCACATTCAGTGTGTGCAGCACTGTTGCGGCATAGTATGAATTTAGGTTTATGAACACACTTAAAATATATTAATAATTATATATTTACTTTGATATATATATCAGGAAAAATAATATAATTATCGCATCAAACCTATGAGTTCACAAGTATTGCTTCAGAAAAAATTATCTTTCATTCCATTTTAAGAGAGTAATTTAATATTAAAAGGATTAAATATATAATATAGGAGGTAGCACCTGGATGCATCATGATCTGTGTAGGTGGCACAGGGATGGCTAAAGTTTGGAAAAGCTCATACGTGGAAGCAGGAGGCCACAGCTCCACTTACCATCTGTGTCTCTTTATATCCAACCTAAACCATTGCCATCAAGTCAATACTGACTCATATGCAATACTGACCTTATAAGGCAGAGTGGAATTTTTTCATATGGTTTCCAAGGCTATATTCTTTATGGAATCAGATTGTCACATTTTCCTGTCATGGAGCAGCTGGTAGGTTCAAACTGCAAACCTTTCAGTCAGCAGCCAAGTGTCTAACCACGGAGAGCTCCCTTGTCTTTACTTCACTGGGCTTCAAATTTCATACTTAAGTGGGAACAAGACAATTTCAGCTTCTTGGAGGCAGGGTCAGGACTAGATCTTTTGTTGTGTTTAGGTAACACTTCATTTCATTGCCATACTTGCCAAGACTGCTTGACAATGTTGGGGAACTTGTGCTACTCATCTCCTCCTTTAGTCATGCCTAGGAAATGTCAGGTCCCCAAGTCATCAGTCTTTAAATGTAGGTATGCATCTGATTGGCTTCTGGGGAATAGGTTCTCATGAGTGGGTATGTTTCTGCATTTGATAAATTATTTAAACTCAAATTTTTATTTCATCTAGATATGAGTCTCCTCCCCGGCTCAATTTGGCCTCCTCCAGCTTTCCCATCCATAAATCCTTCCTTTTGAGTTGCTGGCTGCTCTCTGCACCTTGTGAACTAATTGAGATCCTTGCTAGATGTAGAAATAAATCCCCTGAGAGTGGGCATTATTTTACTTTTGTAAGTCTAGCACTTAGGAAATTGTATTAACTTTTTTTTTTTAATACACCCCAAGAATCATTTAGTTAGTTATATCTTGGGGACACTTATGTTGTTGTTGTTGTTAGGTGCTGTTAAGTTGGTTCCAACTCAAAGCAGCCCTGTGTTCAGCAGAACTAAATAGCGCCCAGTCCTGTGTCATCCTCATAATCATTGCCATGCTTGAGTTCATGGTCACCACTGTGTCAATCCATCTCATTAAGGGTCTTCCCCTTTTTCTCTGACTTTCTATTTTACTAAGCATGATATTCTCCTCCAGAGATGGTCCCTTCTGACAGCATGACCAAAGTGCGAGAGAGGAATTCTGGCCATTCTCTCTTTTAAGGAACATTCCGGCTGTACTTCTTCTAAGACAGATGTGTTTATTTTTCTAGCAGTCAAGGAGTATTCAATATCCTTCACCAACACTACAACTCAAATGCCGCAATTCTTCTGCAGCCTTCCTTATTCATTGTCCAGCTCTTACATACATTTGAGGCTATTGAAAATAGCATGGCTTGGGTCAGGCACACTTTAGTCTTCAAAGTGACATCTTTACTCTTTAACACTTTAAACATGTCTTTTGAAGGAGATTTACACTTATTTACATTTATGGTTCAGCAAAATCTGCTACTTCAGGAAGCAAGGGAAGAACACAAAGGAGCTGGGAAGAACAATGCGGGCTGGGCACAGTGCAACCATTTGTACAGGTTAAAACGTTAGAGTAGCTTGGGAATGGGGTGAATCATGTGGAAAATGAAGTCCTCCAGCAAGGACAACCTGGACTCACTGCTCTGCGTGCTTGTGCAATTGTAGCTAGAAAGTTACGACATATTTGTATCTGTATATAAGAGAGAAACATGGATTGCAAACCAAGCCCACTGCCATGGAGTCAGTTCCAACTCATACAGATGAGTATGCCTCATAGAGTTTCCAAGGCTGTAAATCTTTATGAAAGCAGACTGCCTCATCTTTCTCCCATAAAGCAGCTGGTGGTTTTGAGCTGCTGACTTTTTGGGTAGCAGCTGAACGCTTTAACCATTGTATCACTAGATCTCCTAGGAACATGAATTCTTGTTGTTACGTCGAGTCATCTCTGACTCATAGTGACCTTATGCCCAACAGAACAAAACACTGCCCGACCCTGTGCCAGCCTCACAATCCTGGCTATACCTGAGCCCATTGCTCAGCCACTGTGTCAATCCATCTTGTTGAGGGCCTTCCCCTCTTTCGTTGACCCTCCACTTTAAGAAAGATGAATAGTTCCTTAAATGTACTTTTACTTGGGACTTCTTCAATACAGCTTGGATTGCATTGGCAGGGGCTTTTGATCCTGTTAGTGAAGCTGTGTCAACTTCTAGACAAAGAAAATGGGATTAAAGATTTTATCTTTGGAAAGCAAGGCCAGGCATGATTCTTTTCCCCTCATGGTTCTGTGAGTAAACCTCAGAAAAATCCTTGGATAAGTTACTTGCCTCATTATTTCTTCTACCATGCCTGATGGTATTACTGCTTATCCACCAAATACTCTTCTTCCTTGTAGTATGTTTTCTGCTGGGGGTTT
Source organism: Orycteropus afer afer (assembly GCF_000298275.1). Classification (NCBI taxonomy): domain Eukaryota; kingdom Metazoa; phylum Chordata; class Mammalia; order Tubulidentata; family Orycteropodidae; genus Orycteropus; species Orycteropus afer. The sequence continues at coordinate 8,726,419 of NW_006921603.1, read as the reverse complement.
GTACATTCCTCCTTCATTAAATTGACAAGTGGCCTGTTGATTTGCATTAGCCAATGAAATTTGGGAAGAAGTGAAGCATAACTCCTGGACAAAAGCTTCAATAGCTAGCATGTCTGTTTTCCCCTTGCCAGCAATGTTCCAGCTTGGGTCGCAGAACAAAGACAGCTTGGTAATAATTATTATTGACCCAAATGGATATGCAGTGAGTTTAAGAAACAAATTTTTGTTGTTGTAAATGGAACTTTAGTGTGTGTGTGTTTGTTATGGCAGCATAATCTAGTCTATCCTGAATGATAAAATAGTAATGATAATAACTCCACCTAAGAATATTGACATTTATTGAGCACATATTAGGTATTGTCCTCTCTATGTGTTAAGCAGATTACATGCTCTATCTCATTTAATTGGGTAACAATTTTGTGAGGTAGATGTATTTTCTCCAATTTACAGATGAAGAAGTTGAAACTCAAAGAGATTGAAAGCATCTCTCATAGTATGTGTGGTCAGGATTTTAACTGGCCTTTGCTCTTAATTGCTTCATTTTGCTGTACATTCCCATCTCATAATCTCTTTTAAACTATCATTCCACACACAGATTCTCAGGTACCTTGGGTATGGATTCCTGCATGAAACAAACCTCCAAAAGCATAACCTCCAATAATCTGGGGAATGAAATCAGAAAGTGCAGCTAATTTATTGCTCACAGCTTATAAAATCCTATTGTTTATCTTATAAGAGAAGACTGGGGCTACATACATAAGATTTCTTATGATAAAACAATGACCTACACCTGTAAAAATAACCTAATCATTCTATTGTACTACTAACTTGATAGTATACTGGAAGTAATATAAAGAAAATGTAAATATTTATTATCAGTAAAATGCCATTTTATAAGAAAACTTGGAGGATAATATTTATATATTAACATATATAATATGCTTCTGAAATAATAGCCTAGATGATGCATAGTTGAACCACAGTATGTACATGACTTCAAGTCTAGTTATTGGAAAATTATAGGCCCAAAATACTCCTGATACGAATATGCCCCATTACACACAGTAGGGTTCACCAAACAACCCACAGCAAACTAAATTAATAAGGATGGAATAAAACCACAGTAATTTGTAATTAAAAAACAAGAATAGCAGCAATTTAAAAACTACAACCAACCAACCCAAGATGGCACTGATAATAGGCTGACAACAAAAGATTCTTCCTGAAACTTGTGGGAATTCCAGCTCTGTGTGTATGTGAGCATGTGTTGGAGCTTGCTATATTTCCAAGCATTGTGTGGGAGCCAGAATAGTTAGCAGAGCAGTGAAAGGGCATCCTCAATAAACTAGTAATGTGTTGTTGTTGTTATGTGCCGTCAAGTCGGACCCGACTCATAGCAACCCCACCTTGGGTTTCCGAGGCAGTATCACTACAGAAGTAGATTGCCCAACCTTCCTTCTGAGGAGTGGCTGGTGGGTTTGAACTGCCAGCCTTCTGGTTAGCAGCCAAGTGCCTTAGGCACTACATTACCAGAACTCCTACTAGTAATGTACTGACTTGAATTTAAAGGCTAAAATTGTGACCCCTCAGTGCCTACTTAGTAGACATAAGTAGTCCTTATGTCTATAAATTAAACAAGGTCAGTTTTCTTCCAATCAAATTGCAGCCCAATGTGATCTTTCAATAGGTACACAAAACTAAACTCAAGACTCTCCCCTTCTCCTCTAATGTCAGTAATCTGTTTTTCTAGCAGTATCCCCTTCACAGTTCATGGCAACTGCCTCTTTCAGTTGCTCAGACCCGAAACTTTTACCTCTAACTCATACCTCAAATTTTTACCACTCACTCTTTGGTCCAAGCTACAATCACCTCCTACTTGGTTTTCTCAATAGTCTTCTAATTGTTTTCCATGTTTCTGTACTCACCACTGTACAGTCTTAACAAGCAACCTGACTGATGATTGATCCTCTTTGAAATAACAGCTTGATTGAAATATCATTTACATACCATACTTATCCACTAAAAGTATAGAATTCTATTGTTTTTAGTATATTTATTGAGCTGTGCAACCATCACCACAATTTTAGAATGTTTTCATCATCCTGTGGAAGAAAGGCCTGGCTATCTGCTTCTGTAAAGATTACAGCCAATAAACCTCTATGAGGCACATCTACTCTGTCACCATGAGTTGAAATTGACTCTCCATTAACACGTTTGCCACCCCCAAATAAAAACCCCATGCACATTAGCATTCCACCAGCCTTCCCCATCCTAGCCCTAGGCAGCTACTGATCTTCTTTCTATCACTATGGATTTGCCTATTTTGGACATTTCATATAAATGTAATCACATAATATATGTTTTTTCCCCCTTGACTGTCTTCATTTACTTAGTAAAATCCTTTCAGCATTCATCCATGATGTAGCATATGTCAGTCCTTCATTACTTCTAATTGCTGAACAATAATCCATTGTATGTATATACCACATTTTGTTTACGTATTCATCAGTTAATGCAGATTTGGGTCATTTCCACTTTTTGACCATTATGAATGATGCTTCTTGAATCTTTATGTACAAATTTTTATATGGACATATGGTTTCATTTAACTTGAGTAAATATATCTCTGAGTGGAATTGCTGGGTCATATGGTGACTATTGATAAAGCTTTCCAGTACTATATCAGACAATGTTTCACTGCTCTTCATAAGGTAAATTGACAGAGAAGTTCCAGAAATGAAAGCTAGATTCAGAACAGGATGTGGAATGTGAGATATCATTGCTGATGTTAAATGGATCTTGGCTGAAAGCAAAGAATACCAGAAAAATGTTTACTTGTGTTTTATTGACTATGCAAAAGCTTTTGACTGTGTGGATCATAACAAATTATGAATAACATTGAGAAGAATGGGAATTCCAGAACACTTAATTATGCTCATGAGGAACCTATACATAGACCAGGAGGCTGTTGTTTGAACAGAACAAGGGGATACTGCATGATTTCAAAGCAGGAAAGGTGTGAGTCAGGATTGTATCCTTTCATGATACTTATTCATTCTGTATGCTGAGCAAATAATCTGAGAAGCTGGACATATGAAGAATGCAGCAGCAGGACAGGAGGAAGACTCATGAACAACCTGTGATATACAGATGACACAATGCTTGCTGAAAGTGAAGATGACTTGAAGCACTTACTGATGAAGATTAAAGACTACAGTCTGTAGTATGGATTACATCTCAACATAAAGAAAATAAAAATTCTCACAACTAACCAATAAGCAACATCACAATAAATGGAGAAAAGATTGAAGTTGTCAAAGATTTCATATTACTTGGATCCACAATCAACACCAATGGAAGCAGCAGTCAAGACATCAGATGTCATATTGCACTGGGAAAATCTGCTGCAAGGGACCTCTTTAAAGTATTGAAGAATAAAGATGTCACTTTGTAGACTAAGGTACACCTAATCCAAGCTATGGTATTTTCAATTGCTTCATATGCATGTGAGAGCTGGACAATGAATAAGGAAAAACGAAGAATAGTTGATGCTTTTGAGTTCTGGTGTTGGCAAAGAATACTGAAAGTACCATGGAATGCCAGGAGAATGAACAAATTAGTCCTGGAAGAAGTGCAGTTGAAGGCTTCTCGGAAGTGAGAATGGCTAGAATTCGTCTCACCTACTTTGGTCATGTTGTCAGAGGGACCATTTTTTGCAGAAAGATATCACACTTGGTAAAGTGGAGAGACGCCAAAGAGGAGAATGCCCTTAATGAGATGGATTGACACAGTGGCTGCAACGATGGGCTCAAATACAGCAAGGATTGTGAGGATGGTGCATGGCTGGGCAGTGTTTCGTTCTGTTGTACATAATGTTGCTATGAGTCATGGCTGACTTAACAGGACCTAACAATTATAACAACAACATAGTGACTATGTTGAACATTTTGAAGAACTGCCAAATTGTTTTCCAAATCAGTGACATCATTTTACATTTCTAGCAGTAAGGTATGACGGTTCCAGTTTTCCACATTTTCTCCAACAGTTGTTATCTGACTTTCAAATTATGTTGTTATATGTCATTGAGTCAGACCCGACTCACAGAGACCCCCTCCTTGGGTTTCTGAGGCAGTATCACTACAGAAGTAGATTGCCCAACCTTCCTTCTGAGGAGTGGCTGGTGGGTTTGAACCGGCCACCTTCTGGTTAGCAGTCAAATGCTTTAGGCACTATGCTAAAGTATGTTGTTGTTGTTGTTGTTGTTGTTATGTGCTGTTGAGTTGGACCCAACTCATAGCAACCCCTCCTTGGGTTGCCAGGGCAGTATCACTACGCAAGTGGATTGCTCAACCTTCCTTCCGAGGAGTAGCTGGTGGGTTTGAACTGCCAGCCTTCTGGTTAGCAGTCAAGTGCCTTAGGCTAAAGTATAGCCATCCTAAATCCCAAACCAAACCCATTAGCACAGAGTCAATTCTGACTTACAGAGACCTTATAGGATAGAATCGAACTGCCTCTGTAGTGTTTCCAAGGCTGAAATCTTTACAGTAGCCGATGGCCACATTTTTCTTTCTTCTTTCTGGTGGGTTCAAACCGCTGATCTTTTGGTTAGCAGCCAATCACTTTAACAACTGCACTAGCAGGGCTCCTTCATAGCCATCCTACCAACAAACCAAACTCTGCCGTCCAGTCGATTTCAACTCATAGCGACCCCTCCTTGGGTTTCTAAGGCAGTATCACTACGGAAGTAGATTGCTCCATCATCCTTTTGAGGAGTGGCTGGTGTGTTTGAACTGCCAGCCTTCTGGTTAGCAGTCAAATGTCTTAGGCACTATGCCACCAGAGCTCCTTCATAGCCATCCTAGTGAGTATGAAATGCTTTCTCATTGTATGGACAGATCCTTTAAAAATGTACGTCAAACTGTTACTCTCCTCTTCTAAATCCTCCAATGACTCATCATCTAGTAAATGTAAAGTCCTTATAACAGCTGTTAAGATCCTATGTTGTTGTTGTTGTTAGGTGTCGTCAAGTCATCTCTTACTCATAGAGACCCTAAGCCCAGCAGAATGAAACACTGCCTGGTCTTGTGCCAGCCTCATGATCCTTGTTATACCTGAGCCCATTGTTGCAGCCACTGTGTCAATCTCTCTCGTTGAGGGCCTTCCACTTCTTCGCTGACCCTCCATTTTACAAAGCATGATATCCTTCTCCAGGGAATGGTTCCTTCTGACAACGTGACCAAACTGGATGAGACGAAGTCTGGCCATTCTCACTTCCAAGGAGAATTCTGGCTGCACTTCTTCCAGGACAGATCTGTTTGTCCTTTTAGCAAACCACAGTACTCTTACCATTCTTCTCCAACACCACAACTCAAAAGCATCGAGTCTTCTATGGTCTTCCTTATTCATTGTCCAGCTCTCACATACATAAAAGGCAATTGAAAATACCAGAGAGAGTTAGAATTGGAAATGTGGCTCCATTTATCCGTAGGTCCAAAGAAAGATGGTCCTTTGTTACTACCTGGAACAACAGAAGGTGATGGGCATGTGTGTGTTGGGAGTGGATGGGGGAGGAGAGTGAGGGAAGGGATTGAAGAGGAATATACCTATATAACAGGGGTTCTAATTCCTCCCTTGTTACTAATTTTCTGTGTCAGTCTGAGTAAATCACTTAACCTTTCTGAGTATATTTTCCCTATTTATAAAATTTTATGGTCTTTGAGGTCCCTTCTAGCCCTGACATTCTATATTCCATCATACTTTTCACCTAATGAGATATTAACTCTGACTTGAGTTTAAGCCTGGGGTCCTGGGAACTGGCAGCTATCAGCAAAACATCTCCAAATGCAATCTGAATGCAGTGGAGCTTAATGTATTTTTGTATCTGGGGTTTGAGAGATCAAGCTTTGAGTTGGCAATATGGGGAATTCAGTTACTATTTTTGACAAGAGGTTGGACTTATTGAATGATACATTGCATCTGGCAGCATTACTGACAAATCAGGGAACAAGGACAGAGTTAAGAATTTCAAAATAGTTGAAAGGCCTTAAAAGATTGACCCTAATGAGGACACTGGATTCTTTTAGGAACCACAGGATTGGTCTTGCAAAATCCTTATTAAGCAGAATGAACTACTTAAAGCCAGAGGAGTGAGGTGGTATAAGGTTTGAAGAGGAGTTGGGAGGAAGAAGGGACCTTTAGGAGGTTCAGAGCTAAAACAGACCAGGCCAAAGAATGATTACTCTTACATAATAGATTAGTTGTAGTGATACTGCCTTGGAAATCCAAGGAGGGGTTGCTATGAGTTGAATGTGACTCAATTGCAGTATATAACAATAAAAACAACAATAGATTAATTTCTTGCTAGTATATATTTGCTGGGAAGGAAAGAAAGTAGTATTCATGTAATTGTGAGGGCAGGAAATGTTGGGAGTGGTGGTTCTTTGTGATACTTGTGGTAATACAGAATTTTTATCCTTGTAAAACAAAAGAGCCTATAAATGTTAGATCTTGATCAGTTAATTTGCATTGATGTAATGACATGGTCTAAATTTAGCTTTCTCTGTGATAACCTCATCCTGTACAATTGCTTGACATGCCTTAAGACCTCTTCTACCTAAGGGTCCCTTAGTGGGTATGGTGGAAAATGGGTGGAATGGGAACCTAGGCTTAAGGATGGGACCACTGATCATGAACTACTGAGAGGTAGAGAAGATGAAGGGCATTAGGAAAAGTGGATGCAGGGAAACACAGTCTGGAACCTCATCCTTAGCAACCAGGTATTCCCAGGGTCTTGCTGATATCTTGTGCTTCTAGTACCTCTATGCTTTCACAGACTCCTCGGGGGCTGCCTTGGCTTGTAACTCTCCATACATGGTTCTGAGCATGCAATCATAGCCTGCTGATGTAAGAAGGGACCATCTAGCCCAGAGGTGGTTTGTAAGTTTCACACCAATGTTGATTAATTAGTAATGATTTCCTGGAGTACTGTGTTGATAAGGCTTCTAAGTTTCTTATCTAGGTTCAGCAGAAAAAAGGACTTTTATACGTTATCAATGTCTCCTAGAGTGAGAAGGATGAACGGGAATGCACAAGCCATGGATTTGTAGCATCTGACCTAGCTCATTCCACATACATCACTTTTAGAGAGAAAGTTGAGGCCACAAAAGGAAAAGTGACCTGCCTAAGATCACACAACTACTTAGAAGGCATGGGCAGAAGCCAAGTCTCCTCATGCTGGAAGCTATTTTCATAAAGACTCCTTCTCCATAAACATATTCACAAAATGCATAGGAAAACATGAAGCTGAGAACGACTGGAGATGTGACACACATAAACACCCCAGTTTGAGCCATTTCATGAACTCTGCTTTTGTTCTTGGTTTAACAAGACTTAAAATAGCATATCTCATTGCATTATCTGTGAAAGCTGCCATGCCATGAAAACACTCTTCTTTGAGCAATAACCATTTTACAGGAAAGTTCATTGTTTTATAGAGACACACCAAGTATTTAAATTTCTTTAAAATATTTTGCCCTCACAATTTATTTTATATCTTTATCCTTTGGAATTCTCAGTATCTGCTTTTCTCTTTAAGGTGAAATTGTTAGTGCTAGTGTTGCTGAGAAGCTCAGTGTTACCTGTCTTCTAGCTAGGGTGACAGTAAGAGATACAATTACAGAACTGGGATCTGTAACAGTCACAAGGATAGCAGAATCCCCAAATAATAGAGGCCGTGTGGTGATTCTTAATCACTAGAAGCAAAACCAAAACCAACCAACCAACCAAACAAACAAAAATGCAAACTCACTGCCATAGTTGATTCTGACTCAGAGCGACCCCCACTGGGTTTCCAATGCTGTTAATCTTATGGAAGCAGATTGCCTTATCTTTCTTCCATGGAGTGGTTGGTGGGTTTAAACCACCAACCTTTTGGTCAGCAGCCAAATGCCTTAACCACTACACCACCAGAGCTTCTTACCAAAAACAAGGCAGGTACAATTATTGTAATGAGTGGCAAGGCATAGTAGCAGTCAGAGGGCTTAACTTGCAGTGAGCTTAGGAGATGGTGTTTTTAGGGACAAGACACATAGGTAGCCAATAAGGCTACTGCTTAATTTATACAAGGGAAAAACAAGTCATGATTCTTTACCCATTTTTTGGACTTAAGCTGGTTTTTGGACCTCAATCCCATTGACTCATGGAGAGATTGGGTCTACGTCAGGAATATTATGACACCATAGCAAGTGTATGCAGTACTGATTTCCTTAGTATTTCCCTAAAAAGACCTAAGGCCAATTGCTTTGGGTACTCTGGGGGTAAGAGGTCGCCTAATCTTTGAAGGAGAATGTTGGACATAGGATTTGAATTGACATTAAACATTGACCCCAAACATCATAGTTTTTTTTTTATTAAAGTAGGGTTGTTTGGGTATCAGGTAACAAATGGAATCCTATCCCAGTGTAGTTCATGGTGGGTCCACTAAATCCACCTCTAATGGTCCTTTCTCTGGTCTCCAGATATGTAGTAGAAACATACTTGGTGGTTGGCAGAACTGTGACATTGGTTTCTTGGTCTAGGAGATAAAAGCTGTCTCAGACCAGAAGTTCAAATGGAGCCTTTGAAACTACCTCCCTTACCTGCCTGAAGATTGCAAACCAAAATCAATGTTGCATACTGGGGAACTGGCAGAGATTAGCTGAGGCAGGAAGTATCCTTCTTCAGACTGAGGATAGCCATAGACCATTGAAAGCTGCTGTCATCTCATATCACTTCCCTCAAGACACATACATATAAACATTTATAGAAAACCTGGAAGCCTTCCTCTCATGTTGACTTCAAGTTCATTTTGACTGTTGTCATTGAATTGTCCTGTACTCCACCGTAGGCCTCACCTAGGGCAGAAAGAATGAAGGGCAACTTCCCTAAGACCCTTGACCCACTCACTTTGGCACTTGACTTCTGGACTTCTTTCTGATTGCAGAGGAATGTGTGTACTGATTTGGGAGGAATTTATGGACTGGGACTGCATGGGTTTATACCATTAATTAATGGAAGTGCATGGCAACATATCATGGAAACATCATATGGGGTGAATTGTATTTAACTTTGTCTGGTAGTTTATGCCAGAATTGTTTGCTAAATACTCTAGTGAGTACTGCGCTTACATTTACTGCATGATTTAACTGTTAAGTTATGATATTTGGATTGAACATTTTCTGTACTCTAACATCAAGATAAGTAACAAGGCCCATTATGCCACATTCAGCATTTCTGACAGAAGGGGATGAGTACATAGGATGCTAGGAGAGTCGTTGTTTTGCTAATATTAGGAATATGGTCTTTTCTGTTGGGGATATGTGTGAAAATATTCTTATCCAGAAGCTTATTTTGCTCTTTCTTTTTTTTTCCCCTGGAAACACATTGCCAGCTTTTCCTTTGCTCTTGGTCTCAGGAAAGGTTATATGTTGTTTTAATAGTATGTGTATATAATCCCCATTAGTACTAATGGGATGTGTTCTTTCAGTGGGACATAATCGCCAATAGCATGCAAATCAGCACATTCATTCTTCTTGAACATTTGCTGAAGCTCTGTTGTTGGGCAACATATGGTCTCTAGTCACCTCCTCACTCTGCTCAGAAAATTTTCCATTACACATCTTAATCACCAATTTATATTTTTGCCCTCTGCTTAAGAAATGAATTAAGGCAGTAAAAATTGGGATGACAACCATTTTTAGATTGAAAAGAACCTCCTCTCCTGGCTGCCAAAGCCCACTCTTGCATTTCTTCTTTCTTTCTTTCTTTTTTTTTACGTCACCAATTAGCGCCTCAAAGTGATTTTTGCGTCTGGCATGCATGGGGTGTGAACTATAAAAATTCTAGTTTCAAAGCTTCTTTTGCTCTGTTCTGTGAAAAATTCCCTTTATCAAAAAATTGCTCAGGCACAAGGGATAATAGTTTAAGATGTATCATGAACAGTATTGGCCCAGACAGTTAAAGTAATTTTAGAAAATGTGTAGGTCAGATAAAAGCTAATCTGATGAATACACAGAAAGAAGAAATTAATATAGAATGAGCACCTACTATGTGTCAGGTACTACATTTTCCTTACATAATTAAATTTTCTCAATAGATGAGGCAACTCAAATAATCACTCTGGTTCATTCTTTCAGACATTCATTCTCTCACCAAAAATTATTACTGATGACTAGTTAGTTCTCGGCATTGTGTTAGATACTGAGGGTAGGGTGGAGAATGATATAGACTTAACCCTCTTGGAGCTTGCCATCTAATTAAAAGGACAGACACAAGATGACAAAAAAATAAATCAACTAAAAATAAATGACTGTAATAAAAGAAACTGCGGAAGGGAGAAGGTTATACGGGAATTCTCTGCACTTTCTGCATAATTGTAACTCTAAAACTCCTCTAAAAAATAAAATCTATCTTTTTTATTTTAAAAAAAGGAAAGGTACAATTATATGCAAGTGCATTTTAAAAAATGATGTGTACTCATTGAGAGCAATTTAGGAAAAAAAGGGATAGAGAAACATAGATAAGAGTAAAAACCACTTACAGTCCTACCACTCTGAAATGGCATAATTCAGTTACTTGCAGTATTTTTTCTATTGCATAATAACAAAGGTGGCCGACCCTTATTATGTGCCATGCATAATTTCATGCTCCTTATATACACTAAGTCATTAATCTTCACAATAACCCTACTTGGAAGGGACTATTATTTTTCCAGTTTTATAGATGAGGAAACTGAGGTAAAGAATGGCAAAGGATCTTTCCCAAGGCCACAGACTCAAATCTACCCAGGAAGCCTCATTCTGGAATCCATAATATGAATCAGCCTACACCTCTACATTAAAAAGTGATATAAATATTCTTTTATAAACCTGGGATCACAATCACATTTTACATACGATTTTATATTCTCCCCCTTTTTTTTTTAATCGTGATTTGGGTGAAAGTTTACAGACAAAATTCATCTTCCAGACAACAATTCATACACATTTTATTTCATGACATTGATTGCAATTCCCATAATGTAACAGCTGTCTTCCCACTTCCTCCCTGTGATTATGTTTTCCCTGTGTCCTTTTTTCCTATGCATTCCTGCTCCCTGAACTATCTCCCTGTGCAAATACTGTTCTGATCTCCCATGATTGATTGTAAGGAGTGTACCTACCTGGTGTAAATGTTCACACTACATGCCTGTCTATTGTTTGTCTGGGAGCCGTGGGAGGGAGTTCAATTCCAGGTTTAAAGGGTGACTAGAGGCCAAAGTCTTGGGGTTTCACCAGTCTCTATAAGACCAGTAAACTTTGCCTTTTTATGATTTTGAACTTTTTTCCACAGTTTTCTCCCACTCTATACAGGATCTCCTGCATTGATCCCTTTCTGAGTGGTTGACAGTAGCAGCCCGGCACCATCTAGTTCTTCTTGTCTCATGATCCTATAGGCTGATCCATTAGTTGGACTAACTATTTCCATGTGGTTTTGGTTTGTTCATTCTTCTTTGCTCTAGATAAGGAAAGACCAATTATTGTATCTAGTTGGCCATTTGCAGGCTTTTAAGACCCCATCACTACTCACCAAAATAGGACATAGAACAATATTTTCATGTAGTTTGTTATGCCAATTGTTCTTGATGTGCCCTGCAACCATGGTCCTGAGCCCACAGGTCCAACAACTATGTTCAGGGTAGTTAGATATAGCTAAGAAGTTATTACTTTGCCCCCTATTAGTTCTATTTATATGGACATTTTTTTTTTAAATTGTGATTTGGGTGAAAATTTATAGAGTAAATTCACTTTCCATACAGCAGTTCATATGTACTTTGTCTCATGATATTGATTAAAATTTATCCCAATGCAACAGCTTCCCTCCCACTTCCTCCTGATAGTTACCTCTTCCCCGTGTCCATCCCTCGATGCACTCCTGCCCCATGAGCTGTCTTCCTGTGCATAAATAGCTCTTCTTTCTTCCATGATTGTTCTCTCCAAGGAGTGCATCTACCTCAGGTAAATGTTCAACTCATATGCCTGTCTATTGTTTGGCTGGAAGCCACAGGTGTGGGTTCAATTCCAGACCTGAAGGGCAGCTAGGGGCCATAGTCTCAGTGGTTCCACAAGGCTCTATCAGACCAGCCACTTTGGTCACCCCCCCCCCTTTTTCCCAAATGATTCTGAGTTTTGTTCCACATTGTTCTCCCAATCTATCCAGGATCTCCTACATAGATGCCCCTCCGAGTGGTTGACAGTGGTACCTGGGCACCATCTAATTCTTCTTGTCTCATAGTCATATAGGCTGAGGATTGCATAGTGTACCAGTTGCTAGGACTAATTCTTTCCATGAATCTTTGGTTTTCTTCATTCTTCTTCTTTTTTTTTTTCTTAATGCATTTTTATTGAAATATAATTTATGTACAGTGAAATACACAAAACTAAAGTGACATGGGTTGATACTTTTTTTTTTTTTTTT
>NW_006921603.1:8712871-8713827 GCF_000298275.1 Orycteropus afer afer | reverse complement strand
TTTTTGCAGTGTTCCCTCCCCTCCCCTCCCACCCCTGGCAACCAACAAAGAGAGTTTCCCTCCATATATAAACCTTTCCTTGACCCTCTACAACAACAAACTAATACTGTATTTGTCCTTCTGTGATTGACTTCTTTCACTCAGCATAATGTCCTCCAAGTTTATCCATATTATGTGGTGTTTTGCAGACTCTACCTTATTCTTTAGTGTTGCATAGCATTCCATTATGTATATGTACCATAGTTTGGTCATCTACTCTTCTGCTCATGGGCACATAGGTTGTTTCCTTCTTTTTTCTATTGTAAATAGTGCTGTGATGAACATGAGCATGCATGTCTCTGTTCCTATCCTGGCTCTCACCTCTCTAGGATATATACCTAGTAATGGGATTGCTGGGTCAGATGGTATCTCCACTTCCAACTTTCTAAGGAATCGCCATATTGCTTTCCACAGTGGTTGTGCTACTTCACAGTCACACAAGCGGTGCATGAGAGTCCCAATCTCTCCACATCCCCACCAGCATTTGGTATTTTCTGTCTCATTGAACCTTGCCATCAGTGCTGGGGTGAGACAGTATCTCATTGTCGTATTGATTTACATCTCTCTGAGGGCCAATGATTGTGAGCATCTTTTCATGTATTAGCTGACCACCTGAATATCCTCCTTGGTAAAATATCTATTCATGTCTTCTGCCCATTTTTCAATTGGATTGTTAATTCCCTTGGTGTTGAGGTGTTGGAGTTTTCCATCAATCTTAGAGATAAGTCCCTTGCCAGATATGTAATTATCAGCATATATGAATTTTTTTTTTTTTTATTTGGGTGAAGATTTACAGAGCAAATTCACTTTCCATACAGCAGTACACAAATACTTTGTCTCATGTCATTGACCACAGTTTACCACAATGCAACAGCTCCCCTCCCACTTCCTCCCCATAGTTACCTCTTCCCAGTGTC
>NW_006921603.1:8675708-8708920 GCF_000298275.1 Orycteropus afer afer | reverse complement strand
TCCATTCTATCTTTCAACTTTCTTAACTTCCTCACCATTTAGAAATTCTGTGACTACACAGTCTTTTCCCTCTTTTTGTTTGTAGTTGTCCTCCCTTGCCAATTGATGTCTCTGGTTCCCTGTTTACAATATTGTAAGCTTATCTTACATTGGATATGTTCATAGCAGTGGTTTCTGGGTTATGTCATCTTGTGTATTAATAGTCAGTTTTTATTTGCTATTTTTGATTCTCTGTTCAAAGGACTCCCTTTAGTATCTCTTGTATGGTTGGTCTGGTTTTCACAAATTCCCTTAGTTTCTGCAAATCTGGAAATCTCCTAATGTCACAATCATATTTGAGGGACATTTTTGCCAGCTGTATAATTCTTGCTTGAAAATTTATCTCTCTCAGGGTTTTATATATACCATCCCATTGCCTCCTTCCTTGCATGATTTCTGCTGAGAAATCAGAGCTTATTCTTATTGGTTGTCCTTTGTAAGTAATTTTTTGTTTTTCCTCTGCTGCTTTCAGGATTCTGTCTCTGTCTTGGGTCCTGATGAGTTTGATGATGATAATATGTCTTGGTGTTTTTCTTTTGGAGTCTATCCTGTTTGGAGTTTGTTGGACTTCCTAAATGGATGGATACATTCTCATCTTTCATCATATCAGGGAAGTTCTCTTCCAACAAATCTTGGACAATTTTCTCATTGGTTTTATTTTTCTCTTTCTGTTCTGGAATTTCAACATGTAGGTTATTCCTTTTGATGGTATCCCACATGAACCTTAGGCTTTCTTCATTTTGTTTTGATCTTTTTTCTGATTTATCCCTTTCCAAAGAAGTATTCAGGTATTTGCCTTCAATCTCCTTAATTCTGCCTTCCATTACATCAGTTCTACTCCATTATCCTTTCAATGTGTAATATATTCCTGACAATTTAGTATTGATCTTCTGGACTTCTTCCTGTAGATTTAGAATCATTTCAAATTTTTCACTTATTTTGTCATTTAGTTCTTGTATTTTCTTCCAAAATTCTTCTAGGGTTTTGTCTGTGTTTTCCTTGGTCTGCCAGTCCTTTGGAGATACCTAAATATAATTCTTTTGAATTCCTTATCAGGGAGTTCCAATGCTGCTTCTTCCTTAGGGATGTGTTCTGGGTCTATATCCTGCTCCCTTGTTTCTACCACTTTATTTTGCTTCTTCATGTGGACCGTGATGGTCTGTTTTCTCTGGGACATTGTGGTGTTGTTATGTTTAGATCTGTGTTAACTGTTTGTGAAGAGCAGCCACGGATGAGTCAGGATCTTCTTGGTGGTTGTTTATTGTTAGCCTGTTGTTGGAGAAGGAAGTGGTGGCTCTCACTGAGTAAGTGAAGCTGCAGGAAGTGTGGGTGTAGTTGTGTCATATGGGGACTTTTGCTGTCTTCCACTCATGAGACAAAAATAACAATTGAATAACCATAAAAAAAGTAAAAGCACATGGACAAAAAATACACTGTGCAATCATACAGGTACAGTAACAGAAAGGAGAAAAAAGGTAAAAAGAAGCAAAAAACAAACAAAAAAAAAGAGAAGAATAGAAAAGAAAAAAAACTGCAATATCTGGGAAGAGGGTAATAAGAGAAAAAGGTAGAGAAGAAGAATTATGAAAAAAAAATGGGAAAAAGGCAAAAAGAAAAACAAGGAACGGGGTTAACCCCAAGAAATAAACAAACAAACAAACAAACAAAAAGCAACCAAGAATAGGGAAAAGAAAAAAAAAACTGAAACCTAGAACTTAGAGAGGAAGAATAAAGAATAATAATAAAAAGGACAAAAGCAATAATATTGATAGTAGTTTTAAAGCAGACAAAAATGAACAAACTAAAAAACAGAAAACAGAAAAAAAAAAAAAAAAAAAATCAGGGCAGGGCAAGGCAGGGCACCCAGGCTCTGTTGGAGCACACAGACCGGGATGGAATTCCTGCCAGCCCAGAAAGTGGGTTGGAGTGAGGGATGGTTGCATCTCCATTAACCAAGAGGGTGTGGGGTATAAGAGTAACAAGGGGAATGTTGCACCTTTCCAGTCGTCTGGGTCAGGCATGTCCTTGGTGTTCTCGGCAAATGGAGCCTGTTCTTAAGTCCCTGGAGTCTGGGAGAATGTTGTCACTTTAAATATCCAAAATGGTCAAGCCACTTGTAAACATTGAAAATGGCTGTGCCTTCTGGACAGACAATAGTCCACAGCTCAGCCTGCCTTCTTCTTTGCTGCTTCCCCTTTTATTCCCCAGCCACTAGAGCAATCTTCTGTGCAGTCCCTCACTAGCAGGCACAATTTTTATGTTAATTCTTAAGTTCTACCACCACTCGGCAATATCCAAGCTGTCTGTGCCATCAGGATCACTGCCAGACCGCAGCTCCGTATGTCTCCTTTTTTGGTGTTTTCATGCAAATTCTTCTGTGATTTGGAGTTTAGTCCACTTCTATAACCTTCCCTTCAAGGTTCTGGTGTCCAGGATTATCCTCTGTATCTGTGTTAATTGGTTTTCCTTTTCTTTGCTGAAGAGGGTCTCTGCAGTCTTTCTTCCTATTCTGCCATCTTACCGCTTATACGGACATTCTTGGAGCACATAAAATTATGTATGTAGAAATATTGTCTGCCAAACTTATATATGGTCATGGATATATCCCCTTTTGCCTAGACATACCAATCATTCAGCCAGTCCACCTATATATCTACCTGTAGATTAATCTATGTTATGATTGATAATGCAGTATTGTATATGTAAAAGTGTTTATCTTTGTTATCTCAAGTGCACCTTTTTTGTGTCTTCCTTTTCCTTAGTAGTACCTTGTTAGTCACTCACTTTTGGTATATTGCCTTTCCCTTCACCCAAATCAATACTTGTCTCTTATCTGTCTTAAAATTTTCCTTCTTCTCCCCTCCTATCCCTGGGAACCAACAAAGAAAATTTCCTTCCATATATAAAACTTTCTTTGACATTTTACAATAGTGGACTAATACAATATTTGTCCTTCTTTGATTGATTTATTTGACACAATGTCTTCCATGTTCATCCAGATTATGCAGTGTTTTGTAGAGTCTACATTACTCTTTAACATTGCATAGAATTCCATTGTGTGTATGTACCATAGTTTAGTTATTCATTCTTCTGTTGATGGGCACTTAGATTGTTTCCATCTCTTTGCTACCGTGAATAGTACTGTGATGAAAATGGGTGTGCATATATCTATTTGTGTCCTGGTTCTCACTTCTTTAGGGTATATACCCAGTAATGAGATTGCTGGATCAAATGGCGTGTCTATTTCCAACTTGTTAAGGAATCGCCATACTGATTCCACAATGGTTGTATCATTTTACAGTCCCACCAGTGGTGTATGAGAATCCCAATCTCTCCACCACTTCACCAGCATTTGTTATTTTCTGTCTTGTTGAACTTTGCTATTAGTGCTGGGTGAGATGATATTTCATTGTTGTTTTGATTTGCATGATGGTTAATGATCATGAACATTTCCTCATGTGTTTGTTAGCTGGTTGAATATCTTCTTTGGTGAAGAGTCTGTTCATGTCGTCTGCCCATTTTTTAATTGGACTGTTAGATTCTCCTTTTTAACATAACATTATTTCATAGGCATTTTTCAATGACCTTAGATAATCATCAAGATATTTTTAATGGCTGTCTGGATGTATTTTATAGAATCACCTCCTACTACTGCACATTTGTTGTTGTTGTTGTTATGTGCCGTCAAGTCGGACCCGACTCATAGCGAACCCTCTTTGGGTTACTGAGGCAGTATCACTACGGAAGTAGATTGCCCCATCTTCCTTCCAAGGAGTGGCTGGTGGGTTTGAACCACCAGCCTTCTGGTTAGCAGTCAAGTGCCTTAGGCACTACTCTACCAGAGCTCCACTGCACATTTAAGTGGCTTCATTTTTAAAAAATGAAAATCTTGTATGAAAAATGATGCAATGAATATCCATGTACATAAATCTTTGATTAGATTTCTTATTATTTCTTCAGGAAAGATTCCTGGAAGAGGACAACTTGCTCATTCCTCTCAGAATTTTTGGCATTTCATCAAATCTCTTGTGGAGCTGAAGAAGAAAGAAAAAAAAAAAAGGTCAGATCTGAGGCAAAGGTCTAAATAACATAAATAGGCAGGAAAGCTAAAGATCTGTGTGGGCCAAGGAAAAAGAAATCAGGAAAGGTTTCCTTCAGGAGGTGGCGTGGAATGTGAGCTGGGTTTGCTTGCAAAGTAAGAGGTTGGAGCCTGGTGGTGAGGTGGGTAGGGGGAAGGAGAGGTTCTCTAAAGCTTGGGCACCTTTCTTCCACAAGCCAGTTGACTCAGGGCAGGGGAATGGTGAAAGAAGCCTTCACAGAATAGGTCTTAAAGGATAGAAAAGGATCTCAAAGACAGACAGGGGATGTGAGGGCAGGTGGTAAGTGTGCTTGTTAGGCAGCAGACACAACATAGGAAGGCCCAGAGGTACGAGATAACATGGAAGACTTTTGGGACCAAACATAGTTGATGCAGGGAAGACTTGAGACATGAGCTTGGAAGAGGTAGGCAGGGTCTAGATCATGGAAGCACTTTCTGCATCATAGTAAGGACATGGATTTTCTCATGGAGGCAAAGTACACCTGATGAGGAGTTTGGCCTTAAAGAGAGATGTAGATATATTACATTTTTGATAGATCTTTGTGGTGCCAGGGTGCAAGGGACAGAAGATCCAAGTGGGAAGCTATTTTGGGGACTCAGAGGAAGGTCTTTGCCTGCACACAGTCTTGTTTCTAGTAGCTTTGCCTCTTCACCATTCCTTATGCCTTGTCAAGAGGAGTGCAGACTGAATATTCATGAAACACTGACATGGTCATGAAAAAACTGCAGAAACGAAGAGCACAAATGCTTCCTGTATGCTGTGCAGAGTTAACATTTATGAGAAATATGCATGTATGTTGGAGCAAAAAATAATGAGGCAATATACTTTCTTAAAGATTCAGTTCATCATCTTCTGGGACCCCAGAGAGGGGGAGGTGAGCTGAAGGGGCCACCTTGTATTGTCAGCACAGGCTGCAGTGTTCCAAGCAGACAGGTCACTCAGTGCCTTCTTCCAGGCAATTATTTTTGGGATGACTGGAGATTTCGATCAACCAATCAAGCTTTTATAGAAGCCACTTTCCTTGATTATGGCCCAAATCTTTAACTCAGGGAGAGGCTTTCCTCAGTATGCCTTGACAGCCTCAAGTTTTCAATTAATTCCTCTCTCCTCACCTCCTGCACCTTGGGTTTGCTTTTGGTTTGGTTGGGGAGCATAGTGTTCATAGGTTCACACAAGCTGCCGACATAGTTTGTGTTGGGTGTATTTAAAAGGGACCTGAAGCCTCTTTCTGGCCCTCCCTCAATGGAGTTTGTCCTGTGAAAGAACAGAGAGACTTGCAAGCATAGAAAAGCAAAACTAACCAAATTCAATGCCTTCCAGTGGATTCCGATTCATAGCGACCCCCACTGGGTTGAGGTGGTAAATCTTTACAAAAGTAGATTATCCAGTCTTCCTTCTATGGAGTGGCTGGTGGGTTTGAACCAACAGCAGTCTGATTAGCAGTCACATGTTTTAGGCACTGTGCTACCAGAGCTCATGCAAGCACAGAAGCTGAGTTAAAAAGGAGAATTGAGTAGACTACACTATAGGGTGCAGAGGATTCTAGTCCCTGCATTGCCTGGATTTAGGACCAGATCCAGGTGTGTGCAGCACAGCCAGGCAGTGTGGATTAATGCTTCCAAGTGCAGGAGGTGTATCCTTTCTCATAATATGCTGGTGAATATTTGAATAGTTAGAATTTTAATGGATGTATATCTATTTCAGTGTGATTTAGTACATGGAAATTATTGCTTTCCTTTTAAAATAAAATTATTTGCATAAAAACAAATGATACAAATACGTCCTCAATGTCTCTGAACTATAAATGTGGAAGTTGTTGTGTTGGCGAATGTCTTGTGTATGTTTTCACCACAAGAAAGTAAAAAAAAAATGATATAAATAAAAATATTAGGTAAGCATTAGTTCACATATTACATAGACTATGACAAAAATCTTGAAGGTGGCTCCTGAAAGCCTTAAGATTAGGAAACACTGGTAGTGGGGAAAGAATTTTGGAATCAGAGACGTGGGTAAAATCTCTTTGTTCCTTACTAAACATGTGCCTGTGAGAAACCTCTCTGAGCCTTAGTATTCTTACCTGTAAAATGGGAATGGTAGTACCCACCTTTAAGCATTGTTGTGGTGTTTAGAAATCTGTTGAGAGTAAAGACTTTGGGCTTTTTATTATTTTTTTAACAGTGATAGGAAGAGGGATAATGATGCATGTTGTTGTTGTTAGGTGCTGCCGAGTTGGCTGTGACTCCTAGCGCCCTTATGTATAAAAGAACGAAACATCACCTGGTCACACACCATCCTCACAATCCTTGCTCTACCTGAGCCCACTCTTGCAGCTATCAATCCATCTCACTGAGGGTCTTCCCTTTTTTGGTTGACCTTCTACTTTACCCTCTCCATGATATCCCTCTCCAGGGAATGGTCCATGGTACCTATTAATAATGACAAATTCTATCAATAGTTGAACAGCTATTTACTGAGTGCTCAACATACACAGAGCACGATGTTAGGCACTCAGGTTTGTGGAGGATACCAAGTTAGGATACACAGATAAGCTGGACAGTAGACCTTGCATATTTGATGAGGAAATGGTAATCTAGTCAATGAGTATCTAACATTCATCAAGTACTTGCTATATGCCAGGTAGAGGAGCTCTGGTAGCATAGTGGTTAAGGCACTTGACTGCTAACCAGAAGGCTGGTGGTTCAAACCCACCGGCCACTCCTCAGAAGGAAGATGGGGCAATCTACTTCTATAGTGATACTGCCTAGGAAACCCAAGGAGGGGTCACTATGAGTTGGGTCTGACTCGAGGGCATGTAACAACAACAACAACATGTGCCAGGTGTCTAGGAAATCTGTCTTGGAAGAAGTACAGCTGAAATGCTCCTTAGAAGGGAGAATGACCAGATTTTGCCTCAAGTATTTGTCTCACATACTTTGGTCATGTTGTCAGAAGAGGCCAGTCTCTGGAGAAGGGGTATCATGCTTGGTAAAGTAGAAGGTCAGTGAAAAAGGGGAAGACCCACAATGAGATGGACTGATATAGTGGCTGCAACAATGGGCTCTAATATAGTAAAAGTTGTGAGGATGGTGCCAGACCAGGTAGTGTTTTGTTCTGTTGTACACAGGGTTGCTATGAGTTGGAGCCAACTCGATGGCAACTAACAACAATAACATGTGCCAGGTGTCGTTCCAAGGTTTTTTTTTTTTTAATAAAGTAACTTATAAAACACAATTATCTGATCAATTATTAACCCTATTTTACAGGTAAGGAAACAGAGACACAAAGAGGCTTACTACTTCTCAACTTTAAAAGATGTTGTTGTTGTTGTTATGTGCCATCGAGTCGGACCCAACTCATAGCGACCCCTCCTTGGGTTTCCGAGGCAGTATCACTCCGGAAATAGATTGTACTTTAAAAGATAGCAGAGTGAAATAAGTGTGTTATCTGTGAGGTTCAAAGGGCAGTAGCACTGCTGATCAAACATGACCCCAAGAAGGGACTACACTTAATCATGAAACAATTGAGTGGTGCAGCCCCTCACCACAGAGACTCCACTAATTATGAGATGATGTGCACATTTCTTTTCTTCTCTGTATTCCAGTTCCTCACTCATGAAATGGAATCAGCAGGGGTATCCATCCTATGGTCATGAGGATTAGAAGAGATAATGCAGGGGATGTATTTTTGCCCAGAGCCTGGCACGTGAAAAATGTCTCTCAAGTTTTAGCAATTCATATGCAAAGGACTGTGGAAGCCTTTAGGGACTTGTCACCCTGAACCCAGGTTCTGAGGCATAAGGCAGACTTTATAAGAAGCAAAGGTAGAGAAGTTAATTTTAGATTGATGAAGAACATCTCAGGAAATTAATACGTTGTTGTTGTTATGTGCCAACGAGTCAGACCCACCTCAGAGCGACACCTCCTTGGGTTTCCAAGGCAGTATCACTACGGAAGTAGATTGCCCAACCTTCCTTCAGAGGAGTGGCTGGTGGGTTTGAACCGCCAGCCTTCTGATTAGCAGTCAAGTACCTTAGGCACTACGCTACCAGAGTTTAATACAGTATTGAAAATTCATGGTATAGCTGGAGTATTGGACTAGTGATAGGGGAGGATTCAGTAGAAAATTCCATTAATCTGTGACATTGAGGAGGCCTTGACTGCCCCTTGACTGCCAACCTTGTTGTTGTTGTTGTTGTTAAGTGCCGTCGAGTCGTGTCCGACTCATAGCGACCCCATGCACAGCAGAACGAAACACTGCCCGATCCCGCACCAGCCCCACAATCCTTGCTATACTCGAGCCCATCATCGCAGCCACTGTATCAATCCATCTCGTTGAAGGCCTCCCCCTCTTTCGTCGACCCTCCACCCTACCAAGCATGACATCCTTCTCCAGGGAATGGTCCCTTCTTACAACATGACCAAAATAGGTGAGACGAAGTCTGGCCATTCTTGCTTCCAAGGAGCATTCTGGCTGCACTTCCTCCAGGACAGATCTGTTAGTTCTTTTAGACTGCCAACCTTAGGAGAGCAAATTTTTTATGGGGCACAGGGTGGGCTTTGATCGTTTCAGCATAAGGGAGTGTGTGACATGACTGTGCTTTCATAGATTCCTCCAGCAGCAGAGTGAGGAGGCTACTGCACCAATCCAGATGATAAATGCTGAAAGTTGGACCTGGCACAGCAGGGTATGATGGAGAAGGGAGATATGAGATATCAAAATAAAACAAAAGAACAAACTTACTGCCTTTGAGTTGATTCTGACTCATAGCTACCCCCATTGGTTTTCCAAGGCTGTAAATCTTTACAGAAGCGACTGCCTCGTCTTTCTTCTGTGGAGCAGCTGGTGTGTTAAACCACTGACATTTTGGTTAGCAGTCAAATGCCTTAACCCTATGCCACCAGAGATCCTTGTATCTGAGACATTATGAAGGTGGAGTCTACAGGGCTTGGAGCTTGATTTCTCCAACTCCTGGGAACCACGTGAAAAAAAGCAACAGAAATCCACATTTACCCCACCCCCAGCCTCATTCCATGTCCCCTGGGATCAGTCTACTTATAGCTCCTTAGTTTTCCCATCTGCTAAGTGGGAAAAATAAAACCAGTATCTCATAGCTTCCAATGGGATATAGTCATATGTTACTTTAGCACTGAGAATCCTGTGGAAATGCAGACGAGTTTCATTCCTCCTGCTAATAAAAAACTGCCTTTCTACCAGAATACAGTACCAACAAACGTGCATTTCTGAGTATCAGAAAGCAATGATTTGGGTTTGAGCTATTCACTCAGTTATGATCTGAGATTATTCTAAAAAGACTTTGCAGCTTAGTCTAATTGGGTAATTGGGATGTTTCCAGATGAAATTCGACTTGTATTTTTAAAAAATGCTTTGAAGAATTGGTTGCCATGGCACTGTTCTGCTGACAAGATCCTTCACTTGCTCCCACTAAGCAGCAATAATGGGCTTCTGTTTATTCCAAGTTTCAGGTTACCCCACCGGAACATCCTTTTGGGAAGAAGCAAGTTGTGGACTTGGAGGAATTAGTGAAGTCCTTCCTCAGCAATTTTTGAGGTGTATGTGTCCAATCCACTAAGGAGAGTTGTCATTGCAGGGGCCAGAGGGCCAAGGCCTAAGGAGAGGGACCTCCCAGATCACTTTGCTCCTGGGCAGCTGGGAGTGGAAAAGAAACCACCATAGATTTGCCACAGCGTAAACTGGGCATAAGTTTTAGGATATGAGTCCTATTCCTCTCATATTTGTGGGCAAATAGATGACTGGCAGAGAGAATTGTCTTTTTTATTTTAAGAAATAACATGATGTAAAAATTAATATTAAAGTTTTTATAGCATTATTGTTTTAAATTTGAGAAGGCCTTTGTTGGAAGTCAGTTTTTCAACCCAGTGGACATTATTTTTTTTTTACCCATCGTCCTTAAACTTCACATACCCCAGTGTTTATTGTAAAATGCGAAACATCTTCCCCAGATGCAGTATTTTTGGCTTCATTAAAAGTTTTTCTAGTTCCTCTTCAGTCATGTCAATATTTACCTTGGACAATTCTTTGTATTCTTTTGTTTATAATTCCAGAGTTCTCCAAGACAAACTGATTATTCATGACTCTCTGGCCTGGATTACAACTTAAACATACCTTATGTTGACATTTTGAGAGTATGAGTCCCCCAAACTATTTCCTCTATTTCTCATATATTCATAATTTGTAAGCTTCCATACTCAATTCTTGCCCTGTAGTTTTTCCCCTTGCAGGCATTTCCCAAGCAAGTCTTTTTTGTTGGTTATAGTCTTAGAATATTAAAATCCAAACTTTTACTTCCTGCACTTCTAAAATCCCAGAATCCCTCTGCCTTGCCAATGATGCTTCTATAACACTATGATGTACTGCTATTCTTTGAACACTTCCAGTGTTTCCTATAGAGCACACTCTTTTGTGCAGTCTATTCCTTTTTAAATTTCTGACCTCTGATGCACAGGACACATAATCCTTGTCTTTATCACCTAGAGGCTATAGTTTAAAACCTCTTAAATGAGTACAAGAATACCTTAGTGATTGTATTAGTCAGGGTTCTCCAGGGAAACAAAATATATATGTCTACGTATATATGCAGTCCCTGGCAGTGCAAATGGATAAGGATTTGGCTTCTAGCTGAACAGTTAGTGGTTCAAATCCCCCAGAGGCACTTCAGAAGAAAGGCCTGGTGATCTACTTTGGAAAGGTCACAGACACTGAAAATCCCAGAAGGCTGGCGGTTCAAACCCACCAGCCACTCCTTGGAAGGAAGGTTGGGCAATCTACTTCCGTAGTGAAACCGCCTTGGAAACACAAGGAGGGCTCGCTATGAGTTGGGTCCAACTCCACGGCACATAACAACAACAACAGCAACAACAACAACAACAACGGGACAGTTCTACTTTGATACACATGGGATCACCATGTGTTGGAATTTACTCAACAGCAGCTGGTTTGGGATATATATATATCTCAAACCCACTGCCATGGAGTTGATTCTGTCTCCTAGTGACCCCCATCAGGTTTCTGAGGTGATTAGTCTTTACCAAACCAAAACTCACTGCCATCAAGTTGACTTTAACTCATAGTGACCCCTCCTTGGGTTTCTGAGCTCTGGTAGCATAGTGCCTAAGGCATTTGACTGCTAACCAGAAAGTTGGCGGTTCAAACCCACCAGCCACTCCTCGGAAGGAAGGTTGGGCAATCTAGTTCCGTAGTCACACCGCCTCTGAAACCCAAGGAGGGGTCGTTATGAGTCGGATCCAACTTGATGGCATGCGTTTGGTTTTGGTTCGTTTATCAGTACAGAAGTTGATTGCCCCATCTTCCTTCCGGGTTAATCGTTACAGAAGTAGATTTCCCCATCTTCCTTCCGTAGAACCATTGGTAGGTTTGAACCAGCTGCTGGTTAGCAGTCAAATGGCTTAGGTGCTGTGCCTCTACAGCTCTCTCTCTCTCTCTCCACACACACACACACACATGTTTAATTTTTTTAAAGAAATTGACTCCCATAGTTGTGGGGACTGCCAGTATGAAATCCAGCCAGAAGGCTGGATTTCAATGCTACAATCTTAGGATAGAATCCTTCTGCTCTGGGAAACCTCAATTTTTGCTCTTAAGGCCTTCAACTGATTGGATAATGCCCATTCACATTATCAAGGATAATCTTCTTAAAGTGAACTGATTGTAAATGTTAATTACATGTATAAAACACATTCACTGAAACATTTTAACTAAATAACTGGGTACCATAACCTAGCCAAGTTTATGCATAAAATTAACCATCACAGTGGCCAAACACTCATAAAGCTAAAGCACATTTTTCTTGGGAAGGCCACTTATTCAGAACCAGTCATCTTTACATAATCATTCAGGATTTAACAAATCTATGTACTTCTTTCTCTACATATACCTTACAGTTATAAATTACTTTAAACTCACAAAGTATTTGACATTCATCATTGCATTTGATCCTTATAACAACTTTGTGAGGGAGACTCAGAGAATTAAAGTGACCTGTTCAGAATCACAAAGCAAGTTGAATAAGAAACAGTTCTTGCCCTCAAGGATATTTATATTAATAAATGATATGGGTTTATGCAAGTCTGTCTGTTCCTTTAAAACACTGTACTTTTTCTTGATTTGGAGATATTGCATGTGCTGTTTCCTTTGCTTGAACAACCTAACTTCTTCCTTTGACTAGTTAAACTCCTTCTTGTCAAACCTCAGCTTCAATTTCACTTCTTCCAGGAAACATTCCCTGCTCACCTAAGTCTGGACTAGATGTTCTTTCTTTCTGCTCCCAGAACAGCCTAAAAAATACATAAATAAGTTTATCACAGTGTCTATTTCCTAATGAACACTTAATTAGCAATAGTTGTTATTATCATGCCACGGTCCTATCTCTCATCACATTGTGTTTATCTCACTTCCCATTGTATTCCACTACCTAGCTTTGGGAGGCCATCAGTATTGCTGGATAAATAAATGATGCACATTGTACCTTCTGGTTGTTGTAGTCTTGGATCCTTCAACTTATGAACAAATGTCAGAGAGGCCACCAAGAAGGCCAGAGAATTTTAGACTTTCCCAAGTCCAATTACAGAACACTATTTGAGTGTTGCCAGCTAAACTGGATATCTGTTATTTGCCTGCCTAACACTTTTTCTCTTTATTTTGCTATCACTTCTCCAAGTTTACTTTGGGGAATGGTTCCTCTCCTCACTTGTGATCAGTGTTGTTTGGGTGGGACTGACTCATATCTGGTCCAGGGATGCGTCTATTTAGCATATTCCATCCCCTAGTTATAGTGGCAAGTTTAGGATGGGCACTCAGCCCAGGCCAGGCTGATAAGTGTAACACTGTGGCTTCTATAGTTGACAGATGACGGAAACAATTTGTGCTGGACTATTAACCGAAATGGAAGGAAGACTGGGCAATCTACTTCTGTAAAGATTTACTGTGTTGGAAACCCAAGGGGATTCTCTATGAGTTGCAATTGACTCGATAACAGTGACTTTGGTTTTTGGTTACTAACCTAAAGGGAAGCAGTTCAAACGCATCCAGTGGCACCACGGAAGAAAGGTCTTGCATTCTGGTTCTATGAAGAGGTTGCCATGAGTTGGAGTCAACATGATAGCAATGGGTTGGGTTTTTTTTTTTTTTTTGGTCTGGGACTTAAACCGAAACTTTTAGGTGAGAAAAGGTTTTTTCCTTTGAAGGTTGTGAACAATAGAAGCATGCCTAGAACTGTTGGTTCTTTGGGACCTTATGGAGAGAACAATGAAGCCAACACAGAAATCACAATTCAGAGCCATCAGACACCTGCTGATTTTCTGCCTTCATTAACTGATAGACTTCCTCTTTGGTCACAGCTACTTGAGTTGCATTTTCATCCATCATCCACAACTGATAGAGTTCTGACTAATTGAATGGGAAACAAAATACTGTGCTGTTATTATTATTGCCAGTGGTATTTTCTGTTCCTCTGTGGCTTTGACTTGTGTTTGCACTTCTTCATATGTATTTTGTGCCATGTAATTTGTCTTGGTTAGTTGTGAGAGGAATAAGCAATGGTGTGTTTGATTTATTTTTCCCAAATCCAATGTCATGCTACAGCTTGTTATAAGTGCCATGGTTCATTTATTAGCTGAGCACATGCCTGGAATTCTTTTTCCAGGAATGGTGATAATTTTGCACAATACTTCCATACTCCCATACCCTAACTCTTGGTCACCTGGAATGCATTGTGGGAGGAAGAGCAGGCTGGGACCTGGGAGGATGCCTTGTGATCTCAAAGTAAGGCATAGCTCCTGGGCCTGTGGAATCTGAGGCTCAGAACTGTAACCAACTGAGCTTGCCCGGCTCTCAGCAGATAGAGCCTTCTTGCCATTCTTGGAGACAACTTCCTCTTCTCTCAGGAGGCCGAGGCATCTAAAGGAATGACAGACTATTTGGATTTCATGATTGAAAGACACTGGCCTTACGTGTTATGGTGACTCCTTGGCATGATCTTTTTTGTCCTGGTGGACCAAAGAAAGGAAACATCTCTCTTTCTCAGTAGTGCCTTCCCCTCACCAACGCCCTCCCCCCCCCGCAATAAAGAACTAATAAAGGTGCTTATGGGTTTTTAGCATAATCAATAAACCCATCAATTTTGTTCTATACCTGATTCATGGAAGTAAGGCAGGAGTCTCATTAGGAGAAATTCAGTCCTTGATTTTTGCCAAAATGTATTTCTACAACTGGGTCATTAAGTGCATTACTGCATAATGGGTAATATTTCCCCATTCAGTGTTATATTTGAGAGTTTGTGTGTCTGAATAAGTATATAGCTCCAAATATAACAAATATGAATTTTCATTGTCACCAAAGCCAAGATAAAAATTACAAAATTTTAAGATAATGACATTTAATAATTAAAAAAAATTTAAAATGGTAATTCATGTTCTATATTTTTTTATTAACTTTTTATTGTGATTGGGATGAAATTTTTATTGTGATTGGGACTCAGATTCATTTTACATTCAACAGTTCATACTATATTAATTGTTTATATGTTGTTATGTGCCGTCAAGTGGACTCGACTCATAGCGACCCCTCCTTGGGTTGCCGAGGCAGTATCATTACGGAAGTAGATTGCCCAACCTTCTTTCCGAGGAGTGGCTGGTGGGTTTATATAGGTACTTCAATTATACATGAAGTAGTTATACATTACATAAAAATCCATTGACTATTATAATTTAAACTAAAAGGCAATGTAGTAATTTAAAAAAAAATTACATCAGTATTTAGTATACTGCCTCATACTTATGAATTAAATTAATTTTGCTTGACTTAGCATTTTAAAGAGTTTTGATGAGGATGTTTTGGTGGTTTGGATCTCTTTAAACATCTGTCTACTGAGCTTTGAACTAGCCCTCTGTCTTTGTCAGGGTTCTCTGAAGAAATGTTATTAAGTGCCATAGAGTCGGTTTCAACTCATAGCAGCCCTGAGTGCAAGAGAGCAAAACACTGCTTGTTTCTGCTCCATCCTCACAATTGTTGCTACGTTTGAGCTCGTTATTGTAACCACTGTTAGTCCATCTCCTTGAGGGTCTTCTTTTTTGCTGACCTTCTACTCTGCCAAGCATGATGTCCTTCTCCAGGGACTGGGGTCTCCTGATAGCATGGGATGTAGTCTCGCCATCCTTGCTTCTAGGGAGCATTCTGATCGTAATTCTTTCAAGTCAGATTTGTTCATTCTTCTAGCAGTCCATGGCATATTCAACATTCTTTGCCAAGACCATAATTCAAATGCATCAATTTTTCTTTGGTCTCCTTTATTCATTGTCTAGCTTTCACATGTATATGAGGTGACTGAAAATACCATGGCTTAGTCTTCAAAGTGATATCTTTGCTTTTCAACACTTTCAAGAGATCTACTGCATCATATTTGCCCAATGAAATACATCATTTAATTTCCTGACTTCTGCTTCTATGAGCATTGATCCAAGTAAAATGAAATCCTTGACAACTTCAATATTTTCTCTGTTTATGATGATGTTGCTTATTGGTCTGGTTGTGAGGATTTTTGTTTTCTTCATGTTGTGATGTAATCCATACTGAAAACTGTAATCTTTGATCTTTAAAAGCCTCTTTATTTTCAGCAAGCAAGGTTTCATCATCTACATGTCACAGGTTATTAATGAGTTTCCTTCCAATCCTGATGCTGCATTCTTCTTCATATACTCTAGCTTCCTGGATTATTTGCTCAGCATACAGATTGAATAAGTATAATGAATGAATACAATGCATACCTTTGTACATCTGATGCACACCTTTCCTGATTTTAACCTATGCATGTCCTCTTGTTCTATTTGAATGACTGCCTCTTGGTCTGTGTATAGGTTCCACGTAAGCACAATGAACTATTCTGAAATTACCATTCTTTGCAAAATTATCCATAATTTGTTATGTTCCACACAGTCAAATGCCTTTGCATAGTCAACAAAACACAGACTAACATCTTTCTGGTATTCTCTGCTTCCAGCCCAGAATCATCTGACACCAGCAACGATATCCCTTATTCCATGTTCCCTTCTGAATCCAGCTTGAATTTCTGGCAGTTTCCTGTTGATGTACTATGGCAACTATTTTGAATTATCTTATCATCAGAAAATTTTACTTTCATGTGATATTAATGATATTATTTGATAATTAGGAGCTCTGGTAGCATAGTGCCTAAGGCACTTGACTGCTAACCAGAAGGCTGGCGGTTCAAAACCACCAGCCACTCCTCGGAAGGAAGGTTGGGCAATCCTACTTCCATAGTGATACTGCCTCGGAAACCCAAGGAGGGGTTGCTATGAGTTGGGGCCGACTTGATGGCATATAACAACAACAACATTTGATAATTATCATATTCTGTTGGATCATTCTTCTTCTTCTTTTTTTTTTGAATGGGCACAAATATGGATCTCTTCCAGTCAGTTAGCCAGATAGCTATTTTCCAAATTTCTTGGCATAAATGTATTTGTGCTTCCAGTGTTGCACTCATTTGTTGAAACATCTCAATTGGCATTTCATCAATTTCTGGAGGCTTGCTTTTTGCCAATGTCTTCAGTGCAGCTTAGACTTCTTCCTTCTATACCATTCATTCTTGCTCATATGCTACCTCCTGAAAGGGCTGAACATCAACCAATTCTTTTTGGCACAGTGACTCTGTGTATTCCTTCCATCTTATTTTGATGTTTCCTGCATTCTTCAATATTTTTCTCATAGAATCCTTCTGTATAGTAACTTGAGGCTTGAATTCTTTCTTAAGTTCTTTCAGCTTGAGAAATAGTGAGTGTGTTCTTCCCTTCTTGTTTTCTAACTCCAGGTCTTTGCACAGTTCATTAAATACTTTTCTTTTGTCCAGCTCTTTCTTCATTGTTTCTTCCTTTCGCTTTAGCGACTCTCCATTCAACAGCAAGTTTCAGAGTCTATTCTGGCATCCATTGTTGTCTTTTCTTTCTTCCTGTTGTTTTAATGACCTTTTGCTTTTTTCATGTATGGTGTCCTTTATTTCATCCTACAACTCATCAGGTCTTTGGTCATTAGTGTTCAGTGGTCTTTAAATTCAGTTGGGATGTACTCAAGGACACACTTTGGTTCTCCTGGACTTGTTTTAATTTGCTTAGCTTTAACTTGAACTTGTGTATGAGTGATCTGTTCCTCAACCAGCCCCTGGCCTTGTTTTGACTGATAATTTGAACTTCTTCATTGTCTCTTTCCACATACATAGTCAATTTGATTTCTATGTGCTCTATCCAGCAAGATCTATGTGTATAGTTGCTGCTTATGTTGTTGAAAAAAGTCATTTGGAATAAATAAGTCATTGGTTTTGTATAATTCTATCACAGGCTATCTGATGTCTACTGAGAGTCTATTGCCATGACCAGGTATGCTTGAAAATTCTTGATGATGATGACAATGATAGTGATTTTTGTGGTGTAATACTACCTGAACCTGGTAAAGATAAGGGAAGTGACATGCAAATTGTCATCTGTATATAGCAAAATCTAAATCAACAAAAAGCAAAAAGGTATCACCAAGGCCATATTTTCCAACTTCTGATCCTTCTTTGTTTCCAACTTTTGCATTCTAATCACTAGTAAATGCATCTTGATTGCCTGTTTGATCAATTCCAGACTGCAGAAGTTGGTAAAAGCATCAATTTCTTCATCTTTGGCATTAGTGATTGGTGTGTAAATTTGAATAATAGTATTAACTTGTCTTCCTTTCAAGTCTTTGACTATGGTCCTATCAGTAGCAGCATTGTACTTCAGGATAGGTCTTGAAATGTTCTTTTTGATGATGTACATAACACAATTCTTCTTCATTTAGTCATTCCTGGCATAGTAGACCATATGATTTCCAATTCAAAATGTCTAATACTCATCCATTTCAGCCTAGGATATCAATCTTCAAGCATTTCATTTCATTTTTGACAACTTCCAATTTTTCTAGATTCATACTTTGTACATCCCACAGCCCAGTTATTAATGGATTTTTGCAGCTGTTTCTTTTCATTTTGAGTCATGCTATATGAGCAAATTAAGATCCCAAAGCTTTCCTCCATCCACATCAATAAGATCAACTCTAGTTTGAAGAGGCAATTCTTCTCCAATCATATTTTGAGTGCCTTCCAAACTGAGGAACTCATCATGTTCTGGCACTGTATCAGACAATGTTCTGCTGCTATTTATAAGTTTTTCACTGGTCATTTTTTTCAGAAGTAGATCACCAGGTCTTTCTTCCTAGTATCTCTTAGTCTGAAAGCTCCATTGCAACCTGTCCACCATGGAAGACCTTGCTGTTATTTGAAATACTGGTGGCATAACTTGAGCCACCATAATTATATGTATTTAAAGGCAACTGATTTACTCACATGTAATTCTTTCATTACAACCTCTAGACTCATGTTTGACTAAACAATTGGAAAGTTGACACATAAAGTTAGCCCTCGCATCTTCTATTTTACTTTTCCCTACAGCAAGCATGGGTGTGGTGATCTATTGCCATAACCAGTTGTGTTAAGAATATTTATTGATGATAACAATGATGATAGTGATCATGGTGGGTATTATAATGCTTGAACCTGGTAAAGACATGGGAAGTGACATGCAAACTGTCATCTGTATATAGCCAAATTTCAATCATCAAAATGCACGATGTTATTCATTAATTGAAATCCACTTTCGATGTGAAGCACTTTTATAATGAAGAGGTAAAATCTTCTTCATTAGCCTGAAATGGGCAAAGTTCAGGACTTATATTCATGTGGACCATAGGAAGATCTTTTGTCTTTTCTTACTGCTCATATTTTTCTCCTCTGCTGTTTTGTCCTCCAATGCCTTAATGATATGCGTTTAGGCTAATAAGCAGGGAGAGGACCAAGAGGTTCTGACCTGAGACATGGACTTCAGCTTATGCTATCAGAGAGCTCTACCTAAGGACCGATTTACTTACATGTAAGCACAACTGCCAATCAGGTATTAGTTGCTTTAATTTATCAAAATTTCTTTTGCATATGACTTCCCAAGAGATTGCCTATGGATCTAGGTTCCTGGGTCTCTGAAAAATCATCTTCATCTCATCAATATCTTATATTGATTTTTTAAGAGAACTGAAAGGGGGAAGAAAAATTCTGCTTAGACCTCAGTTACCCTGAAAATTCAATTA
This sequence comes from Orycteropus afer afer, assembly GCF_000298275.1. Taxonomy (NCBI): domain Eukaryota; kingdom Metazoa; phylum Chordata; class Mammalia; order Tubulidentata; family Orycteropodidae; genus Orycteropus; species Orycteropus afer. The sequence goes on along the minus strand of NW_006921603.1, from coordinate 8,689,553 downwards.
AACAGCATCCTCCAAACACCACAGTTCATTGAAGTTTAACTATGCATATTCTTGGAAAGGCCAAACTAAATGAAAGTGACATTTTGAGAGCTGTATTTTGCATCATGATGGAAATTGAAATAGGAATGCATCTTTGCTTGCTTGTTTTAATAACATTTTACTGATAGGAAGTTTTGGGAGAAGGGTTCGAGGGAGCAAATATCTAGCTTTTGGTTTATTATCAGTGGGCATATTCCCCAAACTGTACTCAGTTTCTTTATTGACAAATGGTGCTTAACAAAATTATGTCTTTACTTGGGAATTCCATTGTTGCTTTCTCTCTTGCTTAGCTAGAAGATCTTTGGCTATTTGAGGGTTGCAGCAACTGAGATTAGTGTTGACTTCTGCACTGGAGGATTTTTCTTTAACTTTATTCCAGAATTAATCAGCACAAGAAACAGCTATACCGATAGAACTTTTCTGCTTAGTGACATAGTCTTGGCAGAACAATTGGCAGATGGTCTGTCTTGCAGAGGACTGTAATGTAATGTGGAAAATGCTTTCAAGAGAGTGGATTCTACTTATTTGAAGCCAGGTTCCTCCATTTTTTTTCCCCAGGTGTTTAGTATCTAGAGGAGCCCTGGTGGCACAATGGTTAAGCTTTCAGCTGCTAATCGAAAGGTCAGTGGTTCAAAATCACCAAATGCTCCATGGGAGAAAGACGTGGCAGTCTGCTTTGTAAAAATTTACAGCCTTGGAAACATCCTACTGGGCAGTTCTACTCTGTGCTATAGGGTCTGAATCAACTTGCTGACAATGGGTTTTGGTTTTTATTTAGTATTCTGCCTCATTTCCCACCCTCTCTCCCCAATTACCTGGGCAGCCTCTCTCTGCCATTTATATATTTACACTTTGGTTATATTTCTCATTCAGTTCCAACTTTTCTTTCTTTCTTTTTTTTTTCCTGACACTGAAAACTTTGCCCAAACTACTCTTGGATGAGACACTCATAAGTCTATTAAAGTCTATAAGACTATTCCATAAGTCTACAGGTTGATTCAATCTGATAAAATTACAGCCAGAAAAGAGCAAAGTGAATAAAAGGAGACAAGAGGCACTAACTGAGTGACAAAGACAATCTTGTCACAGCAGTGTTAGTCAAAGTGATGTGAGATTGGGCACAGAGCATGTGCCTGTTCTAATATGGGTGCAGTGCTAGTTTTTCTTTGGTTTGTATTACCATGCCTTGTGTGCAATTACCTGTTGCATATATTAAGTTCCATTTGGAACATTAATTCTAGAATATAAGAAACCTATGAAAAATAGATTGCAAGTGTCTGTCTAGAAGACAATATATTCTTTCTTTGTTATTTTATTTTAATTAATAATTATCATTTGTAAATATTCTTGAATGAAAGGAAGCCTCTATTTCTTTCTTAAAAAACAAACAAACAAACAAACAAAAAAACACACCAACTTCCTGCCCTCAAATACCGACTGGAAAGCGAAGGGCCCTAGAGATAGGTGTGGGCATGTCTGTATATTCAGTCATTCCAGCACAGAATTTTATCCTTGAGTTACTTGATCTTCTCTATTTAGAGTTCTTTCATGGTCATTAATTATCAGTGATCCTTTTCAAAAAACTTTGGATAAGTTACCCACCCCTATTGGAGACATTCTTATGTGAGAGTCAATTTTGATGTTTCAAGATGGAAATCAAAGACTCTAAATCAGAAGACTTTAAGGTATTGAAGCTACCCTTTTCATGGGCTTCTAAAGAATGTTTTTGGAATCCTGGTACTATAAGGAAAGTGCATATTGCAGGTAGAGCAGCAAGCACTAAGAGGAATCAGGGATTCCTGACAATCTGATATAGAGGGTTCCTTCTAATTCTGATATTTTATGGGAATGTGGGAGTCCCTTCTTCCACAATTTCTCTTATGTTGTTGTTGTTGTTGTCATTTGCTGTTGACTTGGACCCAATTCATAGCTACCCCTCCTTGGGTTTCCGAGGCTGTGTCACTACGGAAGTAGATTGCAAAACCTTCCTTCCAAAGAGAAGCTTCTGGGTTTGAACTGCCAGACTTCTGGTTAGCAGTCAAGTGCCTTAGGCACTTACACTACCAGAGCGCCTCAATTTCTCTGATAGGTGGGAGATACCCAGCTTTTGCTTGAATGCCTTCTACGTCAGGGAACTCACTATAATATTATATCATATTATTTGGGATTTATGTAATTACGATAATCCCTTCTAAGCCTAAATCTACCCCTTAACCACCTATAGTTGCAAACTGAGCTTCTCTTTTTTGACCTCTGGGACAAATAAAGACTTGCCAAATTATTCTTCATGTGGCAGCTCCTTATTGTTGCCAGATCTTTTCTAAATCATTCTTTCTTGGGCTAAACATCTCTAGGATATTCACTGCTGTTCAGACTCTTCGTTATCTTGGCTACTCTTGCCTGTAGAAACCACAGTTCATCAGAATATTTATTAGAATTTATTAGAAAGCAGCACAAAAAACTAATAGTGTTCAGGTGAATAAAAGTGTAATGTCTAGACCAAGGTGGTGGATACCCAAGATGTGGTCTAACTAGTGTGAAGCAGATAAGGGTTAAGAAAGGTCTTTCTGGAACTGTCTCATGTTTTTGTTTATAAGAAAAGCATCTGCTTATAAACATTGAAGTGGCCCAGGATTACATACAGTACCCAAGATTCCTATTTGATATTTCTTCTTGGATACTCAAAGAGCTACGAACACCAAATTTGCCTAAAATCCAAACCTCATTCTTTAAATGGACAAGCAAATTTGGTTCCTCCTCTTGACTGAATTTCTGAGGATGGGATCCAAGTTCATCTCTGACTCCTCCTTTTCCTCCATCACTGTCTTCCAAGTGTCTATTATTCCTTCTCCATGGGTATATGACACCCATCATGGTTTTCTTGCCTCCATCTCTTTCCCAATCCCAGACCACTCTTCACTTATACTGGATTGTGCCAACTCTAGGGTGTTTCTGTAATCCTTTATAAAATCAGACCTCGTATGAGGTGAAAATTGCTACAAAACCCAAAACCTGGCTCTTTGGCAATGTTAATTTACATTTTCCTAAAACATACACACAAGAAAGAAAAAGTGAATGCAGAAAGAAGAAGATAGGGAAGGGAGTTATCCATCTTCTTAAAGGGTTAGGAGAGGAAAACATTCTCAAACTGAGTAATCATCTACAAATATTTAAAACACACGTTCCCTCTGCTACTGTTGCACCCAGAGGAGTGGAAGAGGGGTTCTGATTGAGAACTTTGATTTCCCACAGATTCTTTGAGTCTTAAGTGAAATCTGGAAAGGTTCCCTGACATCAAAGGCTGCTCCTTTTGGCTAATCGATTGAGTATGTTGTGCCTGTCCCCCTCAACCCCCTGCAGCTGGGAACATATGTCAGATTCTATCTTTGCCAGTGATTTGGAGGCAAAAATCTGACAATCTGACAATAAAACATCCTTTTTTCTAAGTAAAAGAAGTGATGGTCCTGGAGAATATTAATGTAGTAGAGAACAGCAACAATTACTCTTCCTTGATAAAAAAAAAAAATACACAAAGCCTGATCAATCCATAGTTGAATATCATCTGCATAATTTGAAAATAACACATTGAAGGCAACAGGCCCAACCTCATTCTGCTGCTCACATTTACATCTGGAACAGCTGCCAGGGCCTCTCAGAGTTGATTTTGTTCAGTTCTGCAGGGACGACTTGAAACCCAGGCAGAAAATGAAAGTGAGCAAATTTACCTCTGGCATTCAAAGAAATGCTTTTGGTCAAAGTGAGTATTTCTGACCATGACTCATTTTCAAAAGAAGCATTGAATTCGCTTTGTCATCTTTGCCTGGATCGGACTCAATCGGCCCTTTTATGATTTTTTAAAATATCCTATATAGCAGGGTTGGCATTTATTAGGCTTCCGCTATTCAATATTGCATTTCAATGTATAAAAGTCACTGTTCAATTGAATATTGAGTTTTCTAAGGAAGTAAACCTACAGAAAAGAAATTTGCAAGAATTTAAAATAAATGAGTTTGAGGAAGATCAAACTGTCTGTCCTTTTGGTGGTTTCAAAGATCAAAAGATCTCTCTTTTATAGAAATCAGGAGCAGTTTGAATAGCCTCTTCCCTCTACCGCAAAGCCCCGTTTTTTCCACAGTCATTGATAGCTTGAGACTTCACCATAATGGTATGAAAGGCCCTGGGGAGGAGGGAAGACAGTTTCATTCCCCAAAAACACCCAGGACTTTTGCTTCTGAAATAGCAGTCTTTTAATTTAATTTAGTCAGGAGCCCGGGAAAATGAACTGGTGAAAATCCACCCTCAGCTCCTTCAGGAACATAGATGGCCTTGAAGGGCAGGAGAGTGACTTTTTTTTTTTTTTTAAATCTGCTGAATATTTTTGTTTCCACTTCTCAAGGAGGTTGGATCATATGTAAGAATGCTGTCTTTGGAGTCAAGCACATATAGGTAAGAATGCTAGCTATCCTACTTTCTGAATAACCTTGAGAAATTATCTAATCTCTCTAAATCTCAATTTTTTCATGTGTGAAATGGGGGTAGTAATATGTACCTCATTGGCTGAAACTTATTTCAACCTCAGGGACTTTGCTCATGCTCTCCCCTCTACCTGGCTAACTTGTGCTCAGCCTTCCGGGCACAGCCTGAGCAATTTTTCTTCTGGAAAGCCTTTCATGAGCTCCCGGACTAAATTTGCCTATTCCTCCATGAGACAGTGTACTGTGATTTTCCTTTGTAGCACTTGCCTCAATTATGATTGAGAACATTTTGCGTATCTGTGCCATACTTGTCTTCCTCTATAAGAGACTAGATAGCCCTAGCTTATTATTTAGAATCAAAATAAAAAAATAAATTTTTGTTGAATTTAGAAAATTAACATAAATAAAGTCTAATAAAAATGCCTGGCCATCAGTAAGCGATGAAGGAAAGGCAATTCCTGTTGTTCTCCTGTACTGTGAGACTCTAGAGACCAGGATGAGCCTCATTTCTCCACTATGAGTGCCCAAGGTAGTTTCTTGGCAGGGAGCTGATCCAGGAACATCTGTAGATATGGAGAGAGACATTTTCAGTTATCTCTCTCTATCTAACTGCCTTCTTCCCTTGTTGCTTATCTGTATTCTCTCTGAAAGTGACTTATCAACTTCCTGGGAGATGCTGGAAATTTGTTCATCTCCTATGATGGTTAATTTTGTGTATCAACTTGACTAGGCTATGGTTCCCAGTAGTTTGGCCAAAAACTAGTCTAGTTGCTGTTCCATCATGTAATCTAATACACCTATTCTTCACTTATCAACCATTTCATTATCCAACATTTTGCATTTACAACAATAGTAAAAAATCTACTATCTGACTACTGTGCACATTAATGATGTACATCTGGCAGTAATAAATGCCAAAGTGAGAGTAACACTGGCTGTGATGGTTAAGGTTATATGTCAACTTGACTGGGTCACGAGTATCAGTAGTTTGACAGTTACACAATGACATAATTTGGCAGTTACATTATGACATATTTTGGAAGTTATATAAGTATGTAACTTGACAATTAGGTAATGATGTAATCATCCTCCAGTTTGTGATCTGATATGGTCATCCTCCATTTTTGCATAATGCTGATTTTCACATAATGACTTGGTCTTTGGAACCTAACCATGTCGATAAGTGATGAATGAATGTACAGTGGAATGCAACTACTTTCCATAATATAATCTGATGTAATGAAATCAATCAATCAATTGAAAAGGGAGTTTCCTTAGAGTGTTTTTTTTTTTTTTTTTTGCCTGAAGATTACAAATAGAGAGTTTGTTAGAACTCCCTCACTCTTCACTCTTTCTACTGCCTGACCTATGGATTTTGGGACATAAACCTATAGGACTCTCAGGCCTATTGCCTGACCTACAGATTTTGGACTCAGCCCCCACAATTGCAAGAGTCAATTCCTTAAAATCTATCTATGTATCTATCCATCCATCCATCTTCCTACCTACCTACCTATCTATTCATCTATTTATTTCACTGGTTCTGTTTCTATAGAGAACCCAGACTAATAAATACAGTTTGGGATGGAGAAGGGTCAATGGGCCTGTAGACTCTACTGTAGGGCTACCTGGTGGTGCCAGGAGAACATTACTGTGAAAAAAAAAAAAAAAAAAAAAACTGAAAGAAGGCTGAGAACAACCTAAACTAAATTCACAGCTTTGCCTAGAGCTGGTCCTTGTTATTAAGATGGGGCATTTTAAGAACACCACACAATGAAGACATTATTATTCTCTTTGGGCAGGTAGTTTTGAGGTCTCTATGAAAACTTTCTTGAGTAAATAAACCCCCCTCTCCTATCCCTCTAACATTTACGGTGGGCTGTTGTAGATTCCTCCTTCTGGTGAAGGGATGTGCCTATGCCGTATTCAAATTCAACTGTGACTGAGTGGCCTGCCTCAGGTTAGTGTCCATTTGGCTTAGAAAGTGCTCCCATGACAGTGGCTGAAGCAGAGGTTTGAGATGCTACCTAGGAATGTGTGGTAACTTTTCCTGACCAGGAAATGGTTACTTCTTGGATGAGGAGATCCAGAGCAAGGGCTCAAAGTCACTTTTTTGGATGGCTCATGGAGGTCTCTCTGCAATTCAAAAGCAGGCAGTCAGTGGCTCTATTCTGCCATCTTCTTTTTAACATTCAATTCAGCAAACATCTTAAGCTTTAATAAACATCTTCTCCCTTAATAGTGTTGACTCCAAGCTAATAAGGGAACTAGCAAATCAAGGGAAGGTAAATTTCTCATTAACAATTTATTTAACTTTGTTGAAGAGAGCAATTCTAACTTACACTAATTGAGTTTGTAACAAAAAGATAGATCCATTTTACTACCACCCTCAGGACCTTAATCAAACTCTGGAAAGGTAAAGTAACTCTCATTAGCAGATGAGGAGGTAAAATCCAGGATGGAAAGGAAGATGCCAAGCACCATTAAATTCCAGCAACCTCAACAGGATTACAAAGCAGAGGCACAGACTGGCATTTCACAGTGTTTTGAATTTTATTTGCCAGAGGAAGAGCCCTTTAGATGTGAAGCAAAAGCCATGTGTAAGACTTTGAAGATGCTGGCTTTAGTTTGTGGGTGATGTGTTCAATCAATCTCCCTTCTCCCCCTTTATATAAGATTTCTCTGTGGAATCTGGAAAAACGCACTGGGTGGACTTGTAAGAGGCCTTGTCCCTTTCAGCAGAACCAAAGCCTTTTCCTGTGGCTCTAGAAGGGGGTTGTAATTTAGGAGTTTCATAACAAGAGGCTGAGCGGGACTGCATAAAGTGACAGCCCCGTGGACAGAGAGACATATGGCGCATCTGTGATAGGCTAGTGACTGAATTTGAAAGTATTTAATAATTTTGAAATTCTCTTCTTTTTCTTCAGGGTTTCCCCTGGAAGCCTGATTAAATGTGTATTATTTCTTCTTAAGTGATTTTACAGGTCGTTTATTTTGGATTTATGAGCATCAACACGTTTTAAAAGGTATTAGCAGCTATATGCTGGATACGGGTTCTCTAAATCATTTTCTGAACCCTCTATAGCATCAGATAATAAGATATCTTTCAAATATGACATTTTTTTTCCTTTGTCTTTATTTCAACAATAAATATTTTTAAAAACCTACTGTGTGTCAGGTGCTATGCTTAGCTCTAGGAATACTCCTGTGAGCAAGACAGATAGTCCTTGCTCTCACAAGATTGTACAAGTTAAAAAATATTGTTTGGTAAAAGTGTATATTATTGTGACTTTATGAGGTTGCTATGAGTCAGACTTGACAACTAACAACAACAAAAACAACACGGTGAATAAATGTGAATTTTAATTAACTTCCTTTTCAGTTCAACACTCCATTCACTCCATCAAGGTGTATATGGAGAGGTGGGGAGCAGGATGTAGGCTCCTCTGGGTTTTTGACATATGCTTGTGTGTAGTAACATTTAACCACTCCTTGGAAGCCACTCCTTGGAAGGAAGTTTGGGCAATCTACTTCTGTAGTGATACTGCCTCGGAAACCCAAGGAGGGGTCATTATGAGTCGGGTTTGACTTGACGGCACATAACAACAACACCAACAGTAACATTTAAGGTGGGAAGAGAAGGTGATTGGCAGGAAACTCCCTTCTCCCTTCATCACTTACTCCCACATTAACCAAGGTACCTATATTATACCCTTCAAAATTTTCCAATTATTCTAAGTATGTACCTCCAAAAGATAAAATGTCCCCAGTGCTGGTGAAAATCATTACATTGCCCATTTTGTGAGACGCATCTCAGGGTCCTACATCCACATCTGGAACTTTCTCTCTGTCTGCATCCCATTCACAGGGTGGGTGTGTAAGGTGCTATGGCCAAGTTGATTGTGTGAAGCAAAACAAAAAATGAAAAACCCAAAACCCATTGATGTCAAGTCAATTTTGACTCATAGAGACCCTACAGGACAGAGTAGAACTGCCCCATAGGGTTTCCAAGGCTGTAAATCTCTGTGGGCACAGACTGTTACATCTTTCTGCCACAGAAAAGCTGGTGGGTATGAACCACTGACTTTTCATCAGTTAAGCTGAGCACTTAAACAGTTTGCCACTAGGATTCCTTGATTGTGTAAAGAGGCTGTGATAAAGCAAGGTTTTTGAATCATGATGAAGAAGAAAATCATAAGACACATACCAGATACCTGCTACTCCCTATAAGCTGGACAGATGTGGGAAATAAAAGCAAGAAGGTTACTCATAAGGTCAGTAGCAAGATGTGTCAAGGTAAGGGGTTCAGAATAGAGGCTATGATAAATTTTGGGGAGACTGGGTCTCTTTATTTATCCTAAGCCATGTTTTTTAAGTGTCATGGTCAGGGGCTGCTTAAAAAGTTCTTGTTGGGGAAGCATACCTGGAGTCCACTGGAAATAGCAGCTGTAGTCTCTCCCCTTAGCATGACCTGACCATTTCTCCCATGGCTTTGGGGAAACCTAGATAAAGAAGGATGTGGAAGAGTCAAAGATGCCACCATTTTCTTAGGAAAAACAAACAAGCAAAACCCTGGTTAGTCCAAGAAAGAGGAGACTTCCACAGATTTTACAAAATACCTTCCGACTCTTCTCATTTGTCCCTCCCAATGGCTCTGATATGCAGTTAGAGAGCTAGAAGAGATTACTTCTTTTTTGACAGATGATGAAGCTAAGTTCAGCAAAACTGAGATTAAAGTCATATAACTACTAGGGTCAGATTTAGTGCTTGAGCCCAAATCTCCAAATTCTAGCTGCAATTCTCCACATTACAATTTACTTAGTAGTAAATTGATACGTAAAAATAAATACATGGTGAAGCAGAACATTATGAACATATAGACTTATTAAAATGTAGATTTAAGGTCATATGGCCCCTGCAATTCCTTTGGAAGCTTTGGCAATTTTCCCTGGCCACCTCCTTTTTGCCCTGTCTGGTCCATACTTAGAGGAAAGGACTGATGATCTACTTCCAAGAAATCAGCTATTGAAAACCCCGTGGAGCACAGTTGTACTTTGACACACACAGGATTGCCATGAGTCAAAGTTGACTGGATGGCAATTGGTTTGGTTTGGTTTTTGGTTTGGCCTTGAAGGTAGAAATGTGCCTCTGAGCATTTACTACACCTGTTTTTCCAATACATGCAGTCATTCTTTCTATGATCACGATCCTCAGGCTAATTAAGATTATAGAGTACCAGGAAACATTTTATTCAGTAAGAGTCTGCTTATTTGCTATTTCAGTTGCCAAATTATCTTCCAGGACAAAACTAGAAAATTTTACCATTCTATTTGCTTACTTTGTTGAGAAATCTGAGGCAAATGAGTTTAATTTACCCTTCACATCTCTCTCTAATTAAAACTTTTCACATTTCAAGCTTTTTGACAGGGGAAAAATAAAAGAGAAGAGACATTCAGTGGAAGGCAGTTTTGGGAAGGCATGATCTGTGTGCTTTCATTCAAGAAGGGTTAAAAAAGAAAACAACAAAAAGCCTGCTCAATTTTACTGGCTTTAAAACAAAACAAAACACCTCAAACCATCTCCAAATGTAGTTTAATACATTTTCAGACACTATATATTATGTATCAAGATTTTGTTAAATAAATAAATAATAAGAGAGGAACGTTTGCTTGAAACCACTTCAGTGGATTAAATTTGCTATTCAGCATATTAGACTCAAAAAGCATACAAGACATTTTGAGAGCTTGGCCTCCTTGCTTTATGTGTATGCCTCGTACTTCAGGTAAATAACTGTTTAATAATTAGTAGCTTCTAGCAGCTATTATAGGAAAAAAAAATTAGGAAAAGATCTTCCTCCCATTTAGCTTAGCAATGATGATGAATGCTTGAAGAACAGAACGCATCATTGAGAAGGCTCATCTAAGTGGTTCTTCTGTGGATCCTGAGGTTCTTTCAGGCAAAGCCACCCTTTCGAGGGTAGAAAACCTAGTATGAAAAGATATTCCCAATAAAAGGAGCTCACATGGTTGGCTCTGTGATAACTGCAAACACTGCTTAGATTCAGTTCAGAGCTGAGATGTCACTATAATAAACCATCTGGATGAAAAGCTCAGGGTTGGTCAATTATCCACATATTTTCACCTAGTGGATGCCAAACCTCCCTGAGACTACATCTGGGCATTAGAGGGCAAAGGGCATTTTTATTTTCTGCTATTTAAATAATGGGTGGTTAGAGTTTTTGAAGGAGTGCTTTGGTGGTGAACACCATTAAGTGCTTGACTAGCCAAAAGATTGGTAATTCAAACCCACTCAGAGGCACCTTGGAAATAGGCCTTGAAATCTGCTTCTGAAAGGCCTTGAAAACGCTAAGGAGCCATTCTACTTTGCATGTATGGGATTTCCATGAGTTGGAATCAACTCGAAGGCACTAGCAACAACAAAGGTTTTGCAAGCATAGTATATATTTTCTCCTACCCCGTAGAGCATGCTCAACTTGAAGCAATGAGGCAATGATTGGGAACACCCAAAGAGCAACCAATTTCTGGTCTGTTAATGATGAGATATTTCAAATTTATAGGAGGAATCTGACCCTGAGTCTTCAGTAGTTATAAACCACGGACTTCCCAGACAATCTAAAGAGTATCTGAGAGTATCTGAAAGTTTCTATAGTAACTTTCATTTTTTTTTTTTTTTTTTAAATGTTGAAAAGTTCCTAGCAGTGTGATAGGTTGCCTGGGTGACAGTGTTGTATTGAAAACCCTGGTCCTTTTCCTGGCAGCTGAAGATCCACACAGTGACCAATAAGAGGGCAATGTTCCACTCTCATTTTCCATGAGGCTGGGATTCTTTTTGAGACCTACTTTTTATGACTTCTGTGAATTCAAAGCAATGTAGCTGTTGAGGTGTCTACATTCAAATTGGATTCCATTAACTTTATGACATGATTAAATGTACGAATCATAGGGACTCAGGGTTAAATTGATGTGCCGTCTGAAAGGACTTTTAAAGACTGGCAACTTCAATGAGTGTAATTTGATGCATGGATTTGGGAGAACAAACCTAAAGAGATGTCAGCTAAAATATAACAAGGATCTGAGGATCCAAATTTGTAAGTTGAGGGGAGTGGTCACCCTCAGAAGTAAAGGGTGCTATGCAGCATGCCAGTTTTTCCTTCAGAATACTCAATCTTTGGTATTAGGAGGGTGTTGGTGGTTTTTCATTACAGTAGTTTTCAAAGTTTAAAGCACCTAAGCATCAATGGGAGTGTTTGTTAAAAATGACAATTTCTAGACTTGTCTTCTGATTCTGAAGGGCTGAGTGAGATAGAGGACTCTAGATTTCATTGGAAGAAACAGAGATTTAGTCATTTTATACTTGGAGACATGATGTCCTCAACAGGCTCCTCATTCACAGCTACTCGTAAGACAGTCAATACCTGAATTATATCTCTTGACATATTCCTCAGAGACTTTTCAACTGAATTGATATTGATGGCATGGAAATGGTCAGCGGTATATGTGTGTGTATGTGCATGGCAGTTAGCCACCATTTGATGTACCTGGTTAGAGGAGACATTTTTTGAGTAACCATATGAAGTTTCATGAAAGTCACATACACCGTGTTGAAAAGTAAAATAGGACATAGAGTGGTAGAGAGTGCAATTTACTAAAATGAGTTCTGACATCTCATTTGAAAACAGAAAATATTTTGTAATACATAAGGGTTAAATAAGGAGCTCTGGTGGCAGAGTGCCTAAGGCATTTGACTGTTAACCAGAAGGTTGGCAGTTTAAACCCACCAGCTACTCCTCAGAAAGAAGATGGGGACAATCTACTTCCATAAAGAGTTACCACCTCAGAAACCCAATAGAGGCCACTATGAGTTGGAATTGACTCAGTAGTCAGTTTGGAAGGATTAAATGGGATATGCCCAACTTTTCCATATTTGAGTCAGTTTTTGGCAATTTCTGATATTTTGTACAAAATATTTTTATTTCTTTATTTCCTTTTACAGATTTTTCTGGACTTAAATACACTGAATAAATGTTTTCATTGTTAGGTGCCATAGAGTTGTCTCCAACACACAGTGACCCTATGCACAGCAGAGTGAGATACCACCTGGTCCTGAGCCAGCTCCATGACTCTTGCTATACTTGAGCTCATCACTGCTGCCACCATGTCAATAAATCTCATTGAGGGCCTTTCACTCTTCTGTCGACCCTCTGCCTTAGCAAGCATGACATCCTTCTCTAGGGAATGGTCCCTTCTGACAACATGACCAAAGTATGTGAGACAAAGTCTGGCCATTCTCGCCTCCAAGGAGCATTCTGGTTGCACTTCCTCCAGGACATACCTGTTAGTTCTTTTAGCAGTCCAGGGTACTTTCAGCATTCTTTGCCAACCCCACAGCTCAAAAGCATCGATTCTTCTTTGGTCTTCTTTATTCATTGTCCAGCTCTCACATGCATATGAGGTGCTTGAAAATTCCATGGCTTGTGTCAGGTGCACCTTAGTCCTCAAGGAGACATCTTTGATCTTCAGCACTTGAAAGAGGTCCTTTGCAGCCAATTCACCCACTGCTATATGTCATCTGATGTCCTGACTGCTGCTTCCATTGTCATAGCTTGTAGAACCAAGCAACGTGAAGTCTTTGACAATTTCAATCTTTTCTCCATTTATCGTAATGTTGCTTATAGGACCAGTTGTGAAGATTTTTGTTTCCTTTATATTGAGATGTAACTCATCCTGCAGACTGTATTCTTCAATCTTTGTCAGTAAGTACTTCAAGTCATCCTCACTTTCAGCAAGCAAAGTTGTGTTGTTAACGTATCACAGGTTGTTAATGATTCCTCCTCCAATCCTAATGCCATGTTCTTCTTCACATAGTCCAGCTTCTCAGATTATTTGCTCAGCATACAGATTGAATAAGTATGGTGAAAGGATACAACCCTGTCGCACTCCCTTCTTGATTTTAAACCATGTTATATATATATATTATATTATCCACAATTTGTAATGATCCACACAATCAAATGCTTTTGCATAATCAATAAAACACAAGTAATGACCTTCCTGGTATTCTTTGCTTTGAGCCAAGATCCATCTGACATCAGCAATGATATCCCTCATTCTGCAACTTCTTCTGAATCCAGCTTGCATTTCTGAAAGTTCTCTGTCAATATACTGCTGCATCCGTTTTTGAATCGTCTTCAGTAAGATCTAACTTGCATGCAATATTAATGATATTGTTCAATCATTTCCACATTCTGTGGGAGCACCTTTCTTTGGAATGGGTACAAATATGGATCTCTTCCAGTCAGTTGGCCAGGTAG
>NW_006921603.1:8661468-8662490 GCF_000298275.1 Orycteropus afer afer | reverse complement strand
CTTTCTTCTAGATACTGCAGGATTCTTTTGTTTTTCTATTTCTACTTGTTAGAGTTGATGAGTTAGAGTGTTGATTTTGTTTCTTTTCTCTTTTTTGATGTATGCATTTATTGCTATAAACTGTCCTCTGAGTACTGCTTTTGCTGTGTCCCATAGGTTTTGGTATGATGTATCTTCATTCTCATTTGTTTCTAGGAATTTTTTTTATTTTGATTTTTATCTGTTCTATTACCCTGTAGTTTTTGAGCAGGGAGTTGTTAAACTTCCATATGTTTGATGTTTTTTTCCTTGATCTTCCTATTATTTAATTTCTAATTTTATAGCATTGTGGTCTGACAAGATGCTTTGTAGTATTTCAATGCTTTTGAATTTATTGAGGCTTGTTTTGTGTCCTATCATATGGTCTCTTCTGGAGAAGGATCCATGTGCACTGGAGAAGAATGTGAATTGTGCTTTTGTTGGGTGAAATGCTCTGTATATGTCTATGAGGTCGAGTTGGTTCATTGTATTGTTGAGCTCTTCTGTATCTTTGTTGAGTTTTTTTCTAGTTGATCTGTCCTTCTTTGAAAGTGGTGTTTAACATCTCCTACTACTATTGTAGAATTGTCTATTATCCTTTTTAATTCAGTTTATATTTGTTTCACGTATTTTGGAGCACTTTTATTGGGTGCATAAATATTTATTATCATAATGTCTTCTTTGTCACTTGACCCTTTCAGCATCATATAATGTCTTTCTTTATCTCTTATGATGTTTTTCACCTTAATGTCTATTTTATCAGAAATTAATGTTGCCACTCCTGCTCTTTTTTGGTTTCAAATGGCTTGGTATATTTTTTTTTCCATCCCTTAACTCTTAATTTGTTATTATCTTTGTGTCTAAGGTGGGTCTCTTGTAGGCAGCATATTGACGGGTCTTCTTTTGTTATCCAGTTTGCAACTCTCTTTCTCTTGATAGGTGCATTTAGTCCATTCAAATTGAGTGTAATTAGTGATAAGTATGAATTGATTGCTGTCATTCTA
>NW_006921603.1:8569602-8660798 GCF_000298275.1 Orycteropus afer afer | reverse complement strand
AACCCACCAGCCACTCCTTGAAAGGAAGATGGGGCAATCTACTTCCGTAGTGATACTGCCTTGGAAACCCAAGGAGGGGTCGCTATGAGTAGGGTCTGACTTGACGGCACATAACAACAACAACTATTTTGTATGGGGTTCTATGAGCTTCTTGGACAAACATCTTTTCTTCCTTCATGATATGGGGGAAGTTTTCTAGTAGCAGGTCTTTGACAATTTTCTTGGTGTTTTTTTTCACCTCTTCTTGTTCTGGAATTCCAATGAGTTGTATGCTGTTTCTTCTCATGTCATCCCATGTAATTTTTAGGTTCTTTTAATTTCTCTTAAATCTTTGTTCTGATTTTTCTTCATACAGGCTGCTGTCCAGGGATTTGTCTTCTAGTTGAGATATGCGTTTTTCAGCCAGTTGTAACCTACTCTTTTGTGCTTCTACTATGTTGGGTAATTCTGTAATTTTGGTATTCATCTTCTGGATTTCTAACTGCTGTTTTTGTATGAGTTCTGATTGTGCATTAATCTCATCATTTTGTTCTTGAATGATTTTCTTGAGTTCTTCCAGGGAACTGTCTGTGTTCTCCTTGCTTCTGTTTGGGGTTTCCTTAGGCTCTCATAAAGCTCTATAAATGTATCTTCTAAATTCTTTCTCAGATAATTCTATTGCTTCCTCTTCCTCTATGTTTAATGAGACCTTTGTTTTTGGTTTTGCTTCTAATGCCTTGTCCTGTTTTGTTTGTTTGTTTGTTTGTTTATTTGATTTGAGGTTGACTGTTGTTTCCTAGACATTTTGAGGTTATCTTTAACTGTTGGTTATGTATTAATTTGTTTGTCTTGGTTTTATGGTTTAATATTTTGAAAAGGTGAAGCTGGTGTATTTTATTTTTTTACTTATTAATTTAGGTATGCTGGGTTGCTTTGTAGTTGTCTTTGTGATGGTGGAATCACTGTGTGGAATGTGGATATGGGTTTCTGTTCATCATATACAGGGTTTAGAGTACGAACTTCATGTATTATGATGGCTGAATGTGGTTTTCTTCTATTGGATGAGTGAAGTTATTGGTGGAGAAGGTGGGAGTGGAAGATTGGGAGAAAGGAAGTTCCCTGATGGTAGGGGAGGTTTCTAAGGCTTTGATGATGTTGTACTGTTATTCACAGGCCTGCAGCTCAATTTCAGCAAAGACTCCAGTTGTTAGAGGGTCATCACCTTCTGCCAGGCTCAGACACATGCAAAAACCCCACTTCTGAGGCCCCTTGGCACCAAAAAAGCCAACCTAAGACAACTGCCCAGCTCCGCGATCCACCGTGGGAGTTCCTCTCTCTGTCCTGCCCACCTCTGGCACTGGCCCAACCGGCCCAGACTGTGATCTGCTGCAGGAGCTTCTCTGTGGGTCTGCCCACCTATGGCACCAAAGATCTACTCGGTTTCAGTGGCACTGGAGTCAGGAGAGTACCTGCTAGTAATCTGTGGTCCTGATATCACTGATAAAGTCAAGTGCAGGCCTCTCAGTGCCACTAAGCTGACCCAAGCCTGACTAGTGACCTGCTGTGCACCACCCTTCTGCAGCACCAATGGACTCTCTGCTCAGGTTTTAGCGGCACTGGATGTGCCCATTTGCACCTAGCTGACCCAAGTTACTGATAAAATCAGGTGCTGAAGGTAGATCCTTGGGATGATTGCTGGTATGCTGGTATGGTCACTGGTATGATGGTGTGGTGTGTCTTCTTCCTCAATCCACAGAGGTCTCAGATGGCCTTTCTTGCCTGCTGGTTTTCGCTCCCCTAGCGAAGTCTCTGATAGCCTTTCTCGGCTGCCTTTCGGCACTCTGCAGGATAGATCTGATCTTGTTTTTTCCCCCACCCCCGTCCCTTTCTCCTTTCTAATTCTTCTCCTCTGAGTTTGGTGCACTCTGACTCAGTGAGCTGTTCAGAACACCAGAATCCCTAATTCAAACTGCTGTACCTAGTTTTTCAAGCACTAAGATGCTAGAGGGAAATAGCGTGGTGATCACTGACGAGATTCCATTTTGAATTACTTTTGTAGTTTTAATATTCACACTAATATTTTCAATATTTTTGGTAAATTCTCTAACATCTAAATATATACTATATAAATATATAGCATATTTCCTTAAATAGTTAATTGTCCTAGAATATTTTCTGGTAGATTTCTTTACTTTCCCATAGGTTTGTAAATGGTATGATAACTAAACTTCATTGTGGACTTCCAAACCAAATGCACAGCCATTGAGTAGATTCCCACTCATAGTGACCCTATGTGAAAGGGTAGAACTGCCTCATAGGGTTTCCAAGGTTGTAAATCTTTACAGGAGACTTACCTCCTCTTTCTTGCATGGAGCACCTGGTGGGTTTGAACTGTGGACCTCTTGGTTAGTAGCCAAATGCCTTAACCACTGTGCCACCAGAGCTCCTTATTGTGAACTTGTTGTTGTTGTTGTTGTTATGTGCCGTCGAGTCGGCCCCGACTCATAGCGACCCCTCCTTGGGTTTCCGAGGCAGTATCACTACGGAAGTAGGATTGCCCAACCTTCCTTCCGAGGAGTGGCTGGTGGGTTTGAACCACCAGCCATCTGGTTAGCAGGCAAGTGTCTTAGCCACTATGCTACCAGAGTACACACTATTGTGTACCTAATACAATACTATGTGTTAGGTACTATACTAAACATTTTTAATGTATTTACATTTTTAATTTTAAAGAATATACATGTCTTTTGAGCCTTATAATAACACTTTAATCTAGTTTTTTTTTTTTTTTTTAATTTCCATTTTACAGATAAGTAAATTGTAGCTCTGAGAGTTTACTTGTCTCCTAAAGGGCAGAGCTGATGAGATCTTAAAGCTGTGACGCCAAAGTTCTTAGTAAATTTCACCAAAAACAAAATTCTTAACAATTAAGGCATTTCTGGTTTCTCTATTCTGGTTTATTAACTTGCTCTGGTTCATTAACTTGGCAGCTATTATTGTACTAACATCACACTTTTAATTATTTGGGTTTTATAATGTTTTTAAATATGAAAGTCCTTGCCTCTTACTACTCTTTCAGATTCTTTATCATTCCTCTCACTGATTCAATATTAATGTGAACTTCAGACTAACTTTAGCAAATACATAAATACTTTCTGAGATTTTCAATGGAATTACATTTAGAAACTTGACATCTTTACTGTATTTAAACTTTTCATCTAGCTAAATGCCCTTTAGGAGAGTTTTATAATTTTCTTCAGTCAAGTCCTTGTTTCTTATTGTCATCTTAAGTATTTTATGTTTGTTACTATTATAAGAGATTTATTTCTATTGTATTTTCTCACTATTATTAATTTATGAAAGATTTATTTTTATGACCTTTTACTGTATTTTAAAAATAGTTTTTCTCATGAGTTTTTGATATGATTTTATAATCTACAAACAGTAATTATTACACAATAAATTCATTAATTATAACCCTTACTGCAGTCTTGACTTTACTAGGAAAGCATCTGCTGGTTCACTTTTAAGAGAATTTGAGTTATTCTTTAATATTTTAAGTGTCCTTCTAAGGCTAATTTCCTCAACTCTTTAAAATCAGGGATGTCTCTTGAGTTTTAGGAGGCTTCTCAAGATTGCTTCTTTTTACCTCTTATTAACCCAACCATTTAATGAACGATAACCCCAAGGCTCAGTGGAGTAACGCAACATGGCCAGCATCGTGTAGTTTGTTGTGATAGAATCCTCACTGGAATCCAGCTCTAGAAGTCACCTCAGTACTACCAGGGTAATGTGCCTATCTGTCTGATACCGCAGGACTGCCAATGTATTTAATTTAGATTGGCAGCTTCTTCAGAGCAAGAAGTGTTTATGGGAGGGTCTTTGTGCTTCTCTGCATCTCAGGAGTACCTGCTGTTTTCTGATAATTGCTGCTTTAAAGATCCCCTAACTGCCACAGAGAGATAAGGCACAATACCCAAGCTTCTAGTGGGTTGGTCCTGAAGCTAGTAAAAGGACAATGACACTCAAGGCTAAAGTACAGCATAAACCTATCAGAGGCAGTGTTTATTCCTTTTAGTTGTTGTTGTTGTTATGGACCCGACTCATAGAGACGCCTCCTTGGGTTTCTGAGGCTGTATCATTACGGAAGTAGATTTCCCAACCTTTCTTCCGAGGAATGGCTGGTGGGTTTGAACTGTCAGCCTTCTGGTTAGCAGTCAAGTGTCATAGGCACTACACTACCAGAGCTCCCATTCCTTTTAGTTAGTTTAAAAAAAAGAAAAGAAGAAAGTTAATATAGAAAGTTTGGAAAGTACGTAAAATAAAAAAAAGAAAATATCATCTCTAATTTCATCATCAAAAGATAACCTCCATTATGTTTTAATGCTTCTTCTTTGTCTGCCTATCAATTTTCCCTCAAAACTCATTGTACGAAATGACAGTTTGCCTTTTCTTTTTTTTTTTTTTTTCATTTTATATTACATGATGAACAATTTCCCAAGTCTGTAATTGCTTCATCTTTTTGTTTGTTTTGTTTCCTCAGCCTGGCCCTGGCCCAGGCCCATGATTTTTACTTTGCGATGTTCTGGCTATTCATCTGGCTATTGTTCCCGAGTCTATAATTGCCTCATCTTTTTGTTTTGCTTCCTCAGTTTGGCCCTGACCCATGACTTTTACTTTGCAGTGTTCTGGCTATTCATCTGGCTACTCATTTTGAAATAGTTTTAACAAATAAAAGAACCTGTGAGGACAGCTTGAATAAAGACACTAAACTAAATCTGAAATGGCCACACTTGGTTGAATGAATGATGACCATGTCATCAAAATTTCAGCAGAAAGGAAAATGTAATAATAATTCAACATGATATGAGTACTTTAAAAGCCAAACAGATTTGGTTTCAAAATTTTCTAGCTCTTTTTCTTTTGCACGTTGGAATGCAGTAGGTTCTTCTATGGCAAATATATACATATATTTAAACCTTTCCCTTCACACAAACCACTTGAGTTAGTGGTTTACTCTTCCTTCCCCAACACCCTTGGTAACCATCAAAGAATATTTCTTGTTTTGTCCAACCGTTTACTTTTTACGATAGTGGTCTCATACAATACTAGTCTTTTTATGACTAATTTTACTCAGCATAATGGCCTCTAAATTCATCCATGTTATGAGCTGTTTCACAGATCCATTACTATTCTTTAACATTGCTTAGTATTCTATTTTATGTATGTTACATAGTCTGTTGATCCCTTTCTCCATTGATGGCCATTTCAGTTGTTTCCATCTTTTTGCTATTGTGAATAGTGCTGCAATGAACATGGGTGTGCATATATATGTTCATGTCACAGCTCTTATTTTTCTAGGATATATACCTACTAGTGAGATTGGTGGATCATATGCTATTTCTCTGGTAGCGTAGTACCTAAGGCACTTGACTACTAACCAGAAGACTGGAGGTTCAAACACACCAGCCAGTTCTTGAAAGGAAGGTTGGGTGATCTACTTTTGTAGTAATATACCACCTCAGAAACCCAAGGAGGGGTCGCTATGAGTCAGGTCCAACTTGACAGCACATAACAACAACAAGATAGCATTTCTATTTATGGCAAACATTTTTTAAATGACATCTATACTTAGAGATAATAATATTAGTAGCATAATCTTAGTACATAGGATTGCTATGAGTCAGAGCTGACTTGATGGCACCTAACAACAACAACAATAACAACAGCATATTCTTTGAAAAAGAAAAATGTGTGTGTGTGGCTAAATTTGAATATGACAAATGCTGAAAATATTAAGACATGCTAAGTTACAAATGTTATGGGAAAAATATCACTAAGTGGAATAAAAATGGTAGTTGCTTACCCAGTAGTCATTCTTTCTCTCTTTTTTTCATCTCTCACTGAATCTCAATTTTGTTCAGCCTTTGGCCAATCATGTATTTCACGGCACTCCTCTAGCCCCAGGAGGTGAATCGTGACTCATCTAAGTAAATGCTAACAATTCTACTTCCCTCACCAGTGTCTGCTTTTAGATTGTCCCTGTGGCACATTTCTGACTAAAGAGACCTGAGAAACTCTTCTTGTAGGCTTTGAGAAAAGTTATTCTTGTTTTTAAAAGTAGATATAAGAGGAAAAGAAACATCCCCTTCTTTGAGCCTTTGGACCTTGTTGTGTGAGGATATAATTGTCCTCTTGGAACTATGAAATAACACCCCTGGAGACAAAGCCAAGATGTTGAAGGTAGCACCATAAAAATAGTAATAATCTGAATTCTTAATGATGTTACTGAGGTTTCCTACATTTGGTTTTCTCTTTTTGTTAGATAATATAGTATATTTTTGTTATTTATCTTGGTTCTCTAGTGCTGCTGTAACAGAAATACCACAAATCGTGGTTTCAACAAAGAGGAATTTATTCTCCTACAGTTTAGAAGGACAGAAGTCCCAGTTCAGACTGCTAGCTCCAGGGGCTGGGCGGACTACCCTCAGCCTTGGGCTCCAGCTCTGCCACTTGTTCTGGTCCCACTGGAGCAAGCTAAAGGCTTCTTCTGACTCACGCATCTGCTGGCTGCTCAGGCTGAGAAACCCAAGGTTGACAGGTAAAATGGCACAATCCCACGATCAGCAGGAAACCAGCAGGCCACTGGATCAAGTCCAGGAACAATCCCAAGGTCAGTATACAACATGGCAGGTCACTGGTTATTCAGATGTGCCCCAAAGCTCCGGCTCAACACACAGCCTTAGCTACCACATCATTCTTCGAGCCGTTTGGTTTTAGGATTTTACTACTTTGCAGTGCAAAGCATTCTAACTGATTCAATTGTTCACCCATAACAAGTAAGCTACTAGATACCACACATATTGTGGGAGAAGAACATTAAGTTCTCTGTCTATTCCCATGTTTATGCAGAATCTGACTGTGCCTTTTACTAGAAAAATACTTTGGAAATATATATTAGCCTTTAGAATTTGATACAGTTAACATCAATAGCTGCCAACATATCAATATTTACAACATTAAATATTAAATAGTCATGTTCCTAGAGTAAAGGCCTTAGTCATGTTCCTGGAGTAGGTATTCAGTAAATAATCTTTAGTAAATTAAAGAATATTTCAGTTGTAGAAATAACTTTGGCCTAAGGGAAAAAGTATTAACAAATTAATAATTTATACTTGTTATATTATAGAAATCCCAAGCCAACCATAGACATTTTAAAAATTACTAGCTTCACTTAAAGGAAAAAGTGTTTAAGGTGTGGCCCCTTGTAGGAAATTCTTAAATTCTTGAGCATGCAATTCATCATACTTGTGAGGCTCAGTCAATTATTTCATAGAATGTCAGTTTAGGAGGGACTGTGGGCTTATATAAACTAAGAAGTAATTACCTTGTGTAATAAAACTACAAGCAGGTCCCCAGTTAATGAATTTGCCAGTTGTTTCCCCAGTTTATAGACATTGACCCATATGAGATATATTGCATAAGCATAAACATAAAGATATAGCCATTGAGTTAATTAGAGTAGGCTAATTACAATAACAGACCCAAGAATGAAGGAACCCTAAGAAATGGAAATTTATTTCTCACCACTAAGACAGTTCCAATGTCTGCTCCAGGTTGGTAAGTATCTCTTGTCTCAGGATTCCATCCAAGATGCCATATCACATTTAATTTTCATGTTAGGTTCCTCTTGTCTGTGAGTTTCTCAGTCTCTCTTTGCTTTTGATAACCTTGACAGTTTTGAATAGTAGTGGTCAGATACCTTACAGGATAGCCCTGGAATCTGTGTGATGTTTTACTTACAATTCAACCAGGGTTTTGGTTTTTGGGGAGGAAGATAACAGAAGTAAGGTAACAGTTTCGTCACATCTTATCATGGATACACACTACTATTGACATAATTTATGACTATTGATGTTGACCTTGGTCAGTGGGCTGATAAAACGTTTGTCAAGTTTCTCCATGGTAAAGGTACCTGTTTTCCCTTCTTTCCACAATATACTCTTTTGGAAGTCACTATGCATAGGTGTAAGGAATAGGAGTTATGCTCCTTTTCCTTTAAAGTGGAGTACCTATATAATTTATTTGGAATTTTTCTGAAAGGGCGATTTGGACCAAGATTCTTTTAGAAAGGCAGGCTTATTTGGGTTTTGGGATTAGCCTGATGAACATTGTGTGACTGTAATTCTGCATTTTTTTTCCCCCTTAAAAAGTAGGACAATATAGCCATAGTAATGTGGAGAGGAAACAACACTGGATAAGGAATGGCAGAGTCTCAGTTTATTAACCTGCCTGCTCACTCCCCAAAAGTGTGACCTTGGCATCTGTCTCTCCTCTGGATGCTGCTCTGAATGGTCCACAGTTGTACTTGGCAATGCAACCCATTGGCTATTTTACTGGAGATCTTCACTGCCTGAGAGCAGTGTTTCTCTTTGCAGCACTTGGCTGGCCCCTTCTCCCCTTCCCTCAGCTCAAAAATCACCCTTTCCAAGAAGAGTTCTTAAATCATTGCAGCTAAGATAGCTCTTCCACATTTCTGAATCTTCTGTTTCATAGCCTTGTATTATTTCACTCATATCATTTAGTATTATCTATAATTACTCCATTTATTCACTTAGTTATCATCTGCCTCAATGACAGTACAGATTATAAAAAACAAAGCAAAAAACAATAAAATCACCATTGGAGATGTCCATATTGAATAATCCCTGAAGCTAAGAATTAAATAACACAAAACTCTTTGGTAACTCTGACAAATAAACCATGATACACAAACCAGTCTTCTCCACTGCTTATACTTCTATGAAAAAGGAAGGAATACTAAAAGCAAAAGAGATTTTTAGTTTCTCTCTTTGTTTTGGAATTTGAATTCCAGCAAGATGGGATTATTTTGATCTAAATTAATAGGTAGGTACTTTGATTGCCATGAGTGGGTCCTGACTTCTCGTGTTTTTTCAAAAATCAATGTCCAGAAAAAAAATGACTTTGATGTCCAGAAGAAGGATGTCTTCCTGAGATTCTCTGAAATTTGAGATGCTAGAAGTATTTCTCTTCTACAATTGTTGGGGAAAGGAGCACATTTATTCTCTAGGGGAACTGAAGCATAATGAAATGCAATCTAAGAACATGCAAACTTTCTATCCACCAGGATGGTTGAATGGTTCCAATCAAATGGAGGATAGAAATAGGGGCATTATATTCGTATTTTGGAAAACCACTCCACAGTCATATTTAGGTGCAACAGTGCCTGCAAATACCTGGAATAGTGGCAGTCTTGTGGCTTATTCATAATTTAATGAATATATTTTCTCTTTGAAACTTATCATAGGGGCTGGGAACAAAGCTCTCCAAATCATTCCTCCAAATGGAAGAAACATATCTCACTGTGGATGATAAGAGAAAAGTTGCTGCTTGTCAAAGGGTTAGGCTGGTATTGTTTTTTAATTAGCTCTTGAGAGGGCTGCCTTTGTTCCAAAGACCACTTAGAGAAGGGGGACCTATGATTTAAAAAAAAAAAAAAAAGATTTTTCTTTTCATCTTCCACTCTTAGTAATTGCTGAGACGTGGAGCTATATCATCTTTGTTATTATTAGTTGCCATCAAGTTGATTCCAACTCATGGCAACTCCGAGTGTAAGGTAGAACTGCTCCATAGGATTTTCAAGGCTACGACCTTTCAGAAGCAGATTGCCAGGCATGGCTTCTGAAGTGACTCTGAGTGGGTTTGAACGACTAACCTTTAAGCTAGTAGTCAAGTGCTTAATCATTTGCACCACCCAAGTACTGCTATAGCATCATTAGCAGTATGAATCGTTTTATGGAAATAATCTTTTTTTTCTTGATTTCCAGGCATAAAAATCTTGGCACCAGAGGGATGATCTTATTAAAAACCCAAACTTGATGTCACTTTCTCCTTAAAACTTGTCAATAATTTCTTATTGCTTTTTAGGTTAAAGATCAAAATCCTTAATATGGTGTATGGAATGCTGTGAGGGCTCTGGTTCTGGCTACCTTGTGTCCCAGGGACTTTGTACATGCTTCTCTGCAGTGCCTAAGGCATTTGACTGCTAATCAGAAGGCTGTTGGTTCAAACTCACCAGCCACTCCTCGGACGGAAGTTGAGCAATCTACTTCCATAGTGATACTGCCTCAGATACCTGAGGAAGGGTCTCTGAGTCGGATTCAACTCAACGGCAGTGAGTTTGGGTTTTTTTGTTTGTTTTTCTCTCTGCCTGAAATGCATCTCCCTTCACCTTCCCTTGTCTGGGCAAATTCTAATTATCCTTTAGATCCCAGCCCAAATATTAATAACCATGGGGAGCTTCCATGATCTTCCAGACTAGACCAAGCTCCTGTATTCTATATTCTCATAACCCTCAAGTATGCCTTTATCACAATTAGTTTTAACTATCTTCCCCTCTCACTAGATTTTTAGGCGGTGCTCAGTGAATATATTGTATGAATGAGTTAATGAATAGTTGGGTTATATATCACATCCCTTTCTAAATCCCTGAAGTGCTAATAACATAAGGAAATTTATTTCCTTATTATAGCTATCTTAGTATGCCAGGACTGTCATAACAAAATACAACAAAGTGGGTGACTTTAAAGAACAGACTTTTGTTTTCTTACAGTTCTTGAGGTTAGAAGTTTGAATTAAGGTTATCAGCAGAACTATGCTCTCTCTCTCTCTCTCTTTCTTGGTTCTGGAGGAGATCTTTCTTTGTGTCTTCCAGCCCTGAGCACTTCTTGGTGTTCCTTTACTTGCAGATTGATCATCATATACTGTCTTCTTCCTGTGTGTGACCCTTTCCATTTCTGTCCTCTTGTTTTTATAAAACACTAGCCACACAGAGTATGTTGTTGTTATGTGTCATCAAGCAGTTCTGACTCATAGTGACCCTATGTAAAACAGAATGAAAACAAAGTTCAGTCCTGCACCATCCTGACATTTGTTACTACGTTTCAGTCTATTGTGGCAGCCACTGTTGTCAATCCATCTCATTGAGGATCTTCTTCTTTTTTGCTGACATTTTACTTTTCCAAGATGTCCTCCTCTAGGAACTGGTCCCTCTTGATAATATGACCAAAGTATGTGAGATGAAGTCTCACCATCCTCACTTCTAAGGAGCATTATGACTATATTTCCTCCAAGACAGATTTGTTCATTCTTCTAGCAATCTATGGTACATTCACTACTCTTCACATACACCATAATTCAAATGCATCAAACCTTCTGCTGTCTTGCTTATTCATTATCCAGCTTTCATATGAGAATAAGGTGACTGAAAACACCATGGCTTGGATCAGGCACACCTTAGTCTTCAAAGTGACATCTTTGCTTTTTAACACTTTAAAGAGGTCTTTTGCAGCTGATTTGTCCAATATAATACATCATTGGATTTCTTCCAAGGGCATTGATTGTGGATCCAAGTAAAATGAAATCCTTGACAGCATCAATATTTAAAAAGAACTGACTTTCTTAATTTACATACAATGCATGTTGTGGGATGACATCAAGAAAACAAATAGTCATTAAAAAAACAGGAAAGAAAGAAAAGATCAAAATGGATGTCAGAAGAGACTCCAAAACTTGCTCTAGCTAAAGCTAATGGAAGAAATGTCGATGTAATAGAGCTGAGTGGAAGATTTCCAAGGGCAGCTTGAGAAGACAAAGTGGAGTATTATAATGAACTGTGCAAAGACCTGGAGTTAGAAAACTAAATGGAAAGAATGCAGCGGAATGAATACTCCTTAGAAGCAAGGATGGTGAGACTTAATCTTAGGTACTTTGGGCATGTTATCAGGAGGGCCCAGCCCCTAGAGAAGGACATCATGCTTCATAAAGTAGAGAGTCAGCAAAAAAGGGGAAGGTTCTGAACAAGATGGATAGACACAGTGGCTGCAACAATGATCTCAAACATAGCAATGACTATGAGGATTGCACAGGTCTGGACAGTGTTTTGTTTTGTTATACACAAGATCACCATGAGTCAGAACCACTTGATGGCACCTAAAAACAACAAGCCATATAGGATTAGGATTAGGACCCACCCTGCTCTTGTATAACCTCATTTGATTTAACTGATAGTGAAAGGAAACCCTATTGCCAAACAAGGTTACATTCACAGAGATAGGGGTTAAGGACTTCAACACATCTTTTTTAGCTATGTAATTTAATCTATAGAAATAACTAATAATGAAAAAGAAAGGTCAAGTCTCATTTTTTTATGTTAATTATAAGATGGCTAATGAGGATAGAGGTGAAGTACATGTTTTGGTTTGTTAGTGCTGCGATAACAGACATACCACAAAAGGATGGCTTTGACAAACAGAGATTTGTTTTCTTACAGTTTAGGAGGATAGAAGTCTGAGTTCAAAGTGCCAGCTCTACAGGCTGAGTGAAGGTCCCTCGACTTTGGGCTTCAGCTCTGCCTCTTGCTCTCAGCCTACTGGAGCTGAAGGCATCTCTTAACTCAAGCAGGTGCTGACTGCTAAGGCTGACAAACTCAATGTTGACAAATAAAATGCACAATCCCACGATTATCAAGCAGCATGGCAGGCTACTAGTTCAAGTCCAGAAATAGTTCCAAGATTGGCAGAAAAGATGGCAGCCACTCACTGATAACTTGGCCAAATGTAGGACTCAAATGTGCCAAGAAGCTAGAGGTCTTTCTCAAAGTGTCCTCTCATATATAGAAGCAGGCCATATCCCTAAGGCAGCCACTCAGCTGCTCATAGTAGATTCTACCAGGGAGTTGATTACTCAGCCATTCAAAACGAGGCCTAGCCACGTTGACAGATAATCTTAACTACCACAGTATATGTATTTTTTTAATCAGACAGACTTAAGTTCAAAACCTAGTTTTTCCACACACTGGCTGTGTGTTCGTGGGAAAGTTATTTAAAATTTCTGTTTGCTTCAATTTACTCACTTGTATAACAAGTCAAACCTGGCTTTCAAGGTTTTATCTGCCAATTAATAGTTATGCAACTCTGTTGAAGTTAATAATCTCTCTAAAGCTAAATTTTATAGCTATAAGATGAGAATAATAATACCTATCTCTTAGTAGTTTTAGGAGGATTAAATCAATATTTTTGATATCTATATCTATATCTGACATGTATATAGATATATTGCAATTATATAATATATATGATAAACATATATGTATTTGAGATACATACATGTAAAAATTAGCTTATAAACATGAAAAGTATTCAAACCATGAGAAGTGAAAACAAAAGTTAAAATTAAAAAAATAATGTAACTTCCATAGTGATACTACCTTGGAAATCCAAGGAGGAGTCGCTATGAGTTGGATCCAACTCCACGGCAGTGGGATTATTTTCTATCAATTAAAACACCAAATGTAAAAAATTGCCTGGTGCATGCTGTTGATAACTGTGCAGAAAGAAGCACTCTCATACATTGTTGGTTGGGGGTAAAAATTGGTGAAATATCCTTGGAAAACAATTTGAGAATATCTATAAAAAAAAAGATGCACATACCAGTGGCCCCAAAATTTTCCTTTTTGAAATTTATTCTATGAGTGTAATCATACATGTTCACACAGATGTATCCATAAGGATGGCCAATGAAGCCTTGTTTGTGATAACAAAGTATTAGAAACAATTAAAAAAAATTCATCAATAAGAATAATTTAAAAAGTATGAAGTGGATAAGCTGTAATACTATGCAGCCAGTTAAAATGTACTGACAGGGAATTACCTTCAAGATATACTATTTGGTTAAAAAAAAAAAGTAACATAAAGAAAAATTCAAATTTTTTTTTTTTTTTTTTTAAAAAGGTCACTCTACACACATTCAATTATTTGACCAGGCAAAAAATATTCTTCTAAGGATTTACTGGAAGGTGAGTTTGTTTTGGAGAAAGGAATTTGGGTATCTAGAGTGAAATTTATTTTTCAACGTATACACTTTGGACTTTTTTTTTTCACACAAAGTGCTTATATTCCTTTACCAATTCAAAATTAATTTTAAAAAAGCAGGGACAATGCATTAAATATTGTAGCTGCTATTGCTATGATAGCTCTTCCTCCTATTATTATTAATTCTTAAAGTTGGGCTGCCACAGAGATTTCTGGGTTGCCCCAACATGAAAGATGTAGGACAGCAGAATGCAAAGTGGTTATTGTGAGATGACTTCTACACAGTGGTAGTGGAGACATAGAAGGCTGGGAATTCTGTGAAAGAGGCTGACCAAACAACTGGGCAATGGGCATAGGAATGGGTTAGAAGTCCCTGAGTGGTACAACTGGTTAAGTGCTTGACTATAGACCAAAAGGCTGGTAGTTGAAGCCCAGCCAGAGGCGCCTCAGCAGACAGGCCTGGTGATCTGCTGGAAGGGTACAGCCGTGACAACCCTGTGGTACAGCTCTACTCTGCACGCACGGGGTCGCCGTGAATCAGAATGAACTCAACAGCAACTGGTTTTTTTTTTTTTTTCTACTTTTCCATTTGGTTTGAAAGAGGTGAAGAGCAACCAAACCCTACACTAAATGCCCTTTAATATGAATTCACTGAATTCTCAACCTCTGAAATAGGTTATAATCCCCACTTTATAGATAAGCAAACAGAAGTTGAGTAGCTTGTCCAAAGCCACACTTTTGTTGTAAGGTTTGGTTTCTGTTTACCTCTTCAGATACTCAAAAGCCACTGCCTATCCCTAACACCCAAGACCCAGTTGTTTGGACTAGCCAGTGGTGAAACCAATGTCATAACCCTAGGAATATTATGCCAGAGGTCCTGTCACTAAACATGTTTATATGATCTTGTCTCTGTGAACTGTGTAGGGATCCTAGTGCTTTTTATTTTTTTTCCCTAAATTCCATTTTACACTTCTAATATCCCCACTAACAATAAGCATTCATTATTAGAAATGCATATCTACTCTGTGCCAACAGTAGGATTTGAAGATGTTTGTTGAATGCTCCTTAGAAGCAAGGACAGTGAGGCTTCATCTCACATACTTTGTTAGCAGGTGGGCAATTCCTGGAGAAAGACATCATGCTTGGTAAAGCAGAGGGTTAGCAAAAAAGAGGAAGACCTTCAAGGAGATAAGACTGACAGAGTGGCTGAAACAATGAGCTCAAACATGGCAACGATTGTGAGGACGGTACAAGACTGGGCAACGTTTCATTCTATTATACGTGGGGTTGCTATGAGTTGGAACTGATTCAATAGCACCTAACAACAGCAAAAGACGCTTCTTTATTCCTTGTTTGTGGTTTCCCCAGTTTCCCCTTTTAGTATTCCCTGAGGAAAGGATTGCTTCATGGAATCCAAACATGTCAGCCCTCCTAGTGGTTACTTATGGCTGTCAACATTTTTAATTAGGAAGGACAGCTCGGGGCAGAAACATATCCCAACACATCTCCAGACCTTCCAAACTTGGAACTACATGAGCAGCAACACACATGGTTTTATCTTAAGAGTTACTTTTACTTTGTTGACCAGTGCAATTAGAAAATGATCAAACACTCACATTTATTTGAATCAATTAAATACGCTTTTGGGAAATTCTTTTGATACTCATGAAGAATGTAAATTTTAGCACAAGTTTAGAGCACAGATGAAACATAGTCCACCAAGGGACACCTGGATGCAAGGACTGAATAAATTGGAAAGTTATTGTGGGAATCCTAATAAAGGAGCCCTGGTGGCGCAATAAGTAAAGCACTCGACTGCTAACCAAAAGGTCACCAGCTGCTCTTCAGGAGAAAGATGAGGCAGTCTGCTTCTGTAAAGATTACAGCCTTGGAAATCTTATTCCAATTCTACTCTGTCCTATAAGGTCATTATGAGTCAGAATCAACTGGAAAGCATGGGCCCCCTCCTAGTAATGCTCTCCATGGTAGAATAATTTAAAGTCTCAGAAATTTGGAAAGACAAAAGACCTAGGTAGTAATCGATTTAATTTGTCAAACTAGGGACTATCAGTTGGTAAATGGATATTTTTCTTTTGAAATTATATTGTAATAAAGGTATTTAAAGGCTTGAGACATTTTACAATCATTCTGCTGCAATATAATGGTTAATTTTAGGAGCCCTGTGAGTTTGATTTATATTTAACATTTTTACAATCTATATATAGGTTGGTCTTTAATAACCATTTATACATTGCTTCTTTTTATATAGGTCATGTATTCTCCTGGGAGAGTAACAAGA
Organism: Orycteropus afer afer; assembly: GCF_000298275.1. Classification (NCBI taxonomy): domain Eukaryota; kingdom Metazoa; phylum Chordata; class Mammalia; order Tubulidentata; family Orycteropodidae; genus Orycteropus; species Orycteropus afer. The sequence goes on along the minus strand of NW_006921603.1, from coordinate 8,644,628 downwards.
TTAGAAATAACAAATACAGTACAGAATAAATTAAAGTGCTTCAAACTGCATTATATAATTTCAGAAAATTGGTTTCACACTGAAATGTATAAATAAGAAAACCAAATGATTTGAAGGCAAAAAAAAAAAAAAAAATACCACCTCATATATGCATTTGAATTGCTGTTGGTTAGCCAAGTTTTATCCTCTGTGGTACTGGTAGCTTTTCATAGTGCTCCAGCAATGTGACAGTTCATTTGGGTCAATGTGGACATAATTATTATTATTTTTCTTTATTTCTGGTTGTTTAAAACAGCTAGCTTCATTTTCCTTGAAGATGAATAGCGTTTATTAGTCAAAATGTCAAAGGTGTATCGTAAAAGTAATTGTATTTTTATATATAATTCTCCACACTCTTGTATACAAAATGTTCTTATTATACTCTGTACAATAAATTCAGAGGCTGTTATGGGATGGGAGATAGCAAAATTGGGGCCCATACTTCTCTAATTAGTTAGGATAATAAAAGTAGGGCTTGGTTTCCTTTCACAGCTAAATGAAGGAGATACGCAGCTCTAGAGAGTCTATTATTCTGGCTGGTTTTGTTTGTTTCCGTGAAGTTTAGCGTCACTCTCCTTGCACTGAGTCCTCAGGCCTTTTTCAATTTTTCTATTCGTGCATTAAAGGCCTCTTCCTGTATTTGCAGCTTTTCGTTTATCTCAGTCTGTGAAGACAATCATAAAAAAGTGGTTATGATGGAGCTATCTTTTGCTGCACATTGTCTTTGTGGTTTTGACATACTATAGTGCCTAAAGACAGACATTATCCCTCACACACCTTCCTGTTTTGCAGACATAGCCGTGTTTCAGTCTGTAGTGATGTGATAACACTTTATCATACTTCTCTGCACATTCCCAATGTATAGCATGTCTGCTATGAACAGGAAGTGGTATTTCGACAGCCATTTTTCACATAGCCTTGTGTTAGAAGATAGGATAATTTATCTGTATTTTCAGACAGACTTTACCAATAAGCACCAAATCAGAATAACTGCTCTGGGCTCAGTTATTGCATTGTTGTTGGTCCCCCACCCTCTACAGTGGATGTTTTTGTCTCTTGGGTAATCCATTCTAAACAGGAACTCAGAAAGCTGCTCTTGTGAAATAACACAAATACTCTTAGAACAATTCTCATAATTAACAGTATTCATCATACATTATAGCTCTTGGAATTATGCCTTTCGCAGTATATTTTTGGTAGAAAGAAGTAAGTGACTGCTGACAGGTTTTAGTGATCGCATTTAGCCTCTAGAAGTGATATTCTGTGGACTAGCATTGCTACCTGCATAAATCCGGAAATACTTTCAGATTATTTGAACATTAGTAGTCCTGGAAATGTCTTCCCTTTTTCAAAGTGGGTAATAAAATTTTTTTCAAAGATACTAATGGTGGGGAACATAGTAAAATTGTTTTCTTATAGCTGGCTATTTGATTATTTTAAAAACTTCTACAAGTTTATGAGGAGTAATCTGTATATAAAAGTGTTAAGTAATTTAAAGCTTAGAATGTTAATATCTATGGCATAATTGAAGTCTTCAGGGTAACTGTTATGAGATTTTATTGTTTTAATTTAGATATAAAAATTTATACTATCAAATGCTGATTATATATAACCAAAAAAAAAAAAAAAAAAAACCTCACTGCTATCCAGTCTATCCCAACCCCTCCTTGGGTTTCTGAGGCAGTATCTTTCTGGAGGAAGATTGCCCAGTCTTCCTCCCAAGGAGTGGTTGATGGATTTGAACTGCCATCCTTCTGGTTAGCAGTCAAATGCCTTAGGCACTATGCTACCAGAGCACCTATATATATATTTAAAGAGTAACAATAATAGATAGTTTTGAAATTTCCACACTGATTATCTTATCTGATGAGATTTTGCTTTATCTTTATAATAAGAGCTGATAGTCCTGATAAGATTACATTGTTATTACTGGTGTGAGGTGCCTTTGAGTTGGTTCCAACTTCTAGTGACCTTATTTACAAGAGAACAAAACACTGTCTCTTGGTCTGTACAGCTTCCACATGAGCACTATTAAGTGTGCTGGAATTCTCATTCTTTGTAATTTTATCCATAACTTGTTATGATCCACACAGTCAAATGCCTTTGCATAGTCAATGAAATACAGGAAAACCTCTTTCTGGTATTGTCTGCTTTCAGACAAGATTTTTCTGACGTCAGCAATGATATCCCTCATTCTACAACCTCTTCTGAATCTGGCTTGAATTTTCCTGTCAATGTACTGGTACAACTGTTTTGAAAGTATCTTCTGCAAAATTTTACTTGCATGTGATATTAATAACATTGTTTGATAATATCCACATTCTGTCAGATCACCTTTCTTTGGAATGGGCCAGGTAGCTGTCTTCCAAATTTGGCATAAAGGTGTAAGTACTTCCAGCATTGCATCCATTTATCGAAACATCTCAATTTGTGGTTCCCTCCATTCCTGGAGCCCTGTTTCCAGCCATTGCCTTCAGTGCAGCTTCTTCTCCCTTCAACACCATCGGTTCTTGGTAATATGTCACCTTCTGAAATAGTTGAACATTCCCTAATTCTTTTTGGTACAAAGACTGTGCATTCCTTCTATGTTCTTTAGATGCTCCATGCATCATCCAATATTTTGCCCACAGAATCCTTCGGTATTGAAACTCAAAGCTTGAGTTTTTTCTTCAGTTCCTTCAGCTTGAGAAATGCTGAGCATGTTCTTCCTTTTGGTTTTTTAACTCCAGATCTTTGTACATTTCATAATAATGCTCTACTTTATCATCTTGAGCCACCCTTTGAAATCTTCTGTGCAGCTCTTTTACTTCACCATTTCTTCCATTGATTTAGCAACTGTCCATTCAAGAGCAAATTTCAGAGTCTCTTCTGACATCCATTTTGGTCTCTTCTTTCTTTTCCGCCTTTTTAATGACCTTTTGGGAGCTCTGGTGGCATAGTGCCCAAGGCATTTGACTGTTAACCAGAAGGCTGGTGGTTCAAACCCACCAGCCACTCCTCTACTTCCATAGTGATACTGCGCACTATGAGTCGGATCCGGCTCGATGGCAGTAGGTTGGATGACCTTTTGCTTTCTTCAAGTATGATGTACTTGATGTTACCCTTCGGCTTGTCTGGTATTTGGTCATTAGTGTTCAAGCCATCAAATCTGTCCCTGGGATGATTTCCTAATTAAGTGGGATACAATCAAGGACATACTTTGATTCTCATGGACGTGTTTTGATTTTCTTCAGCTTTAACTTGAAATTGCGTAGGAATAATTGATGATATATAATGCAGTCAGCCCCTGCTTTGTTCTAATTGATGATATTGAGCTTCTCCAGTCTCACTGTCCACAGATGTGGTTAATTTGATTCCTATGTATTCCATCTGGCAAGGGCCACATGTATATTCACCATTTATGTTGTTGAAAAAGGTATTTGCAATGAATGAGTCTTGAAAAATTCTACCACGTGATCTCCAGGATTGTTTCTATTACCAAGGCCATATTTTTGAACTACCGATCCTTTTTCTGTTTTCCAACTTTTGCATTTTAATCACCAGTAATATTAATGCATCTTGATTGCATGTTTGATCAACTTCAGACTGCAGAAGTTAGTGAAAATCTTCCATTTCTTCATTTTTGGCATTAGTGCTTAGTGCATAAATTTGTCTAACTGTTGTATTACCTGCTCTTCCTTGTAGGCATGTGGATATTATCCTATCACTGTCAGCATTGCACTTCAGGATAGATCTTAAAATGTTCTTTTTTTAATGATGAATGCAACTCCATTTCTCTTCAATTCATTATCCTGGCATAGTAGACCATATGATTGTCTGATTAAAAATGGCTAATACCAATCCATTTCAGCTCACATTAAAAAGTAAATCATTGTTGTGAAGTTAGTTCCAACTCATACTGACTCCTCCTTGGGTATCCAAGGTGGTATCTCTATAGAAGCAGATTGCACAATCTTCCTTCTGAGGGGTGGCTGGTAGGTCTGAATCACCACCCTCTAGTTAGCAATCCAATGCCTTAGGTGCTACACCACCAAAGCTTACATTAGTATAAAAAAATTTGAATTCTCACATGGTTCAAGTTGTATCAAGTATTTGCATCAAGCTCTGGCTTCTGGCTTCTTATCTTTTATGTCTTTGGTAGTTTGGTGGAGGTGGCAAGCAGGGATGAAAAATGGTCCTCCAGGAGTTCTATCATTTCTTCCCTAAACCCAAAGCCCACTGTCATCGAGTTGATTCCAAATCATAACGACCCTCATAGAGTTTCCAAGGCTGCAACTCTTTATGGAAGCAGACTGCCTCATCTTTTTTCCGTGGAGCACCTGGTGTATTCAAACTCCTGACCTTGTGGTTAGCAGCTGAATGCCTTACCTCAGCACCACCAGAGGAGTCACTAATCCTCTCATGCAAAGGTTTTGGTATAATGAAAGGAGTCAAAATCTAGGAGTGTAAAACTTATGCTTTAATTTCAGTATGCAGGCTTGGGCAAGTCATTTAACCATCTTGGGTATTAGTTCTTATCTGAAAAATCAGTATTTGGACTAGGTAACATATAATACACCCTCTCACTTTTAAATTCATGAATTTTAACTTCCAATTTTGTGATATTCTTCACTAGTGCCATATATCATTGATATGATATCATGAAATCTTTTAAAAGTATGTTATTTGTGTTTCATTAAAAATAAATTTATGGCATATGTTGGGCCATGTAGAGATTGCAGTGATTTGGAAAACTATTATTGTCATAAGTGTAAAGGATTGGGAACCATTGCTCTAACTCAACAATTGGCTCTTTCTACTTTCAATTAATATTCTTCCATATCCACCAAAAGTCTTGTTTCTTCTCAACTAAGGAGAAAGATCATTCCCAGCTTCTGCTTTACTACCTAATCAGGGTTTTCAGATTAACCTGGAAATCTTTGTGGTATTTCACTGAAACAGAATTCATCTAATCAAGAGTGGGCCTTTGGGAAAAGATTCACGAAGGTAAAGCGTATATCTAATAGAAGGATACGCTGAGAGAAAATAACCTTTTGAATCTCTATATGGTGATGATCAGAGCTTCAGTTCAAGCACCATCAGCACACTCTAGACCAAAAGACTCCATAGTTAGTCAAGAACTGGTTGTCATCAGTTTGTCATGCTTCCTTGTGTCCTAAAGAATAGTCCTGAATAGAAGAGCTATCCTACAACCACTAGGGCTGGGGCTAGTTCTGTTTACTTTTAGGAAAGAATGGAAAACCCATTATCTGTTTTCAATAACTCCTCATTGACCATTACCTTGAAGTGGTCTCATGCTCAGTTTTTCTAATTTGGATGCTTCATGTTGACCTAGAAATACTGAGGGTCCCCCAGTTGCAAACTTCCCTCAAAGTTTTTACATTATTTTACCATATTCTTTAGACAGAGCCAATAGCTAATATTTAATGCAAGGATTTATTGTTAGCATTGATATTTCTCTGAAATGCAATTCTTTAACTATATTAAAGTTTGCTCTATTGGGTATAATTTTTATTATACAAGTCAGGGCCAAAATAACTTCATTTTGAATGTATCTTTAAAATGAAAATGCCTACACTATATAGGTTTAAAAAGTTTGCTCTATTCAGTTTAATTTTAATTAACATCTCAGGGCCAAGATAACTTCATTCTTAATAAATCTTTAGAACTATAAAGTGAGCCAATGGGAAACTAAATTGATTTAATGGTACATTAAAAAAGCTTAAGGATTCATACCACATTTTCAGAAATTTCTGGATTATAGAAAATGAAATATGCCTGTAACCACTGGAAAAAGAGCTCTGAAAAAATTAAACTTAAAATGTGGATTCTCTACTGCCTTTCCTCTAAAAATTTTAGTTACTGTATGACTTTTAAAAAAAAGGAAAAGAAAAACTATGAAAAATTTGAAAACATCTAATAAATAATAATTCATTAAATTTTGCTACACTCAAGGAAAGCAGGTTGGTGTATTCAAAAAGCTTATATACACTAACCACTGACATCTGACATGCAGCTACCTTTGAAAAAGGATGTGGCAGTTTTTAAAGCCAGGAACACTGGAAGGCAGGTTTTAGAAGTGGAAAATAACTTACTCATCTAAAACAGGAGGAGAAATTTAGGTAAGCAGAGAGTAATTACCAACTTGGAATTTGACCAAGACACAAGGGTAAACACTGAAAAAGTGCCACACCACGGGAGTATTTAAACCCAAAGTAGTCTGGTTGTGATATTAGAGGTTATGTGGTTTTTGTGGATAACACTGGAATTAGGACTAGAGCCCAGTTCCCAGCTCCCATTCAGAGCCTTTCATCAGTTTCCGACCCTGGAAACTCTGGACAAATGACTTAGTCTTTTTGCATCTCATTTTTCAATTTGTTCATCAGGGGTGGTGCCTGCCTAAACTGCATGGAGTTTACTAGGATTATTGATAGAAAACACACAAAGCAGTTTTCTATCTTGAAACAATGTATAAATCCACATCATTATGCTATTTTATAGAAAACTTGGCAGTCATTTGGCCCAGGCTGATGTCTGTGAATCTACTTAATATGGAAATGACTATGGCACCTAAAGGATCCCCATCCCTCACCTCTGGTCCAAATTCTTCCTACGCCTAATTACATTTAGATGAGCAAGCTAATGAACTTCTAAGCCCAGGAAGGATGGCTTCAGGCCAATAGGGCGATAACACACACACACACAGCAATCATATTCTTTCTGTTATAGAATAGTGTGGTATAAATGCTGCAGACTCTAGTATTCCAAAAAACAAAAAAAAATTCAACGCATAGTTGAAAAACATACTGTGCACTACATGGAACATGGATCTGTTAAAGATGTTTTCAATTTTGGGGGCCTGCTAACAATTCTATTACTGTCTAGTAGTTCCTCAGCAATAATTTCAGAGTCGCAAGATCGCAAGGAGCCCAAGGCCATGATTATACATAAACTATATTTAGATGAAATGTTATCAAATCTAAAAAGGAGATATGTTCTGAACTCAGCTTAATTCAACTGCACTCTGCCCTTCCACACAGTAACCAGTTATTACATTCATGGGGTTGCTAACAATAAAGCTTTGTGTAAAACGTGTTCTTCCACTATTTCTGGTAAACACTAAACACCCCTTATTAAGCTTAGGACTTTGGCTGATTCTGTTGGCAACAAATCATTAAATGTTCATGTAAATAGTTCAATAACATTAGATGATTAAACAAGTAACAAGGTATACTTATGCCAGCTAATCTTTTGCTCTTTCTACGTTAGTTGTTAGTACAGTGTGCTTTTTATATATGGTCTCACATTCAGATAAAAATTCAATCCTACCCTGACGTGCATTAGTATTTTAAATATGCAGTATGTTGTCCAACTGATCCATGGTAATTTCCAAAATAAATTATAAATTCAGTCAAAATATGCAACTCACTTATTTGATCATTTTGCTCAGGAAATGATGAGAACTCCTACAAACCTTTGTGTTGAAGTAAACACAGTTTTCTTTTTTTAATAGAACAGAAAAAAAATTAAGCACAAAGCTAAGTTGACTTACAAGTCACTTGCAGTCACCATTTTCATGCAACCACTGGTATAAATTGCTTAGCTATTAGTGATATGTGCAAAGGAACAAACTATCTGAAAGGAAGTTCCAAGACTTGAAATTGAAAGTCCTTAAAAATTTGGTGAGAAGACTCAGCTCAAAATTATGATTTGGTCCTCAGTGTTTACCGTTTGCAGATGTACTCAAATTACCCCTGCATGAGCAATGTTTATAGTGTGACAAGGTATGAAGTTTTATTGTGTTATTATTTTTAGTTTCAATGGTTTTATAAACTGATAACACACACCACCCTAGATGCTGTTGATGTATCGATTTTGTGATCTTCTAAATCTCAGATGACTCAATTGAGAGTTATGTCAAGACGTTCAATTGAACTCCTCCATCAAAAACATCACTCTTGGTTGCAGAGTGTGTGTAGTGTTTATAGACATTAAGGTTGAGCTTGACTAATTGGTAGTAAAATCAGTGAGCACAATGTCTATATTGAATACCTGAATGCTGATTAGAACATCATCTGTGACTTGACTCAGCACTGATCTGATATCTTCAATGGTGAATCCAACTAAAGGGTCCATGTCTGATGCATCAGTTTCCGGCTGGTTCTCCTCAGGGCCTTGTTCTTGATCCAGACTCTAGAATATTGAAAGTAAACAACATTCAACTGATTTCTGGAACGTTCAATGAATTTCATGTAACCTCAAACTTCTATCAGCTCTTTTCTACCATAAACTCTGTCAATCTGGAGGGTGTTTTGATTTAACACTACCCTGCATTTTCATTATCCGTTAACGCCATGTTGCTGTGAAAGCAGTGCCTTCTTTTGGGAGAGTAAAGATGTAGCGTAGGGAGGATGGAGTGGAAGAGATTAAAACTGCCAAATCACTCTCAACTGTGAACCAACATTGAAAGAAATATTTTATATTTTTTTAGGAAAAATCAGAAGGAAAAAAATTGGAAGCAATTTGGTTTCTCCCCGCCCCTCCCCCAACACACACTTTAGAGAATGTAAACCTGAGGCAGGGTGAACTAAAAGAAAAAAAAAAAAAAAAAAAGGAAGCATACCTTCAGTTCTGTAACTGATGTTGGGGGTGGCATAATGAATGTTGAGTAAATATCAAATGAAATTCCTTCTTCCAGAGGATCTGGGAAAGGACTATCTGCAGCCTTTGCGACTTCTACCACTTGCTGGAGTGGAAGAAAAACTGTATTATGACATAGCCTTTGGTGAGTAACCACATTTCAGCCAATTCCCTAATAATGTACCATAATTGCAAGTCTATTATCTTTTAAGTGCCATCTCTTCTGTGAATTCTTAAGGTCACTTGCCCTCTTGGTTCTCTAGTGCTTTTTTGCACTCCATATCTTACTTATAATAAGGATTTTGTCCTTTCTACAATTTTCTTTTAAGATCAAGAAGGTAGCATGTTAGGGTTGAATCCTTTCACCATACTTATTCAATCTGTATGCTGAGCAAATAATCCGAGAAGCTGGACTTTATGAAGAAGAGTGTGTGGTATAGGAGGAAGATTCATTAACAACCTGTGATAGGCTGACAACACAAATTTCCTTGCTGAAAGTGAGGATGACTTGAAGCACTTACTGATGAAGATTGAAGATTATAGTCTGCAGTATGGATTGCACCTCAATATGAAGAAAACAAAAATCTCCAGAATTGGACCAATAAGCAGCATCATGGTAACTGGAGAAATGATTGAGGTTGTCAAAGACTTCATATTACTTGATTCTACAATCAATACCAATGGAAGCAGCAGTCAAAATATCAGAGGACGTACAGCATAGGGCAAATCTGCAGCAAAAGACCTCTTTCAGCTGCTGAAGAGCAAAGATATCTCCTTGAAGCCTAAAGTATGCCTGACACAAGCCATGTTATTTTCAATTTCCTCATATGCATGTGAGAGCTGGACAATGAATAAGGAAGACCGAAGAAGAGTCGATGCTTTTAAGTTGTGGTGCTGGAGAAGAATGCTGAAAGTACCATGGACTGCTAAAAAAACTAACAAATCTGTCCTGGAAGAAGTGCAGCCGGAATGCTCCTTGAAAGCAAAAAGGGCCAGACTTCATTTCACCTGCTTTGGTCATGTTGTAAGAAGGAATCATTCCCTGGAGAAGGGTATCATGCTTGGTAAAGTGGAGGGTCAATAAAAAAGGGGAAGGCCCTCAACAAGATGGATTGGCACAGTGGCTGCAATGATGGCCTCAGATCCTGTGAGGATCGTGGAGCTGGCACAGGACCAGGCAGTGCTTCATTCTGCTGTACATAGGGTCGCTATGAGTCAGAGACAACTCGACGGCACCTAACAACAACAACAACAATTTTATCTCCTTTCTATACTTTGTGGTTTAAGACCAACAAGTTTGAAGATCAAAATCTGGAGATACATAAATTCATCAAATTATTACCATCCTGTGAAACTTGCAAAAACCATGAAATCACTGTACCTTAATTTCCAACTTCTCCACAATGTCTCAAGTAAATCTGCATGATAAATTTCATTATTTAAAAATTAACGTACGGGAATCTTAAACATTACCATATCTAAAAATGGTGTACATTTTCTGGGAATGTACTGGGACGTTAAATATTGGTGGCTTAGTGCCGAAGGCACTTGACTGCTAACCAGAAGGCTGGCAGTTCAAACCCACCAGCCACTCCTTGGAAGGAAGATTGTGCAATGTACTTCTGTAGTGATACTGCCTCAGAAACCCAAGGAGGGGTTGTCTGTGAGTTGGATCCGACTTGATGGCAGGGTGTTGCGTTGCATTGCTATAATATAGTGTCTATTTTCCTTTTAATTATTCATATTAATTTTAACTTGACTTTATAGAAGCACTGATGTGTCCTAATTTTATAGGCAAGAAAATTTGGAAACAAAGGAGTTACATGATTGGCTTAAGGTTAGATGATTACTTATAGACAGGGCCAGGAGTTACAACTTGGTGTGCCTACTTCCTGGCCTAGACAGTTTTCAGTACAGTGTAATATGTCATACTTGGAAATTATTGATATTATTAAGCATTTAATTTTTATTTTACTAGGTGTTAAATCTAATTCTAGATTTTATCTTAAATTCATTTATCTTAGGTTGACTCAATGATAATCAAAATAAAATACTGAGAAAACATGTAAGAACTGTTCTTTTCTCTCATTACATTCATAAGCGATTTTTTTTTCCTAAATTGGCTATACAAACATTTTCATTTTCCCACAAAGTAATTTGTACATTTTTCCACTCTAGTATTTCATCCTTCCACATTTTCTATTGCTCTTTATTTTATCAGGCTAGGGAAAGAAAAACAGCTCAACGTATTTTAGAGCCTTCTGAAACATTATAGGTAAAATAAATAAACTGCACATGGGAATCCAGAGATAAGGGGAGATGATGAGGCATTTACTTATTGGTATAGATTTTAAGGTGAGGTGAGAAACAGAAAGTTTAAAGAGGTGAGTGAGATTTCAATAGAGAAATAAAAAGAAGAGAGAAAGGAATTGACTGGAGTTTATGGAACACTGAAGGCTTAATGCGAGGTTGTAATAAAGTATTTTCTTTAAATGAAGCAGAATTTTATCATGCCTGCTGTTGTCAAATTTGTTTTGTTTTTCCATGCACGGAATAGGCTTTTGTTATTTTGCCTTCATTCCCAGTGGAAATTCTCAACAGACTGCCTCTCCATCCTTTCTTCTATCTGAAAAAACCAACCAGTTGCCATCAAGTTGTTTCTGGCTGTCTTAGTTGTCTAGTGGTTCTATAACAGAAATATAAAAAGTGAATGGTTTTACGAAACAAAAATTTATTCTCTCACAGTTTAGGAAGCTGGAAGTTCAAATTCAGGGCACCAATTTAACGGGAAGGCTTTCTCTCTCTGTTGGCTCTGGAGGAAGGCCCCTGACTTCTTTCAACATCTGTGAACCGAGCATCCCTTGGAGCTCTCCATGTGTCTTGCCATCAATCTTTCCTTGGGTCTGGGAGGTGCTCAGCACAGAGATCCTGGGTCCAAAGGATGTCCTCTGCTTCAGGCTTTTCTTTCTTGGTGATAGGAGGTCCCTCACTCTCTGCTTGTTTGTTTAATCTTAAGTTTATATCTCAAAAGAGATTGACTCAAAACACAACCTAATCCTGTAGATACATCCTACTTCATTAACATAACTGCCTCTGATCCTGCCTCATTAATATCATAGAGGTGACTGTAGTTAGATGCCATCAAGTCAGTTTCAACTCATGGTGACCACATGTATAACAGAATGAAACACTGCCAGTCCTGTGGCATCTCTCATAGAGTTAGGATTTACAAAATATAGGATAACTACATTAGATCACAAAATGGAGGATAATTAAATAATACCAAGAATCATGGCCCAGCCAAGAAGATACATATTTTGGGGGGACATAATTTGATCCATAACACCAACTCATGGTGACCTGATGTATGTCAAAGTAGAACAGTGCTCCTTAGGGTTTTCAATGGCTGATTTTTCAGAGTAGGTCACAGGGCTTTCTCCTGAGGTGCCTCTCAGTGTACTCAAACCTCCCACCTTGTGGTTAGCAGCATAGTACATTAACCATTTGCACCACACAGGGACTCCTCATCTATCTGATGATATACTTAAATGTAAATAGATATTTGTATTCAAGTTTCTCATCCACCCCTCATACCTGTCCCCACCCCATTGCTACTCCTCATGGTCTGGATTTCATTACAAGGCTCATCTGAATTAATTGCTAAGTACTAAATTTTCCTGGTCTTTGCACTGTGGAGTGTATGTGTATGCATGGGGCAGTGGACTGACAACTTGGAACTCCCCGGCTCCACATGATCATTTATTTGTTGGAGTGAAGCTCACATTTATCCCAAGAACATTAAGTTCTGACTGAAAACTTCAGGGAGAGTTGGGCTTTCCTTTTTGTGATTTTTATTAGTGCAGGTCATACAGCTATTATTTTGATTTTATTTGTGCACTAAAACTGGGGGTGAAAAATTTCTTTCCTTCAGTGTGTTTTGCATACTATTATTGAACCAAAATGTAGCTATGTTTTTCACTTCCATGAAGAATTACACTTAGCTACAATTCTAAAATACTGTATGAGAAAAAAATGCCTACATTTTAGAGAAGGGAAATGTCTTTTCATTAATAATAAGAAAGTACACTATCAAATATATAGTTTGAAATAAACATAATGCCCAGAAGCATCACAGCAATTTCCCCCCATATGTAGCCTTAAAAAAAAAGTTTAAGAAAAATTAGAATCAATAATTGTGAGAGCACAAAGCCAGCAAGTATGTTTAAAGGAGATCGTCTGATGCAATACTTTCTTTAAAAAAGTACAATTAGGCCTTTGTATTTTTTTTTAACAAAACCTCATATTTTACAACATCATTGGTTCTGTAATAAAATCTATTTAAAACAGAGAGACATGGTCAGCTTTATTAAGTTAGATTTTCTGAAAGAACATTATAATTTCCTCAAGTCTATGAATAGTTGAAACAAATTAAATAAAGCTACTTTTATAACTATTTTTATACATACATTCCTGTAGAATTCTAATTGTCTCGTTTTTTTTTTTTTTTCTCCTCAAAAGCCTAATATATTACCTCTTAAATCTTGGAAAATAAAAACAGGAAAAGGATAAAGTATGTTTATTAAGCAAGCACTCCTACTTGGTACCCTGATTTTGCACCCCCTTGTTCTATAGTAGCACCCATAATCTTCAGATCAGGAAACAAAAAGGAAGACTTTAAGTGACTTGCCTGAGGCCTATGCTGAGATTAAAAATCAGGAGTTTCTGATTATAGACATACATCCATTTGGCCAAATGATTGGTTTTGCTTGACTTTCAAATACCCCCTAAATATTACTTTGAATGTAAAGCAATAAATGTGTTTCTCTTGCCATTTTTGAATGCTTGCACACAAATGGATATAATAAAAACAATCATGTTGTTCCATGTGAATGCCATTTATATTTTTTCTGATAATGAGCAGGCCATTTGAATGAAGGTGAGTGCATTAAAAGCTCTAATAAAGAAGAGAATAGATTTCTAAACAGAATAATTGACTGTTAAGTGAACATACAATAAATAACATCTACAGATGTGGTTGCAAGAAAATTAGTTTTGCATAACTTACCAATATACATTTCCCCCAGATGTTATCTGTTACATGAAAATTAACTTAAGTTACTTATATTATTCATTATGTGCACATTGCATTACTGTTATTTAAGATGGTTTATAATCAGAGCTTTAGTTGAATTGTGCTGTGGTATTTAAAGAATATCAAGTAAATGGCTTTTTGGCATAATTTAATACTCATGAGTACAAAATTTCATTGCTGAACACTATGTAGATTTAAAGAATTTGAGGTCTTTACTTATAAGCCAAATGAACTCACTAGAAATCTTTTAAGGAATTGCATATTTAATATGAAATGGACATTTACCATGGGAATAGATGGTTGGAGTTCTGAACCCTCCTGGACTAAGTACAAGGTCAGTTTGGGTCTAAAAACATGCTTAGAGGAATTAGGACCTACTCTGACATTCTATTGTGTTTAAGAATATAAAAATTTTATCTGAAAATTGTATTACTTCATACTTCCTTTTCCTACTTTATTTATTAATATTATTGGGTTCATTAACTCTGGTTTATTGTTTTTTCTTTAGAAGTGCTTCTTTGGAGAAAGGATTTCTTTAAATTTGTGGGTAGTGTTTGTACCCCCAAATTTTATAATTAAGTGGCAATTCTTAAGTTATCAAATTCAATTACATAATTATTCAAGATACTAAAAAATATCATTGAGATTACAACTTTCCACTATTTTGAATGGCAGAAAGCAGGATAAATCTGTTCAATCTTTTTTGAGCTACAGGCACACAGACAAAAAGCTGGTTTGCTTTAAAAAGACATTTGTTTGGATTTGTCAGCTTGATGACTTCATATGTAAACCAGAACTTACTAAAAAATGTAAAAGTTTCAGAAAGACAAACTTAATTGCAAACTTTCTCCAATTTTAACTGAGGTAAAAAGGCATGGAAATTCTTGTAATATTTTAACTTCTTTTCCCCCTTGAAAAAAAAGGCATTATTCATTTGCAAGTATAATTTAGAAGTACTTTGTGTAGTTCTGGAAAATTTTAACCAAAAATTGTAACCCTCTGTCCACAATTCACTACACATAGAGTCACAACATATGAATGCCACCTGCAAAATGCAATAAACTTTTCTAATGTCATAGTGTGTCATAAATTTAAAATGAAAAGAGAGGAACTTTAAAAGCTAAGATTATCAGAGAAATTTTAATTAATTCATTCTAGAGTATTTTTCTTTCGTGGGGCCATTATAGAACTTCTTAATACATTTTGTAAATGTAAAGTATCAATTCTGCTACAAGAGTCCTCCTCCCCCTTAGCATTTTTGACTTGGAAATAAATTTGCAAATGCAGCACATTGATTTTCTTTTCTATGCTTAATATGCAGTATTTACATTTTGAAAAGGTTCAAAATGTTGCCAGGCTTCTGAAGGGTATGAATAGACATCTAATAGCAACTTCTATTTTTATCCACAGCCTACTGGTAGTTTGAACATTTATAACTTAATAGAGCTTCGAGACCTTCAAATCCTCACGTTAATCACCTAAACATTGAACACAGTACAACAAGTTAGGACAGGATATGAAGACTACCCTTCTTAGGTGAAGCTTCAAGAAGGAATTTAATTTGCCATGCCACAGTAAACCAATTTGCAATCTGGCTAGGACTACTGGCCAGGACACGCCAGTTAACACCTTGTGTTTTATATATATATATATCTTGATTCGATCTTGTTTCACTTGGACTTGAAATAATAATAATAATAATAAAGTCATACAATTAAAGAAACTGATTTCAGAGTATTTTAGATATCTTTAGTATTTTTCTGACACTCTGCTTAGGGACAATAGCACAATTTAAGGAGAAACCTGACTACGCCTATTTTAATGACCTCAGACATTAAAATCCTCTCTATTGAATGTGAAAGGCAGTGTCTTCTTGTAGCATAAATGCAATTTAAAAGATAAGTGTTTTGGTCTGGTTGTTGTACAAACATTTCCTCAGGGTTAAAACAGTTCTTCACACACTCAGACATTTCCTAAAGATGGCAATAATCAGGAATATAGATCACTGAATAATGGCCTCTTAAGGTGGCTCTATTCCTAATTGTGTCATGCCAAGAAAATCTCTAGGCCTCAGTTTGTTTATCTGTAAAAGAAGGATAATAACAATCGCTACCTGGCCACTTCATGACAACTTCATGACAATTCAACAACAACTTGAATTGTTTCAAGCACAAATTATATAATGTGGATGATAATGCTGGGAGTTCTTCAAAGCAAAGGCATTATTGAAGCCCAACATGTGTTGTTATTATCATTTATAATTACAGTTATTATTGAAAGAATCTCTTTATAATGTCAGCATTGGAATAGATTGGAGTACCTCTCTTGAGGACACTCACTGTTTCATGGTTCCATGGTATTTTTATATGTAATCGTTAATATTGCCCAAGTAGTGCTATTAACATAGAAGGATCTGTTAATGAGGACCCGCCATTGCTCTGTATCCATATAGTCACAGCCTTTAAAATATCAAACACATAACCAGGGCCATTATCATGGATTTAATTGTGACCCCCCCACACACACACAAAATATGTCAACTTGGCTGGGCCATAATTCTCAGTGGTTTGGCAGTTATGTAATGATATAATTGCCCCCCATGATGTGATTTTATGTGATCAGCCAATTTGCTGTAAGAGAATTAGGAATGGATGCAGCACCCTTACTCAGGTCATAGCCCTGATCTGATGTAAGGGGTATGGACTACATCACCTTTTTTATCTTATAAGAAATAAAAGGAGAGCTGGAAGTGAAATGGGTCCTTTGGACCCTGGGTCACTGTGCTGAGACCCTCCTAGACCCAGGGGAAGATTGATACCAAGACACATGGAGATCTTCAAGGAATGTCAGGCCCACATTGTTGAAAGGGGAAAAGGACTTTGCCTAGAGTGGACAAGAAGAGAAAGACTTCCCTGAGAGCCAGTGCCCTGAATTTGGACTTCCAGACTCCTAAACTGAGAGAACAATTTTTTTTTTTTCTTTCATTAAAGCCATGCACTTGTGGTATTTTGTTATAGCAGCACTAGATAACTAAGACAGCCGTCTTATTTGAAGAGTTCCTTGAAAGACTCAAACAAATTCTCTTTTTAAACCTGTTGTTGTTGTTGTTGTTATGTGCCGTCGAGTCGGACCTGACTCATAGTGACCCCTCCTTGGGTTTCTGAGGCAGTATCACTACGGAAGTAGATTGCCCCATCTTCCTACCTAGGAGTGGCTGGTGGGTTTGAACCGCCAGCCTTCTGGTTAGCAGTCAAGTGCCTTAGGCACTATGCTACCAGAGCTCCTTTTTTAAACCTAGATAGTACATAATAATTAGGTAGGTATGTGGCATGATCAGACCTAAGGCAAATCATCTATTAAAGGAAAATGTTTACACTTAACTTTCAAAATTAGGAAATATGTCTCCCCAAATTTATCACTTTCTTAATCTTTTTTTTTTTTTTATTTTTAGTAAAAAATGAGTCCTGTGGTTGCCCAGATTAAGCTCATTTAAAAAGACTCCTTTTTACAAATTTTGTCAAAAGTAAGGGCTAGGGCACACAGGGCAAACTTCCACTACAAATGTCTTGTGAAAACTAAATGGCAAAGCTGTTGAAACTACTGAGTTTGATTCTTAGATTAAGCTTATCTGCAGCTTCGTCAGGGTGAGAAAAGGAAAGTATGGTTCCATTATAACCCATTAGAAAATGCTCAATGCCTTTCAAAAATATTGTCTAGAAGCTATTCAGAGTATATTTGTTTTAGTTACTATGTTATACTCTAAAAGATACACCCTTGAACTAAGTGTAAGGTATTTCAAACCCTTCTGGGGAGTTCTATTTAAATTTCAAGATTTTAATATTTAAAAATCGAGGAGATAATCCAAATTTTTTCTTTTCAAAGAATTCAAAATTAAAATACAAGTATCTGTTAATTAGTCAATATAAATAAAGTTGAGTAATGCAATTATCTTTGTGGAATAATGTTTAGAAATGTACCAAATATAAACTTAAAAATTTGATTCTACATGTATTGAATTTTAATTACATCTTATGATAGCTTATGCAAAGATAAAACTATTTCCTGGCTTTCATATTTGAGAAGACTCTTTTTGAATAAGTACCTGTAATTTAAAGAAATCATATGAGATAATAAGTCATATTGGTTAGAACAAAAACTACAGTAGAAGAACCTAGGTCCTTGGCTCTAATCTTTCTTTTCTTCTTCTTCTTTTTTTTTTATGGACTTCCTGTTATTTTGACAGTTTAAACTACCTGAATAAGAGGAGGCTGAAACCATTTGGATAAAGCTATACATATAATTTACTTAACTTCAAAGCATACTGATTGAACTGCATTTCAGTGCTGAAATCATCCATTGGAAAGGAAAAAAAAAACAAAACAGCTTCTTAAAACTACATTGGAACTAATTTCATTTAAAAATAAAAAGCTTTTTTTGGGCCAAACTAGAATGTTTGTAAAGTGGTAAGAAATCTTTAGAGAAGTCAACGTAATATTGTTAGTCCTGACCTCCTAGACCCAAGATGTCTATTTTAAGTAATCTGACATTAAAAATGTGCTGACAAATATAGATTTAAAAAACAACACAGGAAGTTGTAAATCAGCTGGTAACCCTTAGCATCAAGGAAATAAGAGACCACGAAAATGCAGTCATTTACTTTAGTCAACCTCAACCTTAATTTTTAACTAAAGAAAATTTGCAAAAGGCATGATGTTTACATTTTGGATATTTTATTCCTAGTTTGTGTGTTTCCTTTTTCTTCAGTTGGCTCATAAATTATTACAAGGAAGCGTTGTCATAGTTAAAAATATTTCTCTCTCTGCTTAGCATCCTCTAACCTCTCTTCACTGCTTTTTAAATATTCAATAACTGATTTTTTTTTTTTTTTTTTTAACTGCATTAGGCACTCTTCTTTGGTGAACAGGGCAGATTTTTTTTTTTCCCTTTGGGAGAAATTGTTGCCAATTACTCCCATGTGTCTTCTCATCTAAAAACAGGGCTCTCTTCAGGGAACCCAAGCCAGGAGAGCAACCTCTCATTCCAAACACAGGGAAGATCATTATTTCATTACTTCAGTGACCTGAAAGGAGTCATATTTTTCCTTGTAAGGATTAACTAGGTACTCCAGAGTTCCTGGCCTCTTCATGGAATCTGAATTCTTGGAAATCAGCTATAAAACTGATTTTGTGGACAATTCTCAAGAAGGACCTATCACCTACAATATGTAAATCATGCTAGTTTAATTACAAACAAGCAAACCAAAATAACAGCAGCTGTGAACACTTCGGGTAGTATCTTTATCCTAAATTTGAATGTTTTAGAAACCTGGATATTTTCCTTTAAATGTGTGGCCAGAGCCCTGGATTGGCTCTGCCACTCTATAAAGTGTATTTCTGAGATATGGTTTCTTCATTTGCAAAATTGAGAGCTGGACTAGGTCAACTCTAGTCAAGTTACAGATGTTCTATCCTCTGATACTAAATTTCAAGTGGCTTTTTCTCTATTTATTCAAGAGTCAAAGTCACCAGCCTGTGCAGATCATCACGGCATTTCCCTGCCGTGATGTAGAAGAATATTTAGATTACATACTCAGTGTTTACTGGAATCTTAGACAGGCTGTAACTTGTCCAATCATTCTACTTAATTATCTTCCTCAAACCTGCTCCTCCCCCATTGTCTTTCTCTCTCAATGACATCACCAGCTTCTCAGTTACCAGGCTCAAAAACTTGAAGTTATCTTCAATTGTTCTCTATACCATGACTCTTATATTAAATCAGTCAGAAAGCTCAATGGGGACACCTCCATGAGGTCTGTCACATCTGTTCCCTTCTTTTCATGACAGGTACAATCTACAGCACTCATATCCCAGTTCTGGCTTTCACACACCTTGAACTCCAGCCACACTTGACTACTCACTGTTTCCCAATATACACAGTGCCTGGAACAGATTGGGTACTTAATACATCTTTGTTATATATATATATATATATATATATATATATATATATATATGTAGTAGAAGAATGCTAAGAGTACCATGGTCTGCTAAAAGGACTAACAAGTCTGTCCTGGAAGAGGTGTAGTCTAAATGCTCCTTGGAAGTGAGATGGATTGACACAGTGGCTCAGATATAGCAAGGATCATGAGGCTGGCACAAGACTGGGCAGTGTTTCGTTCTGTTGTGCATTTTTTTTTTTGGGGGGGGGGAGAAACTGTTGCCAATTACTCTCATGTGTCTTCTCATCTAAAAACAGGGCTCTCTTCAGGAAGTACCCAAGCCAGGAGAGCAACCTCTCATTCCAAACACAGGGAAGATCATTAATTCATTACTATGAGTCGGAGATGACTTGATGGCACCTAACAACAACAACTTTCTATCTATCTATCAATATAGATATATATAAAGAATGGATAAAGGGTATTCTCCCAGCCTCTTGTATGGTATTTGTCTCATTGTAGTTTGAATTGTAACCATGTCTAAATGCTCTCTCTGCTATTTTGTGGAAGCAACTTGAGGGCAGGAACCACGCTTCATTCATCTTGAGGGTCTCTAGCTCGGGTCTTTGTGCACAGAAGGCATTCATAGATGTTGACTATTCTATTAGGGTATCCATTCATTTACAAATTCTCAGGGCTTCCAGTTTGTTTGATCAGTAACTATTAGGTTTAAAAAGTTTGTTATAAAAACTGATAACACTTGGAATAACAAATCTGATGAGCTGATTGTTGCAGCAATGTAATACCTTTATTTCTCAGTTATCAAAGGAATGCTAGAATAAACATTTGTTTGATTAGCATAATGCCAAACATTGGAATAGCTTTTCACTGATTTGGCTGGATTGTTTTAACTGAGGGATAGTTGTTTTATAGACACTATGCAGTTTAAATTCTCAACAGCTCCCAAGAGATACTACTGGCCCCACCTAGCTCCTGCTGGAGGTAATGCAAGGAAAGCCCTAAGGGAGTTTCTGATTGCCGAACTCCAGGGGCCATGGTTCACATTGCTTGGAGTACAATGTGAATAGTATCCACTGGAGTTTTGAGGATGGGAAAGCCTGAGGGCATCACTGGTAACTGCAGGAAAACAAATGTTAATGAAGATGATGATGATGATGACTGAAAAACAACAGCCCTCGTTTATTGACAACTTACTATATGCTTGGTAGTTAGAAAATACATGACAGTCTTTTAATTCAGCCTATGTTGTAAGGAGAAGTTTCATTGACCTCGTTTTTCAGATGAAGAGTCTTTAGACTCTTAGAGAGGTTAAGTAACTTGGCCATGGTCATGAAATTAGAAAATGGGGATTTCAGTCAGAAACGGGGAATCCAGAACTATTTGACTCCAAAGCCCATGCACCTAATCCTTAGGGTCAAATGGAACCCCACTGACCCTTTATGGTTTTCCCCAAAATATTCATCTCCAGTTTATAGATGAGGAAATAAAGGGTCCGAAAAGTGAAATGACATACACATTAGGGATCTGAAAACATAAATTCTTAAAAACTAAGTTTTTGTAAGTTCGTAAATATAATTTCCAAAAGATAATTTGCTCACTGGGTCCTCACAGCTCTATAGCCTATTGCTCCACATCAGTGAATAAAAGTAAGGCATGGATGATTGAGAATTTTTATTTTTTTTAATGGCGATACATAAAAAGTATTAGTTTTATAAGGAAATCTGAGACCATGCTTAATTTATTTGTATTATTAAATAAAGAATGTATAGGAGCATCATGTTGGTTCTGTGATTAAAACTGCATGTTCCTGCTCAGATAGCTGTTTGTCCTATCTGTTGTAATTGTAATTACTATTTTCATTGAATCACAATTTTCTCTACGAACAGGCTTGCAGAAAAACCACCAATAACCTAAACAGTTAAAAAACACATTGAGAAATGGGCACGGTTGTGTGAACCAGTCTCCCGTGATTCTTCTTCTACTGTGTGCTGTAATGTGCTTTAAATCCATTTCCATATTTTTAATTAACACTGAGTTCCAAAAAAACTTTCTGGAGGCCATTTAAATCACAAATAGGGGGAGAAACAAATTTACTTTATCAGAAAATTGACTACAGACTATTTTGGTGGCTTTTATTATTTTTACATTTTAATGATTAAAATTAAATATAGCACGATTACTCACGACAGAAGACAGTGAAAGAATTTTCATGGCTGATATAATTTTAAAAGTCAAACCTTAGTGAATAAGATATTAGTTCATTTATGGAGCAGTTTTATTGTCCATCCTGCTACTATAATTTCTGATCAGTTCCATTTAATAAAAGGAATTATGGAGCTGTACCAAGCTACTCTTCTAGGAGAGACCCAGTAGCACTATAATGCCACTAAAAAGTGAGACTTTATCTCGATAGCTGTCCATAGGTACTGACTAAAGTGTTGTTTCTATCCTAAGCCATTTTCATTGTTTTGAGTCATTCATTTGAGTGAAAAACAGAGGATGCGATACTACTCCACAAATCTGGTGGCATAATGCCTAAGGCATTTGACTGCTAAACAGAAGGTTGGCAGTTCAAACCCACCAGCCACTCCATGGAAGGAAGACTGGGCAATATACTTCCATAAAGATGTACTGCCTTGGAAACCCAAAGAAGGTCACTATGAGTCAGATCAACTTGAGGGAAGTGAGTTTTTCTTTTTTTTAGCACCAAAAAAGCTATATAATTAGCTATACTGACACATTGTCATTTTCATGAGCAAAAGGCATCACCACACTCCTCTAAAGATGTTTATACATCCATGGTCCCACAGCAAGAACCTCTAAACATTCCTCCCAGCTAATGGTTAGGTGCTTTCAAAAGGGTCCCCTCTCTAGATGGAGTTACACAAAATGAATAGATGATGGCCACTCCTCGGAAGGAAGGTTGGGCAATCCTACTTCTGTAGTGATACTGCCTCGGAAACCCAAGGAGGGGTCGCTATGAATCGGGGCCGACTCGATGGCACATAACAACAACAACAGCAACATAAGATTGGAATACTGAGGATGAGTATAGCCTCACTAGCCGTCCTATGGACACCATAGTGGTGCTTGTGCACCTGACGTGCTGCCTGATGAGAACCCTGGAAGGTGGAAGGGTGGTGGTTCTGTTATGAACACACTGCTATGAACGTAGCTTTAGTACGAGGGGTTGCTAATGAAGCCAGTGAATTGGGCACAGCATGTTAATTTACGTCGTTCAAGGAACTTCCCAGTATTTAAAAATGAGCTCTGTATGTTAGGTAACTAATGTTTAGATAAAAAATTCAGAAAACAGCACATGCTGCAATATAGAGCTTCCACAGATTGTAGTACCAATTGACTCTAGCAAAGCTAACATCATTTAAGTAATCAAAAGCAAGGACAATGAGGTATTGTTTCAAAAATCTTCTGCTAGAAATAAGAAACTGGGGCTAAAAAAAATCAAGTCATAAATGTGCATTGCAAAATGAAGGCATAGTATTAATTGGGTTAATCTAATTATATAATCTACAATTAAGCCCTAACATATTTTGGATTACGAGTATCACTGGAAACACCAGCCACCTGATGATTATCATTGCCCCAGGAGAATATGGAGTCTTTACTATTCCCGGATCTGGTGTCTAAGGCATGTTTGGAGAACATATAGACCATCAAAATGTTATGGAAAGACACATTCTATTTCTTTAGCTTCTATTTGTATTAGAAACATTTTATTCTCATTCTGCTTAAAAATGATATTAAATACTAAGTAATTATTAGGAAGATAATAACATTACAATAATTCTTTATTCTAAAAATGCCATTTCTTTGCAGTTTAAAAAATTATAACTGGTTTATTTATTTAGTAAAAGTAATTTTATTTTGGCTTCAGACACAGAAATACAACATTATAACTGATTCATTCTTTCATCAGATTGATTTTTCTATTGGTAGACTATAACACATTTTATTATTTTAACAAGATTGAGAAAAAAGAAAAGCGTTTTGCTGTTACATCTATGAACTTCACCATCGCACTAGCATCTGTCAGATTTAATCACCTACAGAACTACCTTATAAAGATTACCTTATCAGAAAAAGTGTCATCTTGTGAGTTTAGGTGTGAGAATTGCAAAATAAAGCTGAGCTGCACTAACAACTGCTGTGCTAATTTATTGTAAATTATGTTTTTTTTGTTTGCAGAGATAAGACATGAGAAGTGTTTCTATTTAAATTCATTTCCTATTATTTCAACATAAATATAAAACAGCTCGACACAAAAAGTGAGAACATAGAATATTCCTTAAATAGGTTCTAGTGACAGTGAAAGTTATTTTCTAAGCTATCGGTACCAGTCGTATCACAGTGTCCTAGGTGCAGAAGCAGACAGCACAATTAAGACAGAACATGGATGTTTAGAACGCTAGATGGAAACTGCTGATTGTCATGTGAAGCATGATGATTTATAGTATATGAACTGGAAATAATTGCATAGCAAGCGGTCTACAACAAAGCTTTAATTCACTAGGCTGACACTGTAAATTCATAATCTGTCGATCTGGCAGCAGACATGATAGATTAAGGCTGTTCAGAACACATAAGCATGTCCCTTTCATGAGCATTCTGGGAACCGTAGTTTTGATGACCCCAGTAAAAACAATTGCGATGATATTAACCAAGCTGGTCCTCTAAGAAATGTAAAAATCACAATGAGTCATTATGTTATTAAAATTCAGAACTGAATGGCAATGAATCACATCAAATTATCACCTCTAAATCATCAAAGAGCATAAAGTGGGCTCTGTGAAGCAGAGTTTCAATGCATTTTTAACAAGATGATCCTTTTATATAAACAATATTTCATTATTATGTTTATTGTTATTATTATTAAAACTAGAATGAAATTTAGTGCTCATAAAAGTGAAGGGCTAATGGTGCTCACTTGAACCAAAAGGAATATAAGGAGGTATTTTGTAGATTCCTTTATGTAGCTTTGCCAATACATTTTGACCTATTCTTGTTCTTATGAGCCAATGCTAAACATGAGAACTTATATGGTCTTTTAAAAATGTATCAGTGGTGGCACATCTGATTAGAGGTTCTCTAACTTATTTTGTTTTTTGACCTGAATTAGGATTTGAACACTAGTCTCAGAGAACCAGTTACAAGTCAATCCCACTTCTGCTAATCAGGAGGCTGATGGTTCAAACCCACCACAGATTGGGCAATCTACTTCCATAGTGATACGGCCTCAGAAATCCAAGGAAGGGTCAGATCCGACTTGATGGCAGTGAGTTGTTTTTTGTTTTTTTTGAAATAACACTCTGGGTCTTTCAAAGTAAATGGAATTGAAATAGCATTTAAGAAAAAAACTGAAAAACCATTTTGTTGGCTTTTATATAACTCTCTGCTAGTAAACTTTATGCTGTACCAGCTCATTTTTTAAAAAAACAGAGTTTTGCCTCTAGTGTAATAAGGTTTAGGATTCAGTACAGTTGAGTTACCTGGCACATTCCATGTGCTAGACACGTTATAGATAGGATTCTTGCCCTCCCAGAGGTTACAGTTTGGAGGTGGAGAGAAGGCAGAGGATCCGAATATGTACGCACTCAATTCTAATACAAATGGCTGCCATTGGGCTAACATAGCAGTCTATGAGGCTAAACCTGTTTGGTCCAGTGAATTCTGACTCACAGAGTCCCTATAGGACAGAGTACAACTGCCTCATAGCATTTCCAAGGCTATAAATCTCCTACAGAGTGGCTGGTGGGTTCAAACCTCTGACCTTTTGGTTAGTAGCCAAGTACTTTAACCCTGCCACCAGGGCTCTGATTCTTTGGGGCTAGTTGCCTCTTACTTAGCTGATATTTGAAAGGCAGACCAACAGGGCTCAATTAGACAAAGAGAGGAGCAAGAAAGAAAGGGCATGATGGTATATATCGATGTGATACCATTTGTCAGCTGTCAGCTAGCTACTCCTCATAAAAATTACCCAAAGCCAGAGGAAAAGCTCAGTTGGTATATAAACACATGCCAAAATAAATTTTGTTTTTCAAGCAGTTGAGCATAATTGTTAATTTTTGATAAATATTGCCTTGATTAGAAAGAACAGAAAAAGTTGTTGGTCTATGGTTATTTTTACTCAACATGTTTATAGTTGGAGGGACACAAATAGACCTCTGGTCATGGATTATGGAAAACACATTTGATAGCTAAATATAAAAAAAAATCCAAATATTAATAACTACTGACATTTATATAGTCCTTTCCTCCCAAAGCTCTTGACAAACATTACTGACTGTATACACACAGGAATAGCACTGAAATGCTGCTACCCTTGCAAAGGATCAGACATTAATCCAAGAAAAAAGTAGCAAATGGCTGATCCTACTTAAAATATAGGTCTGCAGAATAGAAGTGAGCATTTAGGAATGCAAACTCACACCACAATCCCTCCCTCCCAAAGTGGTTGATTGTTTTGAATTACTGGCCTTACTGGACACCATCCTCTTATTAATTCACCCACAATTTTTCTATTTTTTTCTTAAATGGGGCTTGAACTAGTTTATGATTACTGTGGGGCGGTGACTGAGTAATAGGACTGATGGTACTTCCTTTCTGACAGCAGCTCTGGCTCTTTAGCGCCTCCTAATGTGAGGAGGGCAGAAATGGCAGTGCGACATAGGAGTGCCATCTACTGAAGGAATAATTCTGTGTCACCATGAGTCAGATTGTTCTTAGTTATCTAGGGGAAATCATTTGGTTCAAACAAGCTTCAATTATGAAATATGAGATCAAATAACTTGTTGCTGGTATGCTTGATGGCACTGATGAAAAGGATGCTATTTGTCATAGTTGTTTGAATGAAATATAAATTACATGGTGATAATAATTTTTTAAAGGCTGGAAAGGATAAAATGTTTAATGTACACTCTTAGGTCCCTGACTGTAAAATATTAATTATTTTATTACATTCTCAAAGTATGACTGGTCATGACCAAAAAATAAAAATAAACAAGCAAGTTAAGCCTCTTTATATTTCCTGTAATGATGTTATAATTTCAATTCAGGGCTTATCCCAAACCAATTGATTTTAAATATTAACATTCCTCCTCCTTCTTCAAAAGTTCAGCTAAATCCAAGATCCTCTTTAAAGTTTTCATATTTTTTTCAGAACAAAATGAACTCTATTTTTAAAACTTTCATTTATGCATTCATTTTCCTTGTACCTTCACTGAGCAGGTACTATCAGTCAAGCACTGTCCTAGGCCCTGGTGATTCCGAGACAGACAACACACCGTCCTTAACTTTCAGGGAGGTTACAGTCTAGATGGAGGGCTTGGTAAGGATGACATATAAGGTCAGCTGCAGAGTGAAATAATTATTAGAAGTACATGCAGGGTGATCTAGAAATACAGAGGAAGAACAGCCAATCCATTCTAGTCGAAGAGAAAAAAGAGGAAGACACGAAGGGAAAACAGAGGAGATGGTGCTTGAGTTGAATTTTATAGATAAATAGGCATTAGCAAGAAGATGAGGTTGGACAGGAAGGCAAAAATTACAGATAGATAGACAGAGGAAATGGCACATACAAAACCATAGAGCAGTAAGAACATTACAGGACAAAATACGCACATGATGGTAATGAAGACTGGGGTCAAACAAGCCTAGGTTAAACCCCAACTCTGCTATTTAATAACTACATGACCTTTGGGC
This sequence comes from Orycteropus afer afer, assembly GCF_000298275.1. NCBI lineage: Eukaryota > Metazoa > Chordata > Mammalia > Tubulidentata > Orycteropodidae > Orycteropus > Orycteropus afer. The sequence goes on along the minus strand of NW_006921603.1, from coordinate 8,617,179 downwards.
AAGTCATTTACTTTTCACAAGCCTTAATTTTTCCACCTGTTTAATGGGACTAGTAACCTGCTGAATGGTAATCATCCAATCAGTAGAACTAATTTTGGGGGGGATTTTCTAGGCACATATATCAAAAATTCAAAAATCAGAACAATGGAGATCCGAAAGTCATGATACAGTTTAGCAACAACAAAATGAAACTCAGTGTGAGAATCGCTCACGCTTTAAATATTTAAATGTAAACGTTTTAAATTTAAAATGTAATTTACAGTCTTTTAGAGTAAATCGTGTCTAGAAATAGGTGTGTTTGTCTCTTCCCACAGCTAAATTGAAAAGATGGAGAAAAAACAATTTAAAAAAGGGATTTATTTTCCTTATGTCCAAATAATAGCCAAGAATTTTTAAAACAAGTTAAGCCAAAGTTAGAATGATATATTTCCCTTATCATTTGCTGAGAGGAAGCCTGCTTGATTAATGTAATTAAAGGGTTGCTTGTAACTTAAGACTCAATTAAAAAAATAAATTTGGCCTTATTACTTTACTTCCAACTGGTGGTTTTCCTAGTGTGATTTTTGAGCTAAAATCTGCAGCTGCTTTGTTCATGACACATGAATTGTTTTAGCACATCCTTTCCCCTGCTGTGCATATGATTAAGAAAGCAGAGGTTAAATAGTGCAGTAAAGAATTGAGTAAATTCATTCTATTTTTGCTCATAGTGCCTTCAGCCCACCCCCCCTTTCAGGACTGGAAGAGTGCAGAAACCTATTATCTTCTCCTGGAATTATTTGAGATGTGTTCTAATGCTGAAAATGTAACTTCTCTCTCTTAACATTTTCACTACACTGATTTTGTGATGTCGCTGCTATAGATATTTTCTGTATGGGCAAGAAAGCCAAATACAAGTGCATTTATTGAATGCTCACTGGTGGGCACTCTGATAGGTATTTTGCATACATTGTTTCATTTTTCTCTTTGTGATAAACCTATGAGATAAGGATAATCAGTCTTATTTTGAGATAAGGAGGAAGAGGCTCTAAGAGGTTATGTTGCTTGCCCCAGGCCAGTAGGTGACAAAACCAAGGCATTAACTTTAGTCTGACTCACTCCAAACCTGAGCTCTTACCCCCTTACTTTTTTATTTATTTATATATTTTTTAATAGCTATAGTTTGATTCAAAGGATTTAAATCTAGTTCTAGTAGAGTACCTTGCCTATAGTTGGTACAGCACATATTAAATTAAATTTAATGGAAATCTTATGCTTATGAGGGCAATGACTGTCCTTGTCCTCATTGAGTTTGCAGTCTAAGGTGAGTGTGCGTATAATATAATAGTATCATATAACAAGAAACAACAAACAAAAAACTAAACTTGTTGCCATTAAGTCAATTCTACCTCATGGACTCCATGTGTTACAGTATAGAATTACTCCTTATAGAGTTTTCTTAGCTGTAATCTTTACAGAAGTAGATTGCCTTTCTTCTGCAGAGTTGCTGGGTGTGCTAATCTTTAGGTCAGCAGCTGATTGCAAACCACTTGCACCTGCTGGTAATTTACAGGTAATCTAATAAGGAGCATTTTAATATAATATATGTTATTATAATATATATGATAAGCATATGGAAGACAATGTAATGTAGTGGGGAAAACATGACACACTTAACATTCCAAAGTAGAACTCTTAATTTCTCTCCCTAAAACTATTCCTTTCCAGTCTTGCAGGTAAGGGTGCTAACATCCACCCAACTGTTCAAAGTAGAAAGCTGGGAGACATCCTTGATTCTTTCCTTTCCATTACCAATTCTCCTGCAGGTCCTGGCAGTTCTGCCCTGAAATTCACTTCTCTCTACCTTCTTTGGCACTATCCAATTACAAGTCACCCAAACTCTTTATCACCTTCTAACTGGTCTGCCTGCTTCCCCTCGGCCCCCACCCCCACTAAGAACTATTGAACAAACAAAAGCCAGAGCAGATTTTGTGGAACATGAAGTTATATTATGCTCCAAAATTAGGTAAAAGAAGTAAATCGATAGAATTTACAAAAGTGAACATATGGAATGATAAAAGAAGGGCAAACTACTTCCATAGTGATACCGCCTCAGAAACCTAAGGAGGGGTCGCCATGGGTTGGGTCCAACTCAATGGCAGCGTGTTCTATTGAAAAGATATCTCTTCCTCTTACTGGATTACTGTTTTTGTTAAGATAGGATTGTTTTGGGGTTACAATTTACTTCTTGATGTCAGAATAATTTCTATTGATTTCATTGCTCATCTCTAGTGCTTGTTTTATATGCCATTATTCAATTTTTTTCCCTCAATCTTGTAGTAGACAAATTTGAAGATGTCAAAAGAAGGTACCCTGCATATACATCCAAATCATAAGTTAATTCCTCACTTATTGAACTAGAAATCCCAAAGGTCTTCCCAAATCAAAATGGTATATTCAAAATTTATTGAATAAACTGCTTGCATCTCATTTGCACATAGGTTTCTATTCCATGTATTCAAAAACATACTTTTGAGTTCTCAAAATGTCATTTAACTCACATTGTAAGAGCTGAACAGCTTTTTTTCCCCATAGACTAGCTTCTAAACCCACTGCTATTGAGTCAATTTCTACTCACAACGACCCTATCGGACATAGTAGAACTGCCCCATAGGCTTTTGAAGTCTGTAAATCTTTACCTAAGTAGACTGCCACATCCTTCTCCTGTGTAGTGGTTGGAGGGTTCAAACCACCCACCTTTTGTTTAGCGGTTTAACTGCTGAACCACTAGGGCTCCTCTACTAGCTTCTATAGTAGAGGATATTTTCATATATTTCAAACTTGGTTTCTCATTCACTACTCATATATGTCCAGTGCTGAGCCCCAAGAGACACACTCACATTGCAATATGATCTTGAAACCTGAAAATCTGTATCATGTCACACTGGGTGGTAGGAGAAGCCATACCTACACAGAGATCGCTAGTTATTTATTATTTTAAATGGGTTTCTTTCCCTAGTTTGGCAATGACCTTTCTAATACACTTCCTCAGCCCCAAATCACCAATTGTCTGCAGTAACTTTATATTTTGTCATCCCAACACCACATTAAACTTAATGTATTTAAGACTAAACTTGTCATCACAATTCTTACCATCTTAAAGAAAAATTGGCTATTCTAATTATGTCAGTGACACAGTCTTTGAGATCCTCCTACTCAAATATGTGCAAGTTTTAATTCATGTTAGTTTATTTGTCTTTCATATCCTAATGGTCACTAATTCTTATGTTATATTTGCTTTACAATATTTCCTACGTATGACCTTTCCTTTCCATTTCATTGTCACATGCTAGTACTGAATTTTGTAATTTCTAAATTTATTAGGGACCTCCTAATACATAATAAATAATAATAAAGACATTCTCTGTCCCAAATCATTTATTTATTTATTTAAGGAGCTCTGGTGGCACAGTATCTAAGGCATTTGACTACTAACCAGAAGGTTGGCAGTTCAAATCCACCAACTGCTCTGTGGAAGGAAGATGGGGCAATCTACTTCCATAAATATTTACCACCTCAGAAACCCAATGGGGGTTGCTATGAGTCAGAATTGACTCGATGACAGTGAGTTTTTTTTTTTTTTTTAATCATTTTTAATTTCCAAATGTTGTGCATAAGATCACAATGTTTCTTTGCTCAAAACACTGTTTTATATTGCATTAGTCTCATGCTTAAAAACTGCAATCTGGAATTGCTGTTTGCAGCATTTAGGTGAAGGTTCTTACCAAAGTTGGAACAAAAAAAATATTATAAAACCCTCAAATTGCTGAAGAATTAAAGTTAACTTCTATACTTATCAATTATTATTAATTTGATGAATTGAGTGGGAAACCAGTCTGAATTTGAGCTTAAATGATGGAATTTTTATAAAGAGAACTTTATTTTCAAGTGGCAGTCTGCAACCTCTCAAGCAGGAAACCCAGAGAATTTAACCCTTATGCTCAGAGGGATTGTCTGTACAGACTTACTTGCTCTCTCACATACCTAGAGTGTTACTAGCTATGTACCATCCTTGAGACAATTAAGAAAATAATCACTCAAATATTTTCCATAGGACTCAATTCTCTTGAAGAAACTCTGTTAAGAAAGACTGGTGTAGTGATTGAAATAAACAGCTAATAAAATGTTATAAATAGAAATTCTAGATCTAGCTTAATGACTTTAAAAAAATAAAACCAACACATCATTTACAATTAGCAATGCCTATTTGCATATAAGCATTGAATTTTGCTAAATTCAAATACTGTCACTGTCCTACTTAACAACAGCAAGTGGCTGTTTATAAACAGCCACCGTGTAATATTGTCTGCATTGTAATTGTAGTCTCTTCTTTTATAGAGCAAAGTTTACTAGTACAGACCAGGTTGCTATGTCTGAAATTCAAAGTTAGGAGTTTGAATTAATGAGGTTTTTACTATATATAATTTATAGGAAGATTCAAACCATGACAACATATTACCCAAGATAACTGCTAACATAACTGAAACTATAATAATTTTTTTTATGCTAGAATTTCATGATAAAGCATGTTTTTGAGAGAAGAAAATATTATGATATATTATTGTGATTCTGCAGATGTCATCAGAAATATTTTCTAATTTAAATATTTTAAAATTAAAAGTGGGTAATATTTATTTGTTAATAATACAAAGTAGTTACACCGGTATATTTGGATAGAAAATATAGTGACAGAAAACCCAAAATTACAGCATCTTTACAAGATAGTATTTTATCTTGCCTTTATATAAAAGCCCAGAAGCAAGTAGTACAAAGTTGTCATGGCTCTGCTTTTCACAAAATGTCTTGAAACCTAAGGTCTTCCCATCTTGCTCCACCTCTGTGCTAGTCTCCATTCCCAAGATTACCTCATGGTCCAAACTAGGTTCTCCAGTTTAAGCCATCATTTTCGTATTCCAGGCATCAAGAGGAGAAAGGTAAAAAGAAGTGTATGTTCATCCTCTTTAAGGATAAATTACATTTCATCTGCCAAAACTTAGTAACATGGCCCCACCTTACTTGGTGTGACTGGGAAATGATTACTTGGTGAGACTGGGAAATAGAGCCCTTACTCTAGTCAACTATTTACCCAGCCAAAAACCTGCTACTAAGGGAGGAAGGACAGAATGCATGTTGATAGACAACTAGGAGATTCTTGCACTGATTGTATCAGCATAATTTTTATATGTCCCCCAGCTGTACAATAATAAACTATACAATCTTAATTTGCATCCTTTTAGAGGAGGAGATGATAGGTGGATTTATGCCAGCAAATTACACCCAGTTGTGGCAGAGAATCTACAGATTTTCACAGTGTCATAGCTGTGCATTGTACATCAGAGTCACCAGGGAGCTTTTAAAAACTAGAGATGCCAAGCTCTGTCCCAGACCTATTGAACTAGAATTATGGTGGGGGAGGTATATAGTTTATTTTTAAAAGCACTAAAGGTGATTTAAGTACATGGTCAGGTTTTCTCTAGAAGCACTCGAATCCCTTGGTGGGACTTCTTAACCATATTATTTCAGAACTGGTACAAGTAGAGACTGGGGGAAAGATTTACTGAAAATTGTTAGCACCTCTTCAAGCTTACATGATAGAGGAAGTCGAGAAGGAAAAAGTAATTTAAGATAAAAAGAATGTTTCCGGCACGGAACTAAGTTGAAAAATAATAGATCATAGTCACAGCTATGAAATGAGCTCCAAGGCCTTGGCTTTTTCAAGAGGGCCTCCAGTGCCTACCACATAGTAGAAGTTTGAGAACAGTTAGTGTTGGGATAACCAAAATGTGTTATTACCAGACTGGCGTTCTCTGTCCATGTCTGCTATAGACAGGGGTTCTTGGTAGGAACCCAGGGCTTATGATTTAAGGTTATCATAACCTAGTCTTAGATGCTTTCACCTTGATGACTTTATCAGATTTTTTTGAAAGAAAACTGCTCTCAGACCTTCCTGGAGTCTAGGAAGAGAGCAGATCAGGTTCGGGCTGATAGTGAATTGGGTTCCTGAGGAGGTCACGTTCTGAACCTCACAGGTTTCCTTATGGGTCATGTGATACTCTACTCACTTTGTAGATGGATTTTTTTTTTTTTTGGATCCCTTTGAGGGAAAAAGTAATTTCTCTCAAAGTGGATCCCAGTTTTATTCTTTTTATTTTAGACTGCTCTACAAAGATAGATATCATCTTTCTTGTTCTATTTGGATCACAGGGAAACTAGGATGTTTAGTATTAAGCGTACTTTATCTAAAAATTTAGGGTTATTTTTGGGTTTGGTCGGTGTCACTAGGTGGGTACCAGGGTGACCATGTCAGAGGGTATGGCACTAAATGACTGTCTATAAAATTTTTGTGCAGTGTTTCAGCAGAAATTTATTACTTTTTATAAAAATATCCCTGTAGTTAGTTATCATAAGAGGAACAAAAATATTTTCCATGAGCCCAGCTTACATCATGAGTGGAGGAAGACTCATTAACAACCTGCGATATGCAGATGATACAATCTTGCTTGCTGAAAGTCAAGAGGACTTAAAGCATTTACTGACAAAGATCAAGGACTGCAGCCTTCAGTCTGGATTACACCTCAACATGAAGAAAACAAAAGTCTTCATAACCGGACCAATAAGCAACATTATGATAAATGGAGAAAAGATTGAAGTTGTCTAGAATTTCATTTTACTTGGATCCACAATCAGAACCCACTGAAGCAGCAGACAGGAAGTTACACAACACATCGCATTGGGCAAATCTGCTGCAAAAGACCTCTTTAAAGTGTTTAAGGGTAAAGATGTCACTTTGAAAACTAACGTGCACCTGACCCAAGCCATGGTATTTTCAATCACCTCATATGCATGTGAGAGCTGGACAATGAATAAGGAAGACTGCAGAAGAATTGATGCATTTGAATTATAGTGTGGGCAAAGAATATTGAATGTACCCTGGACTGCTAGAAGAAAAAACGAATCTGTCTTAGAGGAAGTACAGCCAGAATGGTCCTTCGAAGTGAGAATAGCCAGACTTTGTCTCTCATACTTTGATCATGCTGTAAGAAGGGACCGGTCCCTGGAGAAGGATATCATGCTGGGTAAAGTAGAGGGTCAGTGCATGAGGGGAAGCCCCTCAATGAAATGGAACGGCAGTGGCTGTGACGATGAGCTCAAGCATGGTAGTAGTGATTGTGAGTATGGCACAGGACCAGGCAGGGTTTCATTCTATTGGACATGGGGTCACTATGAGTCGAAATCGACTCCTAACAATATGCTGCATCAATATATATGTATCAATATAGCTACAAGCAAAACCACTATGCTAATTTACTTTTTGAACCTTCTAATGTGCTATGGTCAGGGCTGTCATTGCTACCAAATTATAATGACACTTCGAATTATGTTGTTTCATCTGCAAGTGCTACAACCATGCCCTACAAGCACGTGCTATTCTTTTCATTACTGTTGGTGTTTTTATAGTCACTGATTCTGTGAAATTGTCTGGTGTTTTACCTACAATATTGTGGTATTTGTATTTGTGAACCTATATCAATAATTTTTTTTGAGAATGACATAGTAATTAAAGGAAAAATTTAAAAAAAAACTCAGTTACTAATAATTATATTATATATATATAATAGTTATATATATGTATAATAATTACTAATGTTGCAATTCAACATGAAAAAAATTACATAACAATTTTGTTGTTAGTATATAGTCTAAGATATATTACATTTAAGCAATTTACAAATATATCACATATTATTCTATTGTTATAATTTATAATAAACATTATGGAGGATTCTGTATGGTTTGCTATGGGAGAAGGTCTGTAGGGGGTGGGTGACACCATGAGTTAATGCACTGGATGACACCAACTCTAGTAAGCCTACTGGGTTAGGCTGAGTTTCTTAGCTATGGTTCTAATGCAACCTAGTATCACTAAGTATGCTAAGGGGTTGGTTGACATTTTTACTAAAAGAAACTAACACACCATCTTCCACTCTGTTCCACATTATCTCATTCTATTTTTGTTTTTCTTTTAAGATTTGTCCAACACTTCTAGTTTGGATGCACTTATAATTAATCTTTTTGATCATGGCTATTGCTTCAAAAAGAGCTCAGTTTACTTCCCTAGTTATGAATGTTGGCAGTTACCTAACAGTCTGTAATTACAGACATTTAAACTTTGAAAAACCAGTGCTTTTCCCTTCCCATTTGAAGGAGACAGATTTAAAGAGATTTATGTGAAGAGACAAAAATCCATTGTATCTGTTGTTGAGATAAAATGCTGCAGATAGCTTTCTGGTTTTTCTCTCTGCTTTTCCCTCTTTTAATGCTTTTCTTCCTCTCTCTCTCTTATTATTTCTGGAAGAAAGTCTTAATTAAGTTTTAGTGATCCTTGACACCTGTTTAATTTCCCATTGAAGGAGGAAGTTTGACTAGATTTTTAGTAGTTAGCAGTCATTAGTAATTAGCAAACTGGAAGAGGTAGGGTCTTGAGACAGTGGGCTAATGGAGGAAAAGATGAAATACAAGAAATATTAGACACTTAAATCCACCAATATGAGAATTTTGCATACACTGAAACTTAACTAATGTGCACCAAGAGTTCAAACGTATTGGGATATATGAGTGTACACATGCATAACTGTGTGTGTATGTGTACATGTGTGCACACATGCACACATGTCCCATATATGGTAATTGAGTTTACATTTCCATACCCTTGAAACTAAGTGTAAAGGAAAGTTTAGGACTGGAGAGGAAAACAAAAAAGTATAAACAAATTATTTGAAATAAATACCTAATCCAAATCCAAAACCAAACTCACTGCCATTGAGTGGATTCCAACTCATAAGGACACCAGGCAATAAATCTTTATGGAAGTAGATTGCCTAGTCTTCCTTTCGAGGAGTGGTTGGTGGGTTTTAACTGCCAGCCTTATGGTTAACAGTCAAATGCCTTAGGCACTGCACCACCAGAGCTCCTTAAATACTTAGTTGTTGTTGTTTGCCATCGAGTCGGCCCCGACTCATAGCGACCCCTCCTTGGGTTTCCGAGGCAGTATCACTACGGAAGTAGGAATGCCCAACCTTCCTTCAGAGGAGTGGCTGGTGGGTTTGAACCGCCAGCAAGTAACATTATTTTATTTTCGGGGAAAAATGTTAAATCTTGAGCTAAGGGAAAAATTAACATTTGAAAAAAGTCATCTTTTGCATTTTTTTTTGACTAATACAAATGAGGTATGTACTAAATTTTTATTGCCTTTTTTTGGTAATTTAAGAATATTATAGTCTGTATGCTCTTACCAATAAAAAATATTTTTATTACACAAATCTGAAAATGTCTTGGCTGATGAAATTGTCTGTCTAGTCAAGGATTTGATTATGGTCTTTCTTCTTTATTGTTTAATTATTTACGTGAAAATCAAGAAAAAATACCCATAAGATAATTAAGAAAAATAGATAAAAAGCTAACATGCCTCAATTGGTTATGTTGAACTGCAAATCTGAACTGTGGATGCTTTTATACAATAAAAGTAATTTACTGTCTAGTTACTACTGATACTGAACTTCAGTAATTCTGGATGTTAGTACTCTGTCATTTGGTTTGAAAATCATTCTCTTGGACAGAAAAATGAAGTTTTACCCAAACCTCCACAGGAGGGCACTATAGTGTGATTCTAGTGTAAGTTGTAACTACAACTCATCCTGTTAGTTTTAAGTCCCTTGATTAAGTATGTAAAATAGTAAATCCTTCCCCTAAATTACAAAATCTTCAAAATTCAAGATAGGTAGGTTTTAGAAGCGGTAAATATTTTCTTTAAATGATCATAGGTAATTTAATCTTTTTATTGAGGCATATATTAAACATAAAACTGTATTTCCAGATAGAGCAAAACATGGTTTGAATGAAGCAAAATCTTAATAAGCTAAAATTATATATATTTTTTAAAAAAGGATATTTTAGAACTACAGGTTAAGCAACCAAAGCAAAAATAATATAAAACTGCATTTATTACTTTTAAATGGCACATATTTATAAATACTTACAAAATGGCATGTAAATATAAATAGCATTACCTATAAATCACATATATTATTTATATTAGTGTTTCTAGCTAACTAGACAATATATAGGTAAATCAGTCTTAGAGAATGTAGAAATAAAAACATAAATACAAAGCATTTTCAAACTGGTTTATCTCATGCAGACAAAGGCTCTTAAAAACAATCACAAGATGGAGATTGTCCTAATTTTCAATTTCTCTAGCATATTTCTAAGTTCTTCTCTAAGAGATAAAAATATTTTAATATTTTACTTTTTTAAAATCAATATAAAAGTTATTGTAACCTTGGCAGTTGCCATGTGTCTTTGTGAGCCTTGCCTTATTATTTTGAAGACTCTAATATACAACTCCAAGAAAGCGGTATCAAACAGACAGTTTCATTAAATTTGATAAGTAACAGAAGCAGTGGTTACAGATACATAGTTCTAATAACTGAATCACTTGACAGCAACTGGTTTGGTTTTTAAGAAATAACTGTTTACGTAACAAATCTATCTTCATTAGAGAAACTATTCATTTCATTTTAGAGTTTTGCCAAAATAAATTTCAATTAAGTCAATTCTAGTAATGGAGGGAAAGTCTGGTGGAACGTTAAAGTGCTGAACATGGACTTATCAGTGGGGTTTTGATTTTGTTTTTACACTCAAATATTGCTAGCTGTAATGTTCTGGGAATTTATAGTTGAAACAAAATAATGTAGCCAGTGTATAAATCTGACAGCTTTCTAAATCTGCATTCTGTATTAGAAATTGATGGCATCGTTTTTTTTTCATATCAATGCCAAGTACTTGCTTAAAGCAGAGGAGTTCTCTAAACTTTTGATGGTTCACACCTGGGTTGAATAGTTTGTTGGTAATTAAAATGCTAGTTCATCACTCCCTTGGGAAATAAAGACAGACTGTTTTAATTTAAATATGTTTTCTTTCAGTTCAGACAGATCTTTATGCCAGTAAAGAACTCAAAAAGTAGGTTTAAAAATCAATTTAAAAATGAGAAAATAAGACTTGGATAACCTGCTTCCACATAATAAAAAATTACTTTTCAACATTACTGTTATATAGATTGGCAAATAATATAGGGATTAAATAATAGAATCATATATAATCTGTTTTCCTTTGCTTTTTAAACTGGAATCCAGCTAACCAGAACACTTAAATAACTAAATTCTTTGTTTAGAACTTTTAGACAAGTTGTAACCAATTGGAGTGATATCAGTATTTCAAAATAATACAAATGCTGCGGTCTATCTTGGGGCATGTTTCCAATGAATTTTATATCCCCCTGGGATTCTAAAAAATCTCCCTCAGACCTCACCCTCAAGTTTTACTCAGTAAATGTTCTTTTCCTTTTCTATTTTTCCTTCCTTCCTTTTTTCCTATCTCACTTCTTTTTTTTTTCAATATTTACTAAAATCAGGAAAAAAAGAAAAACGAGCTCTGGTGGCATAGTGCCCAAGACATTTGACTGCTAACCAGAAGGTTGGTGGTTCAAATCTACTAGCCACTCCACAGAAGGAAGACTGGGCAATCTACTTCTGTAAAGATTTATTGTCTTGGAAACCCAATGGGGGTTGCTATGAGTCAGAATTGACTCAGTGGTAGTGAGTTTGGCTTTTTTGGTTTAAAACCAGAAAGGTGTACCGATAGATTTTTTTCTGAAATCTCACAACTTAAAAAAAAAAAAAAAAAGTAAATTTTGCTTAAGTATTCTTCATTCCTTAAGCACTAAAACAAATTCACACTAAATGCTTATTTAATATCCAACTTTAGCTTCATTAATAATAACAACAACAACAACAACAGCAACAATGTAAGTAATCAGTATTTTGAAGAATAACTGTTATTTCTAGCTTAAAAAAAAGAAAAAGTTAGGTGAGTACTAGAGACCACACTACTGCAGGACAAAGAGAAAGACAGTAGGAAGTTTAGAAGCTTGGATTTTATATGTATTTCGTCTTCAAACAAGGAAATAAAACAACTGTGCCTTCACAGATAGTATTCTGGGATGGAAAAAGGAGCCTGTATGTGCGGAAGCATCTTCTCCTGAAAGAGGAAAATTCCAGTTCTTAACTGATGGAGATGTTCAAATGTTAAAACAGTACACAGAAGAATGGTCAAAAGTGGTTCTTAAATTTTATTTTTGAAATAATTTCAAACTTACATTTAAATTACAGAAATAATACACAGAGTTTGTATATAACTATTGGGAATAAATTTCAGACTGATACTGCATTCCTTGTAATACTTCGGTGGACATTTCTTAAATACAGTGAGAGTTTTCTACATTATCATAGAATAGCCATTAAAATTAACTTTGGCCCAGTATTATCATATGATCTTCAGACTACTAAAATTTTGCCAGTTTCTCAATAACGTGGTTTGTCGATCAAGGACCCTGCTTCGGAGCTTATGTTTCATTTAGTTGTCATGTTTCTTAAGTTTTCTTCAATTTAGCAGCATCCTCAGTCTTTGTTTTTTAAATTTTATGTAGAAAAATTTTAAGATTATATTTTAAGATTACAGTTACTGTTTAGAAAATTCCCCATTTTGAGTTTGTCTGATGTTTCCTCATGATTTATGCATTTCTGACAGGAATGCCACAGAAATGATATTGTGTTCTTCTCAGGGTCTCATAACAGGAGGCTACAATGTCAATTTACATCATTACCAGTATATTAATGTTTATTACTTGATTAAGATGGTATCTGCCAAGTTTCTCCACTATGAAGTTAATTATTCAGTTGTTGTTGTTGTTATGTGCCATCGAGTTGGACCTGACTCATAGCGATCCCTCCTTGGGTTTCCGAGTCAGTATCACTATGGAAGTAGATTGCCCCATCTTCCTTCTGAGGAGTGGCTAGTGGGTTTGAACTGCCAGCCTTCTGGTTAGCAGTCAAGTGCCTTAGTCACTATGCTATCAGAGCTCCTAATTATTCAGTATGCAATATTTATTAATTAACAAGCAATTAATAAAATTGTGTGGGAAGATACATTGAGAGTATGTAAATATTCTGCTCCTTATCAAACTTAGACCTACCAGTTTTAGCACTCTTTGATCATTCACACCTAACTCAATTATTACCATGATAGTCACTAAGTGGTAATAATCTAATTCCATTATTACTTTTGGATCTGTTAGGAGTCATTCTTCTGATTTGTTAGGTGTCAGTATTCTTTTCCAAATGTCTATTTTGTCATTTATATAATTATAACAATAGGGTTTCATGGATTTGTATTTTACCCAAAAAGCTATAATATTTACTATCATTTATTTTGATATTCAAATTGCCCAATAGTAGTCCTTTCAAGGAAGATGGGACAATCTACTTCTGTAGTGATACTACCTCGGAAACCCAAGGAGGGGTTGCTATGAGGGGGATCCAACTCGACGGCACATAACAACAACAACAACAACAGTCCTTTCAAACCGGATCCTATGTCCTTTAGATAAGAACCCATTATTCTTTGAGAACTTCTTTAGTTTCTGGCACAACAACATATTCCAGACCCATCTAGTTTTCTCCTTTTCTCCAAAAGAAACATGAGGCGGTCTGTTGCCATAAAGATTTACAGCCTTAGGAGACCAGTGGGGGTCACTGTGACTCAGAATAGACTTGATGGCAGTGAGGTTTCCTTCTTTTTTTTTAGACCCAATGTCTAGACCCATTTTTTTAAGAAGATTGAGTTTCTTTCATTGGAGAATGATATTTAGAAACCAAGAGCTGGGTGTCAAGTGTGCTCATTGCTATTGAGTTACCATTTTCCTGAATGCACTCAACATTCAAAGCTATCTATCTAATCTATTTGAAAATCCATTAGTTCACACTGATTCCTCCAGTTCTAATTCAGCACCACATGATTTATTCTAGTCTCCCCCCTTCTCAAATATCTTTCTCTCTTCTCCTGTAGTGACAAAACCCATTCATTGTTCTTGATATATTTACTAATCTCTTCAGTTAAATTTATATTTAACTGAATTTGAAAGCTGTATCCATCAAGAAGTCAACCATAGACATATGCTGCCCTCTTCTTCTCCCATTCACTCCCTGGCCCTGGTCAGGCTCCAAAAAATGGAAGAGAGAAGGTGATGAAGAAAGGAAAAAGATAGAAAGGTTTAGAGAGCTTGTCTTTGGGCACATCAACCCACTATAATGCTGCCAGGTACGCTGATTGGAAGTTCAGCCTTGGATAACTATATCGTATCCCCAGCCCTTGCTGAATGTGCTGGTAGAATCCCAGCCTCTTCACCGATTTTGAAACTCCGAATACTGAAGCAAGCTTTTGGATTTATTCAATACTAACTGAAACAATCAGGATAACTATGGAAGCATATAAAAGAAACTAACATTGTTAATTTCCCTTTAATCCCTTTCTTGTAATCTTAAATATTCAATATATTTATCATCTTTGAAGGAAGATATAAAATGCATATATATATATACATATATATATAATGAAGATTATGTTGTCCTAATTGACAAAGGGAGTATTTAATGAGTTTACTTACTAGGATCATTCCTTATTGGTACATTTTTGCCCAAAGGTCTGCAATTCCCTGGTGACTTTCAGTGCTGCTATGCAAAAACTGCCAGGCCAATTGCAATACTGAAAGATCTGTTTCCTATTTCCATATTCCAAGAAATATATTTTTATTGCTCAAAATCTGAGAATTGACTGCCAAGTGTTAAAATCTTTGCACATAAACATAGGTAAGAATTGATACTTGTTTATTTAAAAGGACACCAAATGACAATGGAAATTAGAAAGAAAACCTAAACAACACATGAGAAGACTTAGAAACATGAAAGGAAACTTAAGAAAATCAGAAAGAAAGATATAATACCTTGATCTGTAGATGTATTCAAAAGCATGATGAAACAAAGGACACATTCAAACAGGGTTTTAGTCTTTATGATGTTATAATCTAATAACACTGATGTTTATGCCCCCCAGATTTTAAGCTTTAGAAATGAAATTTAAAACCAATTCTGTAACAGATGCTAATGTAAATGATGCTTACAGGCATTGATAAAACACTCTGCCATCCTTCTACTAACATATTCCATAATTATACTGTGACTTAAATAGTTTATATATAGAGGGATGAATGTGGAACAGGAGAAAACTATTCATACATTAGCATTCAGAGTAAGTAAGTCAAACAGCTAATTGTTCCAGCTCAAGGAATATTTTAAAATATTACCAGTTAGGTGTTCAAAATTACTTTGGTTTCTTTTTTATCGAGTCATGTTGATGATTTGCAAAATTAGTGAATATTCTTGATCAACATAGATGCATATTACAGAAACTACAGGAAAGGAATAGAATGACAGACAATTATCAAGAAAACATTTTTGCCTTTCTTTTATCCTCAACACATGCAAAAATCATTTTTTTTTTTTTTTTAACCAACCTTCTGCCATTTGAAGAAAGCTGTGGATGAAAACAGACATTTCTATTTATTTATTTATTTATTTTACTGGAGAGAGATGCTGTGTGTAAGGGGTTTTATTGTACATTCTTTGAACCCTAGGACTCATTTAGATGCATTTTAATTAAATTGAAGAAATTTAAATTTATTTCATTAATATTCTGATAATACCAGTGAAAATCTTACTACTGTACAAATTAATCTTGAGACTTGTACAATGGGTAATTTATAAATCCCTTGTAATTGGAATGATTTGACAAGGAAACCTCTCTGAAAATTTCAGTTTTATTGGTGTAGGTATAAAAATGATTTTTTTGTTCGTTGTGCAAATGCAATTGGATCAACTCAGTAAATATTTACTGATTTCCTTCCCGATGTTCAGATCTATAGGGGAGTCAAATAAGAAATAGTTCTACCTTCAAGAAGTTTATAATCTGATCAAAAACCTAAAACCAAACTCACTGCTGTCAAAACGGATCCGACTCATAGCAATCCCTCCTTGGATTTCCGAAGTGGTATCACTATGGAAGTAGATTGCCCAACCTTCTTTCCGAGGAGTGGCTGCTGGGTTTGAACCTCCAGCCTTCTGGTTAGTACTCAAATGCCTTAGGCAGATGGTGACAACTCAAAAGTCACATTCTGTATTATAATTTATGCAAATGCTATAAACGAAGTGCTGAGGGCATGAAAAAGTAGATCATACAATTCTGGGTAAACATATATGATTCCACTTGTGGATGTGATGGTATTTTCAGATATTATGAATGAGTAAAATATCTATCACAATATTTTCTCTACAAATGAAAAGGGCTTTATTTCTTTTTGATAATAAAACTAAATGGGACCACTGTAAACTATTTCAAGCAATTCAAAATAGTAAAAAAAAAAAAAAAAAGAAAAAACTAAAAGTCAATCTAAAACCCACAAACCACTGTTAACATTTGGATAAGTATTTTTGCAGATATTTTGCTATGTAATTATATATGCACATAAACATAAATTCATATATTTTTATTGCTAAATTTAATATTATATGTGTGGCGTATTTGTTTATTTTAAGAAATGAGATCATATGATACATGCAATCTTTCCATGGCAGTCTATGTGGGAAGGCGTGAGCTCATCATTTTTAGTGGGTGGTTGCTGTTGTTGTGTGCTGTTGAGTCAATTCCAACTCGTAGCAACCCTATATAACAGAGCAGAACTGCCCCACTGGCTTTCCTAGGCTGTAATCTTTATGGGAACAGGCGGTCAGGTCTTTTCTTCCATGGAGTGGCTACTGGGATAGAACCACTGACCTTTTGGTTAGCAGCAGAGAGCTTAACTATACATGTGCAACCAAGTATATGCAGTCTTAAATTGGATGGATGTACCAACATATGCTGAATCAGTATCTCATTGAGAAGTACTATTTTCCAAATTTTCATGATTGTAAAATACATTAGAACAAAAATCCTCATAAATGTGTCCCACATATTAAATTATCTTTTTGAGAAAAGCCTTAAAAGTAGAATTTCTAAGTGTAAAGTCATACTTTTCTAAAGTTTTAACAAACTATACTCCAGCAATGTACTAATTTTAAATTTCCACAAATTGGGCAGGAGAATTTATCAGGCATAGGCTACCACTGATAATTGCCATTCTGAAAAGGATGAATAATATCTTGTTATTTGTGTCTTTTCAATTATTTCAAAACACCAAACTCACTGCGATAGAGTTAATTCCAACTCATAGCAAATCCCACTGGGTTGCCAAAGCTGTAAGTGTTTACAGAAGCAAACTGTCTTGTCTGTCTCCCGTGGAGTGACTGTGTTGTTGTTATGTGCTGTCGAGACAGACCCGACTCATAGCGACCCCTCCTTGGGTTTCAAGGCAGTATCACTATGGAAGTAGATTTCCCAAACTTCTTTCTGAGGAGAGTCTGGTGGGTTTGAACCCCAGCCTTCTGGTTAGCAGTCAAGTGCCTTAGGCACTACGCTACCAGAGCTCCAAGGCCTCAAACCATCAACCTTTTGGTTAAAAGACAAATGCTTTAACCACGATACAACTAGAGCTCCTTATGACATTCAGGGGATATTAATGATTTGTTTAACATATTGCAAATAATATTTTTCATATATTTTAAAAAAATTTTCAAGAGCATTTTAGGTGTTCCTTTCTATTTATTTAAAACACAATTTAGATACTTCACAATTATTACTCTTTCCTTTATTATTTATGTGATGCGTTCAGAAAGGCTTTTCCCATTCAAAATTAAAGCAAATTATAAATGATATTACCCATATTCTCATATTATTCTAAAAAGAAAACAAACCCCAAAACTCATAGCCTTTGAATCAGCTCTAACTCAAAGCAAGCTTATAGGACAGAGAATTGTCCCACAGAGTTTCTAAGGCTGTAAAACTTTCTGAAAGCAGACTGCCACATTTTTCTGCTGTGGAGCAGCTGGTGATTTTTAACCACTGAACTTCTGGTTGGCAGTCAAGTGTTTAGCTATTGTTCTGCTTGCCTAGTGCCACTCTGACAAGAATATACCACAAACTGGATGTCCTGAACAAGCAGGAGTTTATTCTCTTACAGTTTGGAGGCTTTAAGTCCAAGTTCAAAGTGCCAGGCTCTAGGGGCTGGGTGAAAGCCCCCAACCATGAGCTTCAGCTCTGCCTCCTGCTCCCCACCCACTGGAGCTGGAGGCTTTTTCTTCACTCAGACAGCTACTGGCTGCTGAGACTGACAAGCCCAAGACTGGTAAGTCCCGATGTTACCAAACCACATGGCAAGCCATTAATTAATTCAAGTCCATTAGCAGTCCCAAGGTCAGCAGAGCACGGCAGGTGTCAGCTGCTGAACGATGACACGGCTACATGCAGGGTTCAAGCGAGCCATAAGTTTGAGACCATCCCAAAGCTTCTCACTATATACAGGAAGCAAACCACACCCCTAAGGCAGCTACTCAGCTGTTCACAGTAGATCCCACCATAGAGCTGATTACCAGTCTCATCATGGGGAATAGTATATCCAGCTGCTCAGCTACTCAACCAGGCCCAGCCAAGTTGACACACAGACTTCACCACCACAGCTATTGTGCCACCATGGCTCCTTTCATCTTGTTCTAATACGTTATTTCTAAAAAAATTACATATTTTTGGGAATTATTTTTGATGTAAAGGGTGAGCTGAGAGTGAGCTTTTTATTCTATTTTCTCTATTTTAATCATTAATTTGAGTGCCATATTTATCACTTTTATCAAGTCAGATCTGATTCATATAGTGACCCCTCCTTGGGTTTCTAAGGTGGTATCACTACGGAAGTAGATTGCACAACCTTCCTTCTGAGGAGTGGGTGGTGAGTTTGAACTGCCAGCCTTCTGGTTAGCAGTCAAGTGCCTCAGGCACTATACCACCAGAGCTCCTTATCATATATTAAGATCCTATATATGCTTACAGCTATTTCTAAACTCTTTATTATGCTACATTGATCTGCTGGTTTTTGCAGATCCTGTACCATTGTATCTTGTAGTATAAGTTCCTCTTTGTTGCATCATATGTTTATTATTCCAGATAAAAGAATAATTTTGTCATATTCTCTCTTCTTGGCTCACACACACCACAATGGAGATACCCTTTGATAGAGATTTTATTAGGGTTTTTATTGGTTTTGCATTGGATTTATAGGTTAATTAAGAAAGAACTTAAATTTTATAAATATTGAATATTTCTGTTAATAAAGAAAGTTTTTTTTTTTTTCTTTTTTTTTTTGTTCAAGCCTTTCTTTATGTTCACCAGCAGAATTTATAGTTTTTTCATTTGGATGCAACATTATCTGTTTTCTTATTCAGAGCTATCTAGAGATGTTCTTCCTTTGGTGAATGAAGTTTTTATTCTAGTCTATTTTCTAATTTTATTTTTTAAGCACACAAATATTATTGATTTTTATATTTGAATTTATAACAGACACCATACTGAAGGCTAATTTTTCAATTGGGTTTTTCAAATATAATTTACAAAATTATATTACATAACTTAAAGCTAATCATAATGCTTCTTTCCTCTTTCCAATATAAATACTTTTTTATTTCATTCTCTTATTACATTGGCTACCAGGTCATAAAAATACTAAATATAGCAGAAGCCCTTATATGATCACTGTTTTTAATGGGAAAGCTTTCATAATTTAGCACCACGTTGGCTTTTAGTTGGCGAAACACATACTTTTAAAATGTTACGTATCATTCAATTCTTATGGCTATATATAATGACTTTTCTTAATGAACCACCCTTCCATTCCTGTCATAGTTCCATTTGATCATCATATGCCATTCTTCTAAAGTATCTCTGAATTATATTTGTTAAATATAACTAATTACTTAGGTCACTTGCACCAATATTCAAGGATGAAATTGTTTTTAGTGTTCTATTTTTATACTATCTCAGAAAGGATTTGGAATCTTTATTTCGGCTTCAGAAAAAAAAGATGAGCAGATTTTCTCATTATCCCTGGGAGAGTTTAAATATATTTTCAGGTGGGAAAAAATGTTTCTTTGCTTAAGTTTCTCCCTACTATTATTGGTTGGTTTAGGGTTTCAATAACATCTCATACTTGTTTTGATAATTTTTTTTTCTTCCCTTTGGGCCATGTTTATTGGTAGTGATCTACAGCCATTATATGCAAGTGGGAGACTATCAAAAGCACCAGACTATCACCAGGGCTTGCAAGGAAATCACAGAGTCAAGAGCTGAACTCTCTTAATCCCTTAGAAATAAAGGATTGTGGGAAGAGGGTGCAGGAAGTGATGAGTTACACTTGTTTGGAAATATCTTTTAAGTGGCAGTCAAAAGTATTCTAGTATCTCCAAATGTAAAGGTGGCTTAAGAGCTCGGTCCAATGGCTTTTCATCCCTTCTTGGATTCTTATAAGAAATGTTGCATCCAGTACCCATTAAAGCAGAGAAATTTATTTGGATGGAACTACATGGACATCAATGATTCTTAGTTGTAAAGTGATTCCGAACAGCTGGATTCTAAATAAGTTGAAATTTTAGGAATGCCTTATTTTGCTTCTTTTCCCCTTTTCATACCCACATTGATGTATGATAAAAAAAAAAAAAATCCATTACTAATAAAGTCTAATGTTGTTAGATACCTTTGGATTGGCTCTGACTCATAGCGACCTGGTGTACAACAGAAAAAATACTGCCTGGTCAGAATAAAGTTTAATAGAGCTTATTTAATAAGTGCACCATAAAAATTCCTCATTATAAGAGAACACATGTCTCAGTTTAATTATCAGAGTTTTTAATTTTTCCTTCTCAGGCACACAAAATAATGCTGTGTCCTACAATCAATACCATCTTAGGTTGGATAAAACACTCAATTTGTCAACTTCAGCATGGACATAATATATTTTGGTTCTTTCCTAGTTAGGTAAGGATATTAGTTTATTATATTTCCTTCTATATCTATCATCCAGTCTCTGGGGGCTATGCTGTTTTTTTTTTTTTTTTTTTTTACGTAAGGATATTAGTTTATTATATTTCCTTCTATATCTATCATCCAGTCCCTGGGGGCTATGCTGTTTTTTTTTTTTTTTTCCGTTTTCCTGCTTAAATCCACTCTCTGCTTTTTCTATTCTGTTTAAAGGCTGGCAGTGGTAGGTATGAGGATGCACTGTCTAGATCACCATTAAAGAATGGACTTGTTGCCCAGTTGCTGCGAGAGTAGTCATATGACATTATTTGTCAGCTTCTCTAGATCCACCTCAACTGCAGTAAGATGTCTCACCCATGGTTACACATTTTCTGGAGTAGTCCACATCCAATGACTGAACAAGGCACAAGTATAAAGTCCTAGCCGTTTGGCACAATATGAGAAATTCTGATAGCCAATACTCCAAGCTTCCTTCTAGTTAGTATGGGCTTCATTGGACTTGACTTCTTATGCCAGTACCTGCTTATTCCCTCTGACCTTCACAGGTATTAATTCCTAATAAAGATCCTGGAACTCAAACTCCATCCTCAGTGTCTGTTTCTGGATAACCCAACCTGTGGCAGTTGGTTCCAGAAGTGGTTTGAGAAAGCAAGTGATCAGATGAGGTTTTGGAGCTGAATGAGGACGCTATCTCTGGAGGATTAGAGCACAGAAAGCTTCAGGCACAGGGTTGTATGCACCGTCGTATTCCTGTTAATCCACCAGTCTGTCCTCTGCAGAAACTGGGTGGATCCTGGAGGAGGAGCATCAACTACTGTGAACTCAATCAAGTAATAACTCCAATTGCAGCTGCTGTGCCAGATGTGTGGACTTCGCTAGAGTAGATTAACATGGCCTTGGTCAAATGATAGACAGCCATTGAGAATTCAGAAAGAGTTCTCATTCACATTCTCATGGGATGTCCACACATGTACATTTCCAGGTTTGCCCTAGGACTCTGCTAACTCTTCCTTTTTCTCTCATATTACATTAGGAAGAGATCTGAAACATCTTAATGTCCTTTGGAACATTACATTGATCCTACATTGATCCATTACATAAATTTGACTGCTAATCAGAAGGCTGGAGGTTCAAACCCACCAGCCACTCCTCAGAAAGCAAGCTGGGCAATCTACTTCTGTTTTCTGCCTCGGAAACCCAAGGTGGGATCACTATGAGTCAGATCCGACTCAAGGGCAGTGAATTACATAAATAATGTATTGACTGGACTGGATTACTAAGAGGTGGTCAACACTTGGAGGGCTTGGTAAGACATACTTAGTCCACAGGATAGGAGATAATGCTGTGAAATATGGGCCTATAACATCAGTTCAGTTTTTAGTGGTCTAGTAGTTGGATGGTAAAGCAGAAAATCAGTGAAAAAGAAGACTGTCAGTAAGATGGATTGACACAGTGGCTGCAACAATGGGATCAAACATACTAATGATTGTGAGGATGGCACAGGACTGGGCAGCATTTGATTCTATTGTACACAGGGTCAGTTATGTGTCAGAACCTACTTAATGGCACCTAACAACAACAACAGTGGTTGGAATCATACCAGGACGCCCAGAGTAAAAGATAAGTTATTGCAGCTTAAACTTTCTACCATGAAGAGTGAAGGTCAACAACTGGTGGGTATCTAGAAAAAAGGTTAACAAACATTTTCTGTAAAGGGTCAAGAAGTAAATATTTTAGACTTTGTGGTCTGTATTATCTCTGCAATCGTAGCAAGAAAGAAGTCATAGAAAATATGTTTTTAAATGGATGTGGCTGTGTTCAGTAAAACTTTATTTACAAAAAATAGGCAGCAGATAGGATTTGCTCAACGGGCTGCAGGCAAAGACTATGAAGGTCTGTGAAAGCAGCATATTCTTTATTTAGGGATACTGCTTTGGTTCATAAGTGAGCGATATGAAAGTTTGCCAGTTTTCATTGGGGGCTTATAACAGAATAGGTCTCTGGAGCAGGTACATAATGGCATGCAATCAGTTCTGATATCTGGAGGTCAAGAGACCTTAGATAAAAGTATGTGCTTAGACAGGATGCCTCGTGGAGTTTGTACCAGGGACAGAATCACAGTGCAAGTCATTGGAGTTTCAAGGAAACTTCTGCCCCCTGCAGTAGAGTTAATCATCTTTTGAAATGATTACTGGTGTTCTATTGTGCCCTGGTAGTGACCAAATACCTGACCATGCATGACCAAGGACCATATAAGAACTGATTATTGTTAGCTATATCCTGACAGATTCATACCAGTCGTAAGGCTGAGTACACTGAGCAGCAATCCATTGTAAAAGGGAATGCAAAACCCAGAACTGACCATAAGCAAGACCGGAAGGGACAAGTCAGCTTTAAGAGCAGGTATTCCAGATTTGCATGGCATCTACCATCACTTTACCTTCTATAGACATATCTGTGGCTGGGAATATTCTAATGGCAGCTAAAGGAGAAAGAAAATGTAGGAGTTTGGCTAATGAATGGGCCAGCTTAATGTGTCAAAAATGGATGGTATGTGGAAAAAAGAAAAAATCCTCACCCCTCACCTAGGACTGTCCTCAAAAGATAGTTGTGTGGCTACACTCCATCCCCACCTATTAGAACTGCTTCAAGCAGATGTCTTTATGGGGAAAGAAAAGTGGTCCAAGGTTAAAATATAGAATCATGGGAAGTGGCAAATGGCCTGACTGAATGGTCTGAGGCATGGAAAAATATTAGGAGACTTGGGACAAGGTGGTTTTGAGTAGTGGCATATGGAGGGATACAAGAGAGTGTGAAGATCTTCATAATATTGCAAGTTAATGCTCACCACAGACCATCTACCATGGAAGAAGCACAAACTAATCAAGTAGACAATATAAGCAGGTCAGTTGATATCAACTATTTTACCATCAGCCTTCCCAGTGATGGCATGATGGGCACATGTCTGGACTAAGTGGGATGCTCTGATGGATAAGTGTTGCTATAGACCTCCCTGCTCTGTTGGCTGTAGTTTTGTAGTCCCGGTTGTATTATCGTTCTCTGTCCAGTGTTGTGTCTTCTCCCTTCTCTTCACAGGTGTTGTTCCTCAATAAAGGTTTTGCACTCTAAACTCCATCTCAGCACTATTATAGAAAATCTAACTTGTGACACAGAATACTATGGAAGTCCTTAGTTCTCTGTTTCCAGTTGGATTTTGCCAAAGGGTGCCACCAACAGAATGTAAGAGAGATGGCAGGAGGAAAGAGAAGTCAGGGCTTTTATTCCCCTATCCTTTACTGTTTTATTGTAGTTCTGGAAGACCTAGTGTTCCTTTTTGACTACAGCTTCTGTTTTGTGACTCTTCTTCTGTGTTTCTCTATCTTATTAGACTCTGTAGCACTTTGCTCTCTCCTTGTCCCTTCAGACACAGGAGTAATTTACTAGCAAGAGATGGATAGATTTGCTGCTGTAAAAAATTACTTCCAGGGACTTACAACGTCAAAGGTATTTTTTATTGTTCACAGGCATTGTGGATTGGCTGTGGCTCGGCTTCATGTACACTCTGGGGCTCCAGGCTGATGAGAAGCACAAACTGACTTATAAAGCTTCTTCCCATCTGTTCATGGCACTTTAGCTCACATTTTATTAGCCCAACAGGTAAATGGCCAAAGCTAACCTCCATGAGACAGGAAAATATAACTCTCCTCGGGAAGAAGCAGAAATGGGTGAACAGTAATATAATCCACAAAGATATTAATGCTTTCCTGCTGTTGTTTGTACTTAAGTATTTGTACATGAGTTCCTCAGGAGCCCAAGGAGGTTCCTATACTTGTGTAAATAGACTTTTCTTAAATTTTTATGTCTCATGTCCAGAATCCTGATTGATACCCTGGAGTTTTCTGAGTCTTTCATCATATTGAACCCTGCCCTTCTTGTGCCATGTTGCAGTTTTTCTTTCAGAAATTATAATACATCGTTTTATACTTAGATAAGGAGCTCTGGCGGTGCAGTGCCTAAGGCATTTGACTGCTAATTAGAGGTTGGCAGTTCAAACCCACCAGCCACTCCTAGGAAGGAAGACTGAGCAATCTACTTCCGTAGAGATACCGCCTTGCAAACCCAAGGATGGGTCGCTATGAGTTGCAACTGACTCGATGGCAGTGAGTTCGGTTTTTTGGTATACTTTGATAATTTGTTATTTGCCTTTAATTTGATTTTAAACTGAATTTACTACTCGTCAACTATCTCTCATTTTGTGACTTCTCCATTCTTATAGCTTTTATTTGGATTAATCTTTATTTTGGTTGGATTGTGTTGCTAGGTAGATTTTCCCAAAAATTTACCTTGATACTTGGGAATTATGCTCTTTGAAACTTTTATATTTAAGATTATTTTCTGTTGCTTAGACATTTGAATACCAATTGAAGTAGGTACACAATTTTAGAGTCAAATCTTTTTTCTCCTAAAACTGTGAACATCGTTCCACAATTTTCTTGCATCTAACGTTGCTAAGGATAAATGTTAAATCAGTGTTTTACCTTTTCCTTTTGTTGCTGACTTGTTTTTGTTACTTGGATGCCTATTACATTCCTTCTTTAACTCCAAAGATCAGGAACTTCACTAGGATATGTCTCAGAGTTTGTCGTTTACCTTCTTCTTCTAGAAAAGTCACTCATTTTATTTTTCAGATCCCGTCCTCTTTCATTTAAGAAATTTTATTTTAATTATATCTTTGAATTATTTATTCCATTCATTCTGTTCTGCACTGACGATGTAGCTGTCCTATGTATGCTGGATCTCCCTTGGATCTCTTGTAATCCTTGTTTCTATGTGTTCATTCACATTTATTGTGTGGCTTTCTAAAGCTTGTTCTTCGTGTTACCACCGGTTATTTTCTGTCTAGTGTCATTTCTACTTTTCCCTATTTCTAAAAATTTTGAATTATTCAATGTCATAATTTTTCTTTCTTTAGAATTTCAGTTTCCTTTTTTAAAATCCTATTTTGAGCTTTTATGTCATAAGTATTTCCTTTAATTTCTTTGAGGATGCAAGTATTTGTAGTTAATTTACTTTCCTCCAAAGGAAATCTTTTTCACCTATCATTAGTGGGCCTGTTGGATTTTCTTCCCTCTTAGCTCCCTTTCTGTTTCCTTCTTTCCCTCCTTCTTTTTCCCTCTCCTGCTCTTCTCTTTTTTGCTACATAGGCCCAAAGGATGTAGTGCATGTGTGTTCTACTGCTTATTTTTATTTGAAGGAATCTCTTTTTGGTGTCTATTAATACACCCCAAAATTCAGTACATGGCAACTAAACGGCACACAACACATAACAGGACAATATCCCAACATAGAGAAGCAGCCTCTAGTTAGGTGTTTCAAAATATTTAGAGAAAAACGCAGAAGGGAAGCTCTTATTCCCTGCAGCTGAAAGTTTGCTCCAAGGCTGCACCACTCTTGACGGAAAGGACAAGTCAGAGGTGACATGCTGCTGCTTGGTGTAGGTGTTCTGCATCTACTTGCATACCTTGCTCACTAGCAGTTGAAGAGCAGACCCTAGACTGAGTATTTTCAGACTTTCTCAGAGCTAACAAGAACACTGGAGATCTCTATATTTTCTATCATGTACCACCTGCCACTCTGTGCTGTACTCATAAATGGGAGAGTTGTATGCTGTCTCTCTGTGTCCTCCCTCAATATCATCTAAATAGTTTTGTATCTAGTAATTGTGTTCCTTAGTTTAAGATGGAAATCAATAAAAGAAGTTTTGTAAACATGTTATATGTCACTACCTTCCCAAGAAATTCTTTATAACTTTCATAATTTGTTTTACTAAAACTTAATGTTTGGTTTAAGATACAAGAAATCAGGGCCTTAATACTCCTTGATACTCTGAGGCATTTAGAAATAAATTATATATTGGAATTCTTTTACTCCATTAGTAAGAAATATATTTAACTAATGGATTTCTGAAAAATTAACAAAAGTATTTTGAAAGCATATTTATGAAATTAAAAGTAATCAATGAAAGTTTTACATTTAACAATTTTGCTGGGCTTTTTATTATGAATTGGAAATCAATTTCTAAGTATCTAGAAGATCATAGGGCATTGGGTAGAAATTAACATGTTTTTGTGATAAATGTGTACCATAAATTAGTCAAATCTGTTTCTATGATAGAGTAATATGTTGCTAGATATAATGAAATAGACATATACTAATAATATCCTTTTTAGATTAACTTGTGTGGCTTTTCACAATGAATAGGTAGATATTTTATTTGAAACTTATTTGAGTATTTTCTACTGAGTAGACTACTTTGTGGTCTGAAATGATGAATTTGATTGGTTGGCTTGACATGACATAGTCCTAACTTGCCTTCTGACCTCTGCTTTGGAAATTAACACACATGCTCACACAGTCACACACATGTACACACACACTCACACACACGTGTGTACACACCCAAACTATGAACTGTGCTTCATGTTTAAACAATGTCTTTATGGGAAAACATGCTTATTTTTATACCTTTCTTTAAACAAACGGCGGTTACTTTTCACAAATAATTCATAACTATTTTTATTTAAACTGAGCTGACTGAACTTTTTCCAGGGGGTGGACTACTTCTTGGAGTGAAATGAACAGCTTGATTGACTGCCATGGCACCTAATAGCCCTAACCTGCCTCCTGACCCTGACTTTGGAAATGAAAACACCTACACACATCAGCATGTTCATGGGCACAAATACACACCCAAACTCTGACCTTTGCTTCATGTCAAAAATAATAACCTCTTTATGGAAAACCATGCTGATTTTATGGCAAACAAGTAGGAAGGTTTCATTCCAACTGCGCTTCAGGAAGAACTTTCCTACATTAAAACTCTGCGAAGTTTTCTTTAGTTTGTTCCATACTCTCACAGTCAAATATAAAAATGATTTCGGATTGTTTATTGTACCAAGCCTGAACCAGACTGCTAGCATACATTTAAGGCTTCTCATAATTACACCTATTTTACCTAATGAATTGTATTTTCCAATACTTTCTGGTACATAACCCCACTCAAGACCAGTAGATTCCACCCAGTTTTCCAGTCATTGTTGTTAGGTGCCATCAAGTTGGTTCTGACTCATAGCAACCTCACGTACAGCAGAATGAAACTGACGACTCTGCGCCATCCTCACACTTGTCGCTATGCTTATTGCATCCACTATATCAATAGATCTCATCAACGGACTTCCTCTTTTTTCTCGCTGACCTTCTATTTTACCAAGCATATTATCTTTCTCCAGCGACAGCACCCTCCTGACAACATGACCAAAGTACAAGAGGTGAAGTTTCACCATCCCTGCTTCTAAAGGAGCCTGCTGGCTCTACTTCACACAAGACAGATTTATTTGTTCTTCTAGCAGTGCATGGTATGTTCAATATTCTTTGCCAACACCATAACTCAAAGGCATCAATTCTTTTTCAATCTTCCGTATTCACTGTCCAGTTCTTGCATGCATATGAAGCCATTTAAAATATCATGGCATGGGCCAGACACATTTTAGTCTTCAAAATGACATCTTTGCTCTTCAACACTTTAAAGAAGTCTTTTGCAGCAGATTTGCCCAATGCAATACGTTGTTTGATTTCTAAACTGCTGCTTCTGTGGGCGTTGATTGTGGATCCAAGTAAAATGAAATGCATGACAACTTCAATCTTTTCTCTGTCTATCATAATGTTGCTTATTGGCACAGTTGTGAGGATTTTTGTTTTCTTTATGTGGAGGTGTAAGCCATACCGAAGGCTGCAATCCTTCATCTTCATCAGTAAATGCTTCAAGTCCTCTTCACTTTCACCAAGCAAGGCTGTATTTTGTATTCTCTGCGTATTGCAGGTTGTTAACAAGTTTTCCTCCAATCCTGATACTGCATTTTCCTACATACAATCCAGATTATTTGCTCAACATCTGAATTGAATAAGTGGGAAAAGACACAGCCCTCACATACACCTTTCTTGATTTTAAACCACACAGCATCCCTTTGTTCTCTTAGAACAACTGCCTACTGATCTATGTACAAGTTCCTCATGTGCTCAATTAAGTATTTTGGAATTTCCATTCCTCATAATGTTACCCACAGTTTGTCATGATCCACACACTTGAATGCCTTGTGTACTCAATAAAGCACAGGTAAACATCCTCCTGGTATTCTTTGCTTTCAGTCAGAAGATCCATCTGACATCAGCAATGATATTCCTTGTTCCATTTCTTCTGAATTTGGCCAGCATTTCTGGCATTTCCCTGTCTACATCTTTTGAAGTACTGTCAGCAACATTTCACTTGGATGTTATATAATGATATTGCTCAATGATTTCTGTGTTTTGTTGGATCACCTTTCTTTGGGATGGGCACAAATATAGATCCCTTCCAGTCAGCTAGCCAGTAGTTGTCCTCCAAATTTCTCAGCACAGAAAAGTGAGTGCTTCCATTGTTGCATCTGTTTGTTGAAACATATCAATTGGTTTCCTCTCAATTCCTGGAGCCTTGTTTGTTAGCAATGCCTTCAGTGAAGCTTGGACTTGTTCTTTCAGTACC
This sequence comes from Orycteropus afer afer, assembly GCF_000298275.1. Taxonomy (NCBI): domain Eukaryota; kingdom Metazoa; phylum Chordata; class Mammalia; order Tubulidentata; family Orycteropodidae; genus Orycteropus; species Orycteropus afer. Next base: position 8,587,658 of record NW_006921603.1, on the reverse strand, counting down.
ACTGGTTCTTGATTATATGCTTCCTCCTCAAATGGTTAAATGTCAACCAATTCTTTTTTGGTACAAGGACTCCTTGTATTCTTTCCATCTTCCTTTGATGCTTCCTGTGTCATTCAGTATTTTGCTCATGGAATCCTTCAATACTGCAACTTGAGGCTTTAATTTTTTCTTCAGTTATTTCAGCTTGAGAAATCTTCTGTTGAGTTTTTACTTCATCATTACCTACATTCACTTTAGCTACTCCACATTCAATAGCAAGTTTCACAGTCCTTTCTAACATCCATGTTGGTGTTTTCTTTCTTCCTTGTCTTTTAAATGACTTTTTGCTTATTTCATGTATGATGCCCTTGATGTCATCCCACACTTCATCTGGTCTTTGGTCATTGGTGTTTAATGCATCAAATCTATTCTTCAGATGCTCTCTAAATTCAGGTGGAATATATTCAAGGTTTTATTTTGGCTCTCACAGACTTGTTTCAATTTTCTTCAGCTTCAACTTGAACTTGCATAGGAGCAATTGATGGTCTCTTCCACACTCAGCCCCTGGCTTTATTCTGATTGATGCTCTTGAGCTTCTACATCTTGTCTTCCCACAGATAGATTTGATTCCTGTGTATTCCATGTGGTGAGGTCCATGTATAGTCACTATTGATGTTGTTAAAAATTATTACAATGAATAAGTCACTGGTCTTGCAAAATTTTATTATGCAGTCTTCCAGCATTGTTTCTATCACCAAGGGCATATTTTTCAACTACCGATGCTTCTTCTTTGTTTCCAACTTTTGCATTCCAATTACTGGTAATTATCAATGTATAACGATTGCATGTTCAATAAGTTTCAGACTGTAGAAGTTTCAATTTCTTCATCTTTGGCTTTAGTGGCTGGGGTGTAAATTTGAATAGTAGTCATATAAACAGGTCTTCCTTATATTGGTGTAGATATTATCCTATCACTGACAGCACTATACTTCAGAACAGATTTTGAAATGTTCTTTTTGGCTATGTATGTTATGCCATTTCCCTACAATTTATTATTCCTGGCATAGTAGATGATGTGATTGTCCAATTAAAAATGGCCAATACTAGTCACTAATGCCTCAAATGGAGCTCTGGTAGTATAGTGTCTAAGGCACTTGACTGCTAACCAGAAGGCTGGTGGTTCAAACCCACTAGCCACTCCTCAGCAGGATGATGGGGCAATCTACTTCCGTTGTGATACTGCCTTGGAAACCCAAGGAGGGGTCGCTGTGAGTCAGGTGTGACTCGACGGCACATAACAACAACAACAACAATACCTCAATATTGATGTTTATGCATTCCATTTCATTTTTTACAATTTCCAGTTTTCCTAGATTCATACTTCGTAATTCCATGTTCCAATTATTAATTGATATTTATAGCTGTTTCTTCTCATTTTGAGTCATGAAACATCAGCAAATGAAGGTCCCAAAAGGTTCACAGCCATATCATTAAGGTTGACTCTATTTTGAGGAGGAAGCTCTTTCCCAGTTGTATTTTGAGTTCTTCCAACCTGAGAAGCTTATTTTCTGTCACTATAACAGACAACTGTTCTACTGTTATTCATAACATTTTCAGTGGTCAAATTTTTCAGAGGTAGACTGCCATGTCCTTCTTTCTTTCCTATCTTAGTGTGGAAGCTCTGCTGTGACCTGTCCACCATGGTGACCTTGCTGGTATTTGAAATACCAGTGCCACAGCTTCCAGCATTATACCAGCACACAAGTCACCACAGTATGACAAACTGACAGATAAGTGGTAGAAGTTTTCAGTTAAGATGTAATAACCACTTATGTCTCTGTGCCTTTGCTGGTGCTGTTCAGATTATTTGCTCAGCATCTGAACTGAATAAGGGTGGTGAAAAGATACAGCCCTCACATACACCTTTCCTGATTTTAAACCCCACAGCATTCCTTTGTTCTCTTTGAACAACTGCCTATTGATCTATGTACCAGTTCCTCATGAGCTCAATTAAGTATTCTGGAATTCCCATTCCTCACTAATTTCCACATTCTCAGACCTGAGACACTCTTTGCTCATTTTACTAAATTCTATCTATTTTTGAAGGTCCACCTCAATTCCTAACTCCTGTGTCAAAATTTTTCTTATGTATGTATTTATTATATAATTTACTATATAATTATTTCTTACATAATTAGTCTTATAATAATTCTTCCATTTTCTGACCTCTGATCATATTTTTAAACTAAATTTCTTTGCTAATTCTTCTGAGTGACTACAACTTTGTCTTTTATTTTCAAATAGATGGCATATTTGAAGGCTGGTACCCAATTATAGTCCATTTTTTATTTTTCATCAGTCATAAAGCATAGTACTTTCAGAATATTATTTAATTCTCTCTATTTAATTATAATAAGTGGATTGTTACCTTTAGGAAGAGCAGAATTTGTTAAAACCAAGTCTGTTAGACTTTACTTTCCCTGTACGGATGGTTAAAGGGTGTAATATTACATTAAAAAAAGAAAGAAAAACAACTAAATTAAGGTAATTTTGAAGCCTTTGGATTTCCAATAGGTAGAAGTTGGTATTTTTGTTTTTGAAAATAACAATGAGTGAGGGAAGCAATTCTGAAAATAAGCACGGGAAATGTAGACTCATTCAGGAAAGATGCCCCCTTTTTTTCTCTCAATTTCCTGAATATGTTTTTAGGATTTGGCTTCTTTCCATCATGTAACCAACTTATATCAGAATTTCAGAAGTCTTGGAGCTGTTCAGGGTCCTATAAGATATATTTTTCAGGCGTTGTTGTTTTCTTTTTTTTTCCCCCCTTTAGAACCTTATAGAGCTGTTAGTAGGATAAAGTGCTGAGAGCTGCACCCGGCTCTTAATTGAGAGCTCAATAAGTGTTAGTCATTGTACTATTATTTTCTTTTGTTCCTTTTTCTTATGAATATAAAAAAAAAATATGATCCTTGTAAAATATATACAAACACTGTTTAGTACAATTCTGCCTATCTCCATCTAAAAACAACATGATTGAAGATAAGGAAAAAAGTAGCAAGCCAAACACCTTTAGAAGCATTTAGAATTGGGCAAACAATAATTTTTCTAATTATTCCCTAAATAAATGTTTATTGAGCATCTCTATGTATAAAGGAGGGTGAGGAGGCACCCATTATTCAGAAATAGATTCTGCTAATTTTCTACAATATAAATTTCTAATTCCAGCAACCAGAAATAAGTATTATTTAAAATGTAAAAAGATAGGACTTATATAAATAATTTAAGGTTGAAAGTTAAAAATGCCCCAAGAAAGGTACAGATAAAAGGAGAGTTCACAGGGGAAAATGGAAGCGCTATTTTCAGTTTAGGGGGTTAATAATTCATAAAAAAGAGAGGATTTGAAATGAACTTTGATGATAGAGCTGGTTTTGGAAAAGCATACACTTGAGGGAGGTGGGAAGCTATGATGGATTTTGGAAAGCTACAAATATTCTCTGTCATCCTGCATTCCTCATTGAGAGGTGAAGTTTATTTATCTTCCCCTTCACTCTTGGCTGGCTGTGTAACTGTGTTAACCAGTAGAACAGGGCAGAAGTGACAACTGTGCCAGTTCCAAGCTTAATCTCTAAGAGGACTAGAGGCTTCTATTTGCTCCCTCTTGAGACTCTTACTTTTGGGACCCAGCCACCATGTAATAAAGTCCAGCTAGCCCGTGTAGAGTCTATGTGGAGGGATCATACAAAGAGTGGTTTCAACCACCCTTATCAAGGTGCCAAGTATGTTAAAGAAGTCATATTGAATGTGCCTGCCCCAGCTGCCCTCTAAAGGAAGCCATGTGAGAGACTCCAGGCAAAACCAAAAGAGATTTCCACAAAATTCTCAGAATTGTGAGAGATAATAAATGGTTGTTTTGTTTGAAGCCACTAAATTATGGGGTAGCAGTTCCCCAGGAGAAAAGACCTGGCTATCCACTCCTGTAAAACTATAGCCTAGAAAACCCTATGGGACAATTCTGCTCTATCATACAGGGTTGTTATGAGTCAAAATTGCCTTGATGGCACACAACAACAGTGTATGTAATAAAAGAAAACCGAAGTGACAAAAACAACAAAAAGATATAAATTAGAACCTAAAGAATGGTTCTAAAGAAAGAGTGATGTACCTAAAGAAAGGGCAATGAGACTTGGTGGTACAATGGTTAAGGGACTGACTGCTAACCAAAACGATGGCAGTTTGCACTCACCCAGTGGCTCCACGGGAGAATGACATGGTTATTGGCTCCCGTAAAGATTACAGCCTTGAAAACCCTACATGGCAATTCTACCCTCACATGGAGTTGCTAAAAGTTGAAACAGACTCAACGGCACCTAACAACAACAAGAAAAGGGCAGACAAAAATAAGATGTAAAATGTGTCAGGATTTTAGATAATTGTGGGGATTGCAATTAACAAACACACAATAGTGCACGATAGATATCTACAGAATAAATGGATGACAAGGATCATAGGTGCCAGTTGTAACGATGGTCCATCAACTCTATTTTAAAACTTTAAATCACCTCCTTTATTAAAGTAATTGTGCTAAGGCCCTAATTTGAGGAAGGACCCTACTACACTGACTATTAATCTTTCTCCCAGCCCTCCCCAAAGGAATCTATGGCCTCTACAAGAGTGACTGTTCACTGGGGAAAAGGAAATAATCAGATTTTTTTGTGGAATATTGGATATCGGTTTTGAACTGATACTAATTTCAGGAGACCCGCAACATCACTGTGGCCCACCGGTCAGAGTGGGCGCATATGAAGGTTATTGATGGAGTCTTAGCTCAGGCCCATCTCACAGTGGGTCCAATGGGCCCCTGAATCCAACCTGTAGTGATTTCCCAGTTCTAGAATCCATAATTGGAATAGACATACTCAGCAACTGGCAGAACCCCTATGTTGGATTCCTGACATGTGGAGTTAGGGCTATTTTGGTAGGAGAGGCCCAGTGGAAGCCATTAGACCACAAAGGGACTGGTTGGACCTGAGGTGGTAGGGGGCCAAGTGGCAGCAATTAATCAACAAAGACAATGTGGGAATTGTTACTGTAATGGATAGCACAGTCAAAGCAGTAATCAGAATAATCAGACTGGTGAGGACTTATGTTGAGTACTTAGGCAGTAGGCATAGTGTTTCTTGGAGTGAAACAGATGGGAAGTCTACTCAACATTTACCTGATCTGTACAAGCAGAAAAATTCTAGGTCACATAACATCAGTCTAAATTGAATTGCCAGAATATAGAGTCACCCAGCCAAACTGACACACAAACTTAACTACCACTATCCATCCCTTGTCAATTTGGCACCCATACACATCTTCCTTATTGATTGGGTGGCAATCTCACCCCCTTGGCCTAGCAGCCCTGTTCTTCTGCCCTTTGGACATGGGAGCCCCACCCCCTCACTTCAGGGCAGCAGACAAGGTCCCCATCCCAGTGGTACACATGTATGGCAGCCCCACATGCCAGAACTGAGTTGGTGAAGGTTTGACTCTCTGAAACCAGGAGGCTGTGGCAGTTCCACTCTTTGAAACCCCAGAGGCCATAGCCCTACCCTTTGAGACTGAGGCATCTCAGCTTCCTGCTTCCTTGGTCTCTTAAAGAGGACGTCTCGCCTCTGCCCTGTTCTAGAAAGTATTACAAAGCTTTTCAGCTTTACCAATTAGTACCCAAAGGCAACCCACTCTGCCAGAAAGCTTCCTGCCCAAAGGCACTCAGCTTTCTTGCTCCGTGGACCAGCGAGTCCATTACTCTGTCTTGTGTCAGTCTGTCAGTTCTGCTGCAGCAGTCTCTCTGCCAGTCTCTTTGCCAGTCTCTCTGTTGGTCTCAGTACAGGGATCTCAGGTTCAAAGACATGTTCCACTCCCTTCTTTGCCCGTAGAGCTAGAGGCATGAAGAGCCCAAAATGGCCTGGTGGCATTCTTAACTTCCAACTCAATGCAATCAGTATTCTGTCTCCAGGTAGGAGTGTTCCTCCCTTTGGCACTAAGGTCTCCAGACCCACAGAGCATAATGTCTCAGGGATAGGAAGTAAAAATTTTTTGAGTGGGTGTCTAGGGGATAATAGTGAATGGTGCCACTTTCATTTTCACTCCTTGGTTCCTGGACCCATGAATCCTGGCTATTGGGAAAACGGCACCATATAGGGAGCTCTGGTGGAGTAGTGCCTAAGGCATTTGACTGTTAACTTTCCTCAGAAGGAAGATCAGGCAATCTACTTCCGTAGGGATATCACCTCAGAAACCCAAGGAGGGGTCTCTATGAATATGACTTGACAGCAGTGAGTTTGTTTTTTTTTTTTTTTTGGTATGGTATGCTAGTTTAGAGCATATACAGTCTCCTGGAAAACAGTGCCCTAACCCTGCAAGGTATTGTGGCCTAGCTGACACTGTAATTGTGGTTTTAGAAGGCCATTCCATCATTCTATCAGGCCAGTCACTTCAGGATGGTAGACAGCATGGTAAAACCAAAAACCAAACTCACTGCCGCTGAGTCAGTTCCGACTCATAGTGATCCCTCCTTGGGTTTCCAAGGTGGTATCTCTACAGAAGTAGATTGCCCAGTCTTCCTTCTGAGCATGGCTGGTGGGTTTGAACCGCCAGCCTTCTGGTTAGCAGTCAAATGCCTTAGGCACTGTGCCACCAGAGCTCCCAGACAGCATGGTAACATAATGAATTCCATAAACATGGACCCATTCAGAGAGGTCTATCCACATATTTCTTTCCCATACCCTCTTTATTACCAATTTTCCAATCATGTTCCTTCCAAGTCCCTGACCATCCAGCAAAACCATTGGTCACAGCCCATGAGTTCATATAGCCACACATCTGGCCATTTCTCCTTCCAAGCAAAGTGAACAAACAACCAGATGCACTGTTCAAAGTTATGCCCTTCGGGAAGATCTCCCTTCCCCACTGTCCTTCAGGGAGGTCCCAGAAAGGGGTTGCTGTGTTGCTGTCCACCTTCAAGTAGTGCCTGCATATCATGCTGAACCATCTGTAAACCAGGTACGAGTTTTCTCTTCCTCAGTCAACCGATCATAAGGAACTCTGCATGAGGCCATAGGTGCAGACAGAGAGGGAAGGTAATGTGATGGAAGTGGAGACAGCAGGCATTTGGGCCACTTTCTCATGCAATTTACTTGTGCCTTCAGGTCCTGTTCAAACCTGATCTCATATATACCACTTCCATTTAATGATGGAGTGTTCCTGTGGAAATCTGACTTTATGACTCTGTGGGTTAGACAACACACAGTTCACCTATGGCACACAGCAGACTCACCTGAAATGATGTTTGATTGTTGAAGCCCTTCAAGGGCAAGAAGGCCCTATCTAGCACAATGTTTCACATGCAGAGGTAACTAAGAAATATTTGTTGTGCTGACCTTAATGCTGAAATAGTTATTAATGGTAAATGGATTCAGAAAGTTTTTATTTTTATTATTAAATCCCTCATTTTTGAAGCATAGCATACATGTAGAAACACAGAAATCATAAGTCAATGATTTTTTACAAATAAACACCCATGTGACCACAGCTAAGATCAAGAAACAAAACATTATCAGCAATCAGAGGCTGCCCCTGAATCACTCCCAGGTACTATCCCTTTCAAAGGCAATTACTTCCAACATATTAATTATTGATATAAGTCAATTATTACATTATCTGCTCTTTCTTTCTTTGGATTCTTTTACTTTTTTTGTGTGAGACTTTTCTCTGTTTCGTGTACCAGAAACTCATTTATTTTTATTGCTGTATAGATTTCCACTTTATGAATATAATATTTACCCTTTCACTGCTGATGGAGATTTTAGTTGTTTACTATTTGGGGCTATAATGAATATTGCTGATATAAACATGTGCATGCATTTGATGCATACATGTATGCAGTTTTATCTTTTGGTATATATGTAGGAGTGGATTTGCTGAGTCCCAGGATAAGTGTATGGTCATTTCTGGTTGTTCTTGTTAAGTACTCACAAGTCAGCTCTGATCATAGTGACCCCATGTACAATAAAATGCAACACTGCAGGTCCTGTACCATCCTCACAATTCTTGCTATGTTTGGGCCCATTGTTGCAGCACTGTGTCGATTCATCTTTTTTGCTGACCCTCTATTTTTCCAAGCATGATGTTCTTCTCCAGGGACTAGTCCTTTGTGATAACACGTCCAAAGTACATGAGACAATTTCTCAACATCCTCGTTTCTCAGAGCATTTTGGATGAACTTCTTCCAAGGCATATTTGTTTGTGCTTCTGGTAGTCCATGGTATATTCAATATTTTTTGCTAACACTGTCAAATAGATTTCCATGATGCTAGTACCAATTTACATTCCCATTAGCAGAATACAAGAGTTCCAGTTGCTCCATATCCTCATCAGTGTTGTTTTAATTTAGCCATTCTGCTTTTATTTTTATTTTCTTGATGACTAGTAAAATTGGACACATGCTTTTACTTGGATATCTTTTTTTGTGTGTGCAATTTATTCAAGTTTTTGTACTCCCCCCCTTTTTTTTAAGTTGGTTTGTTTGTCTTTTGTAGGAGTTCTTTATATATTGTGTTTTTTGTCAAATATATTATTATAGATAACATCTTCTTCCAATCTACTTGAAATTTTGCTTTCTTAACAGTATCCTTTGTTGAAAAGAAATTCTTAATATTAATACAGTACTAAGGAGATCTGGTGGCATAGTGGATAAGGCATTTGACTGCTAACCAGAAAGTCAGCAGTTCAAACTGACCATCTGCTTTGTTGAAGGAAGATGAAGCAATCTACTTCCATAAAGAGTTACAACCTTGGAAACCCAATGGGGGTCTCTATGAGTTGCAATCAACTCAATGGAAGTGAGTTTCTTTTATTTTTTTTCCTGTTTTTGGTTCATAATTATTTCTTTTATGGTTAGTTTCTTTGTGATTCTTTGTGACCTATTGATGGTCATGGTATCTTCTATGTTTTTATAAGCTTAATTGTTTTACCTTCATGTGTAAATCTATAATTCATCTGAAATCGATCTTTGTGTTGCAGTGTGAGGGGCCAGATTCATTATTTTCCTTACAGAATATATACTTAATCAGCATCATTTATTGAATAGACCACCTTTTCCCTTCTGCACTACACTGTCACCTTTAGCGTAGTGCCTAAGGCACTTGACTGCTAACCAGAAGGCTGGTGGTTCAAACCCACCAGCCAGCCACTCCTCGGAAGGAAGATGGGGCAATCTACTTCCGTAGTGATACTGCTTCAGAAACCCAAGGAGGGGTCGCTATGGGTTGGGTCCGACTCAACGGCACATAACAACAAACAACAAGTGACAGTGTAAATGTGGATCTGTTTCTGGAGTATGAAAATTTAGATGTTATTTATATCATCCTCTTATTATCTTTTCAGTGTTTGTATGATCTTTAGAGATACCCCTTTTTATTCCTGACTTCATGTTTTGTGCCATCTCTGTTTTTATTTTGATTAGTCTTGCCAGGAGATCATCCATTTAATAAGTATTTCCAAAGAATCAACTCATGGCTTTTTTAAGCTCTATGCTCTGTTTGTTTTGTATTTTGTTAATTTCTGTCATTATCTTTTTTATTTCCTTATTCGAGTTTAATTTGATATTTTTTATGCTTTTTCTCTAACTTTTGGAGATGGATACTTAGCTCATAGTTTTTCAGCTCCATTTTCTTACATATGATGTTAATACTTCAAATATTTCTTTAAACTCAACTTTACTTATATCCCATCAATGTTCATGAGGAATATTGGTCTTTGGTTTTCTTCTTTTGTACTAGGGTAATGCTAGGCTCATAAAATAAGTTCAGAAATATTCCCTCATTGTCAATTTTATGAACAGTTTGTGCAGAACTGATATAATTTCTTCTTTAAATATTTTGTAAAATGCAATAGGGAAGTCAACTATTCTGAAGTTTTTTGTCATGGCTGGAAGGTTTTTAAGTTATATTTTAAACTTTCTATTTTGAAATAATCATATGTCACTAGTTGCAAAGATGTTGCACAGTGGTGTTGGAAAGTTTTTAACTGCAAATTGAATTACCTTAATAGATATTGATTTCTTCAGATTATTTATTTCTTCCAGGGTGAGCTTTGGTGGTTTATGCTATTCAAGCAATTTGTTGAATTTATTAGCACAAAAACAGTCATAATTGTTGGAAGAAAACTGCTCATGTGGGCAGAGGCACTAATTGCCTTTCCCTCCCCCAAAAAATAGTTATACAGTGAACAGTCTTGCAAGATAGAGATAGTGTCTCCTTCCTGAACAAAGGACAAACTTGCTTATTGCCATGAAAGAATGTTCGGGTTCTCTAAACTCAGGGCTCCTTGCCTGTAAGACAACCCACTGTGAGTGTAGGCATTCATCTGGGTGCATCTACTTTGTCTCTGTGGGACTAGGGAGCGAAGAGGACAAATGCAAATGTGCTTACATTCATGCTGCTTGTTCTGTCAAAAATACAGAGGTATTGAAATTTCTAGCATATTTGTTGATCTGTCCATTTCTCTTTGCAGTTCTATTTTTATTTCTTATATTTTGAGTCTGTATGATTAGGCACAGAAACATTGAAGCTTGTTATGTACTCTTTCTCTTGATGAATTGAGCCATTTATCACTACGAAATGACACTTCTTCTCACTGGTCATATTCTTTACTCCGAAATCAACTTTGTTTAATATTTATAAAGCCACTCTTACTTTCTTTTGATTATTATCAGCAGGGTATGTATTTTTCCATTTTTTCACTTTTAACTTATTGGTGCCTTTATTAAAAGTGTGTTTCTTTCTTTTTTTCTTTTCTTTATTGTGATTTGGGTGAAAATTTACAAAGCAAATTCACTTTCCATACAGCAGTTCACATACACTTTGTCTCATGACATTGACCACAATTCACCACAATGCAACAGCTCCCCTCCCACTTCCTCCCGACAGTCACCTCTTCCCTGTGTCCATCCCTCCATATACCCCTGCCCCCTGAGCTGTCTTCCTGTGCATGAACAGCACTTCTTTCTCCCATGATTGTTCTCTCCGAGGAGTATATCTACTTGAGGTAAATGTTCAACTCCTATGCCTGTCTTCTGTTTGGCTGGAAGCCACAGGTGTGAATTCAATTCCAGACCTGAAGGGCAGCTAGGGGCCATAGTCTCTGTGGTTCCACCAGGCTCTATCAGACCAGCAAACCTGGTCATCCCCCCCACACTTTTATTTTTTCCCAAATGATTTTGAGTTTTGTTACACATTGTTCTCCTTCTCTATCCAGGATCTCCTAATAGATACCCTCCGAGTATCTATTAGTATAAAATAAAATGTTATTTCATATTGATTCACATGTTTACCATTTCCTATGCTTTTCATTCCTTTGTATAAATCCAGATTTCTATCTGGCACCATCTAGTTCTTCTGGTCTCAGTCATATAGGCTGCAGATCACATGTTATATCAGTTGCTAGGACTAAACCGTGTGTTTCTTGTCAGCATCAAATACTTGGATCATACAGTTGGCAATCTGATCATCTTTGTGTTTTAACTGGGTTGTTACATATAAAGTGATATTCAATATGGTCAGTTTTGCATTTCCTAAAGTGATAAGTAAGACAAGGATTTAAATTTGTTGTTGTTAGCTGCTGTCGAGGTCAACTCAACTCATGGTGATCTTATGTATAATAGAAAAAATGCTGTCTCATTGTGCCACGTCCATGATCATTAGCCTCTGATAGTCCACATTATGTTCAATATTCTTCGTCAACAGCACACTTCAAATGCATCAATTCTTCTTCTGTCTTTTCTTCTCACTGTTCAGCTTTCACATGCAGATGAAACAACTGAAAAGACCACTGCTTCATGTTAGGCCCATTGTAGTCACCAAAATGACATCTTTGCATTTAAAAACTTTAGAGGTCTTTTGCAGCAGATTGGTCCACTGCCACACATCACTTAATGTATTGACTGCTACTTTCATGAACGCTGATTATTGTTCCAAGCACAATGTAACCATTGACAACTTTTAAATCTATCATCTTCTATTTGTTTTTATTTGTCTCATATGTACTTTATTTTCTTTTTCTGCCTTCCTTTAAATTAATTGAGTATATTTTAATTTGATCTCAGCTTTCTTATTAGCTATAACACCTTGGTTTGTTTTTTAGTAGTTGACTAGAATTTATAATATACATCATTTACTTAGCACAGTTTACCTTTGAATGATATTATACCACTTCAGGCATGGAAACTTACAACAATATACATTTGCATATCTTGGCCTTTGTACTACTATTGTCATACATTTTAGTTATACATAGTTTATCAATCAAACACAACACTTACCTTTTTTTTTTTGCTTTAAACTGTCAATTATCTTTAAAAGAGTTTTTTAACAATAAAATGTTATTTCATATTGATTCATATGTTTACCATTTCCTATGCTTTTCATTCCTTTGTATAAATCCAGATTTCTATCTGGCACCATTTTCATTTGCCTAAAGGACTCCCTTTAACATTTCCTATAAAGGAAATCTGCTGATGATGAATTTTTCAGCTTTTGTCTGTCTGAAAAACTCATTATTTCACCTGGATTTCTGAAAGATCTCTTTGCTGGATACAGAATTCTAGGTTGACAGCTTTTCTTTCAGTGCTCCACTCTCTGCCTTGCAATGTTTCCAACAAGACTTCTGCTCTCATTGATACCTTTTGTCTCTTTTTTGAACACAGGTAATATGTTTTTGTTCTCTGTTTGCTTTTAAGATTTTCTCTTTATTACTTTTTTTGGTAGAGATTTTATTATAATCTATCTTGATTTAGTTGAATTCATTGGTCTCTTGTTTGCAGTTTGTTGAGCTTCTAGGATCTGTGAATTTATATATTTTATGAAATTTAGATAAATACTGTGCATTATTTCTTTAAATATTTTTGCCTTCCCTCCTCTGTCTGTCTTTCAGGGATCCCAATTATACATAATAGAATTGGTCAATGTTCAACTATCTCAGGAAGTGGCATATGATGAAGAACCAATGGCACTGAAGGAAGAAATTGATGTGTGAAGGAATTGGTGAAGAACAAGGTCCAGGAATACCCACTGAAGTGTTTTAACAAATGGATGCTGCACTGGAGGTACATACTCATCTATGCCAAGAGATCTGGAAGATAGCAACCTGGCCAACTGAGTGGAAGAGATCCATATTTGTATCCATTCCAAGGAAAGGTGATCTCAAAGAATGTAGAAATTATCAAACAATATCATTAATATCACACACAAGTAAAATTTTTTTGGAGATAATTCAAAAATGCTTGTAGCAGTATAGTGACAGGGAACTTTCAGAAATGCAAGCTGGATCCAGAAGAGGAAGTGGAATGAAGGTTATCATTGCTGGTGTCAGGTGGATCTTGGCTGAAAGCAGAGATTACCAGAAAGATGTTTACTTGTGTTTTATTGATTATGCAAAAGCATCCAACTGTGTGGATCATAAAAAATTATGGATAACATTGAGAAGAATTGGAAATCCAGAACACTTCATTGTGCTCATGAGGAACCTGGACATAGACCAGGAGGCTATCATTCAAACAGAACAAAGGGATACTGCATGGTTTAAAATCAGGAAGGGGAGGGATGGTACGGAAAGAGTCTGTGTCCACCATGATAACATTAGTGAAAGGGAGGACACCAAATTGTCCACATAAGATATAGATAACTGCTAATACCAGTATACTCACAATACTGCATTACCATTAACCATTATCATTAACACCAAACACCAGGCTACAGATAAACACATAAATATCTGAGAAGGTCAGATGGGGGTCAGTGAACAGGATTATACTCTAGACCAAGGATTCAGCAGAGGCTAATCTTGCACAGATAACATTGATACAAAATACCTGCAATCCTTACAGAAACCACAGATGACAAAGAGCAGTTCCTCACAGACAGCCAAACACTGTGGGAGAGAGATCCAATGGATCTACTGACTCAGGACCATAGTATTGGGGGACACCAGACTCAATTGGCACAATAAGATATATAAAAATCTTATTCCACAACCTACATTGATGAGTAGCAACTGGGGTCTTAAAAGCTTTCAAGCGTCCATCTAAGATGCACCTAATGGTCTCCTATTGCCGGAAGCAAAGAAGGGTACCAAAAAACAAAAACAAAAACAAAAACACAAGGACATTTGGAAGCAATCAGCCCTAGGAAATGATGGACCTCAAGACCAGATGGACTAGACGGTGCCCGGCTATCAATGCCAACCACTCGAGAAAGGATCAAAACTGGAGATCTTGGATAGAGTGGGAGGAAAAATGTGGAACAAAATCCAAAAACACAATAATGACCAGAATTACTGGTCAGATGGAGTCTGGTGAGAGCCCCAATACTTTAGCCCTGGGATACACTTCAGGCCTGGAATAAAACTCACTCCCAGGGGCTGGCTCTTAGCCCAATAGTAAATAAGATGTATACCCAGACCACTGAACCCAGGGCAATACTCTGTGGAGATGCATCCCTTGGAGTAATCGACCACAGGGTACTAGAGGGGCAACATTCACATGGAGGAAATGCAGGACATACAGGAGTGCATAACTATGAGGGGCACAGGGTGGGGGTTACTGAGCAAGGAGGGGAGGAGAGTGGGTTAGGGTTGGGGATGGTAATTGGGGGGTGAAACCAAATGTACACAAAATGTTGAATGTAAAACAAACTCTGTAAACTTGCACCTAAAGCACAATAAAAAAAATAAAAAAATAAAATAAAATCAGGAAGGGTTGCATCAGGGTTGTACCCTTTCATCATAGTTGTTCAGTCTGAGCAAATAACCCGAGTAAGTGGGCTGTATGAAGAAGAATGCAGCATCAAGATTGGAGGAAGACTCATTAACAACCTGTGATATGCAAACAACACAGCCTTGCTTGCTGAAAGTGAAGATGACTTGAGACACTTACTGATGAAGTTTAAAGATTACAGTCTGCAGTATGTATTACAACTCAACATAAAGAAAATGGAAATCCTCACAAATGGACCAATAAAGAGCTTCATGGTAAATGGAGAATTGATTGAAGTTGTCAAAGATTTCGTATTACTTGGTTCCACAGTCAAAACCAATGGAAGCAGCAGTCAGGAAATCAGATGACATATTGCACTGGGCAAATCTGCTGCAAAAGACGTCTTTAAAGTACTGGAGAAAAGATGTGTTTTTGAAGATGAAGGTGTACCTAACTCAAGCCATGGTAATTTTAATAATCTCATATGTATGTGAAAGCTGGACAATGAATAAGGAAGACAGAAAAAGAGTTGATGCTTTTTGAGTTGTGGTATTGGCAAAGAATACCGAAAGTACCATGGGCTGTCGGAAGAACTAACAGATTTGTCCTGGAAGAAGTGCAGCTGGAATGTTTCTTGGAAACAAGAATGGCCAGACTTTGTCTCATGTACTTTGGTCATGTTGTCAGAAGGGAAAAGGATGTCCCTGGAGAAGGATATCATGCTTGGTAAAGTGGAGGGTCAGCAAAAAAGGGGAAAGCCCTCAATGAGACAGATTATACAGTGGCTGCAACAATGGGCTCAAGTGTAGCAAGGATTGTGAGGCTGGTGCAGGACCAGGCATTATTTTGTTCTCTAACAGACATACCGCAAATGCCACTCTAACAGACATACCACAAATGGATGGCTTTAACAAACAGGTATTTATTCTCTTTAGGAGAATACCTGTACTGTTGTCCATAGGGTCACTATGAGTTGGACCCGACTTGACGGCACCTAACAACAACATTTGGCCATTTGAGGTCATCTCCCAGTTTGCTGATGTTTTGTTCATCTTAGATAGTTTTTATTGCCTTATACAGTTGTTCCATGGTATCCTTTGGTATCCACTGGGGTGAGGGGATTGGTTCCAAGATCCCCATGGATATGAAAATCCATGGATGTACAAGTTCCTTATATTCCTCCTATATACTTTAAATCATCTCTTCTTGTTGTTGTTATGTGCCGTTGAGTTGAACCTGACTCACAGCGACCCCTCCTTGGGTTTCTGAGGCAGTATCTCTATGGAAGTAGATTGCCCAACCTTCCTTCCAAGGAGTGGCTGGTGGGTTTGAACCACCAGCTTTCTGGTTAGCAGTCAAGTACCTTAGGCACTATGCTACCAGATACCTAATACAATGTAAGTGTTATGCAAATCGCACTTTATACACCCTCTTAGCCTTTAAGGGATTGCTCTGACCACTTACTTGCCTTTTTTTTTTTTTTTTTTGACCCAATGTTTTGGTGCTCCAGTGCCACTCTAACAGACATAACACAAATAGATGTCTTTAACAAACAGGTATTTATTCTCTTTAGGAGAATACCTTTTTAGGAGGCTGGAAGTCTCAGTTCATAGTGCCAGCTCTAGGGGTTGGGTGAAGGCTCTTGGACCTTGGCTTCAGTTCTGCCTCCTGCTCCCAGCCCACTGGAGCTGGGGGCATCTCTTAACTTAGGCAGCTGCTGGCTGCTGAGGCTGAAAAACCCAAGGTCAACAAGTAAAATGGCACAGTCCCAAGATTATCAAGCAACATAGCAGGACACTAGTTTAAGTCCAGAAACAGCTCCAACATTGGCAGACAACATGGCAGGCTGCTGAATGAAAACTCAGCTACACACAAGGTCCAAGCATGCCAAAAAGCTCAGAGACCTTTCTGAAAGTTATTTTCTTATATACTGGAAGCAGACCACATCCCTAAGGGAGCTACTCAGTTGCTCACAGTAGATTGTACTATGGAGCTGATTACAGTCTCATCACTGGGAATCACTACATCTAACTTCTCAGTCATTCAAAACCATGCCCAGCCAAGCTGACACATAACCTTAACTACCACACCAACTATTTTTGATCTGCAATCGATTGAATCTGTGGGTGCAGAAAACTGCAAATACTGAGAACTGACTGTATTCCATAACTCATAGTTTATTTAGACATATATAGATTAATTTCAAAATATTTGAGGGATTTATACTGACCTATTTGTTACTATTTTCTTGCTTAATTTATCTGTGGTTATAGAACATATTCTGAAAATTTCGACTGTTTTAAAAGTTGTTGGACTTGTCTTATGGCCCAACATATGACCAGTGTTCATGGGTACATGAAGAAGATCCGTAATTGTCGTTAGAGTGCTCTAGATAGGCCAGTAAGATCATATTTGTTAGTTGTTCATTCTGATATTCTGTATCCTTACCAGTTTGTTTTCCTGCTTGCTCTACTATGTTACTGAGGGAGGTATGTTTAAGACTCCCACTAATATTGTGAATTTGTCTTCTGGTTGTTAGTATTATCAATTTTTGCTTTGTATGCTTTAGGGGGCATTATATCTTACTGGTAGATTGACTCACTTATCATTTTGAAATCTCTCTTTTCCTCTACTATTAGACTACTTTGTCCAGTAATAGCATTTGTTTGGTTAGTATTTGCATGGGAAATCTTTTTCCTTCCTTAATTTTCAATCATTTTGTGTCTTTAATATTAAAGATGTGTGGAGCTCTGGTGACTTACTGCCTAAGGCATCCACCAGCCACTCCTTGGAAGGAAGGTTGGGCAATCTACTTCTGTAGTGATACTGCCTCGGAAACCCAAAGAAGGGTTGCTATGAGTCGGATCCGACTCGACAGAGCGTGTTACGTCACGTTGGTCTGACAATCTTAGTCTTATAAGTAGAGTTAAATTAATTTACACTTAATGAAAGTCCTTGATGTCTTTAACTTTACCATTTTTCCTTTGTAGAACCACTTTTGATTTCATCATCTCTCTTTTATTTTCTGCTTTTGTATTGACCAAATATTATTCTACTGTTCTATTGTCTTTATTTGTTTGCTACCAAAACCAAAAACCTAATCCACTGCTGTTAAGTAGATTCTGACTTGTAATGACCTTATAGGAAGGACAGAGTAGAACTGGCCCCAGAGGGTATTCACAGCTGCAAATCTTTATGGAAGTTGTTGTTGTTGTTGTTGTTTGCCGTCGAGTCAGCCCCGACTCATAGCGACCCCTCCTTGGGTTTCCGAGGCAGTATC
>NW_006921603.1:8567487-8568827 GCF_000298275.1 Orycteropus afer afer | reverse complement strand
TTTTTTTTTTTTTTCCTCCTCTGAAATTGGCTTAATTTTGCCTTCACTTTTGAAGGATTGTTTTCTAGGTATAAAATTCTATATTGACAATTATTTTCTTTTAGCTATTTGGAAGATACTATTCAATTGTCTTTCAGCTGCCTATGTGAACTCAACTCTCAGTCTTATTTTTGCTCTTCTAAAGATAATCCATCCCCTTCCCCACCATGCCCTTCCTACTTTTATAATTTTCTTTGACTTTTTTCTAAGCTAAGTAGTTTCATTACTAATGTTCCCAGATGCAATTATTTTTGTATTTATCCTGCTTGGAATTTGCTAAGAAATGTAAAAACTTGATAGTTTTCATCAGTGTCAGAAAATTTTTGACAATAATTTCTTCAAATATTGCTTCTGTCCTATTCTTACACACTTCCATCTTTAGGATTCAAATCCCACATATTTCAGGCCTTTCACTATGTTCCACATGACTCTTTCATTGCTTTCCCTATTTTTTTTTTTTTTTTTAACCCTGATTGATCCCTTTCCAAAGAAGTATTCAGGTATTTGTCTTCAATCTCATTAATTCTGTCTTCCATTTTTTTTTTTTTAACCCTTCTGTAGCTTCAGTTTGGGCATTTACTACTAACATATCTTTCAATTCAAAGTCTTCACCTGTGTTTAATATCCTATAAATCCACTTATTGAATTATTGATTTTACTAATGGCAGTTTTCATTTCTGGTATTTCCATTTTATTCTTTTTCACACATTCAAGTTTTCTCACAAAATTATCCATCTTGTCAGAATTTTCTGAATGTATTAGTTTTATGCTCTATAATTCCAATATTATGATTATCTGAAGGTCTGTTTCTATTCTCTGTTTTTATCTTTTGATCCTATTTCTTGGTGTACCTGATATATTTTGATTGAATAGAATATACTAGTATGAAAAATTAGAGACTCTATCTTCCTCCAGACAGACTTGGGAATGGTTTACAACCATTATAATGCTATGGATGCCTTCAATTCACCCCCACCCTTAGGATATAGAGGAGCTCTGGCAGTGTAGTGGTTAAGGTATTTGGCTGCTAATCAAAAGGTCAGTGGTTCAAACCCACAAGTTGCTCCACTGAAGAAAGATGGGCCAGTCTACTTCCATAAAGATTTATAGCCTTGAAAACTGAATGGAAGTCACTGTGAGTTAGAATTGACTTGATGGCAGTGAGTTTGTTTTTTTTTCTCCTTAAGCTATAACCCCCCCCCCCCCTTTAGGTTATAACGGGAGCTCTGGTAGCATAGTGCCTAAGGCACTTGACTGCTAACCAGAAGACTGGAGGTTCAAACCCACCAGCCACACCTTGG
>NW_006921603.1:8562655-8567387 GCF_000298275.1 Orycteropus afer afer | reverse complement strand
GAGTAGGCCCCGACTCATAGCAACCCCTCCTTGATACTGCCTCGGAAACCCAAGGAGGGATCACTATGAGTCGGGTCCGACTCCACGGCATATAACAACAACGACAACAATAGGTTATGATACTTCCGGGGGCCTAATTGACCAGAATTCTTTTCCTTCTTGATTTCTAAGCTTTAATTCGTTATGCTCTTGGCACTATAAAATGGCGGAAAGTCTTATTTTGCTATATAGATGCTTTCTGCATAGCCTTTGAATCATCTGCATGCCATAGCTTAAGAACAAGTGAATGCCTAGAGTGGAATGTTAGCACAGAGTGCCAGGCTCACTTCTGTGAACCTACCTTCTTTCTGCCATCTTGGCCTCTTAATTCCTGGCAGCCATGACGTGCCATACTCTTACTTAGTTATTTTGTTTTCTCAGACTTATGAAGTTGCTGAAGGTTCTGTTGGGTTATCTTCCTCTCAGAGGCTTCCCTCTGCCGGCTTCTCAACTTAATGCCTTGTGTTTCTTAAGACTCAACAAATGCCCCAAGGGGAAAAGCAGCATACACATACTGAGTACCATACAAAAAACTTGACTTCTCTCTGGGATCCAGTGAAAGCCTCTTACATTCTCACTGCTTTGGAAGCTCTTCCAAACCTTCCACCGGACTTCTAAAAATTTATCTACTTTTCTATTTGTTCTTGATTAGCGCACGGTCTGTTACAAGTTATTCCATGAGAGCTGGAAACAGATGTGCCAGAATGATTATTTTTTGAATGAAATATTTTTCGTATTGGAAAGATATGAAATTATTTGCAAATTTTATGCTTGACTGTTTAATGCCAAAAAGAACATATTTCACTGTTTAATAAGTGAGAATATTTTTGTGCTTACTGTATGTTCAGGAAATATCAATAAATAGCATCACAATTGTTTTAGAATCCAAACTGAGCAACACCAACTTAGGGTCTCTCCAATTAACTCCAGGGGTTCCTGAAAGAGACTTTTACAAGGAAATCTTTTTTATTTCTATCTTTATCTCTATCTCCAGCTCAATCTTGATCTCTATTATCTTTAGCTTATTTTTCACTCTACTTATATATGTAGTTGGAATTAATCCAGTATCACAAACCTGCAATCACAATGTTGTATTTGGAGACAAGAATCTATGACATAAAACAAAAAAATTCCACTGACTATATACACAAAAGAGCCCACCGTAAAATTTATTTACAATTGTAATTAGAGAAATTTAATCTTGCTTTGGCAAAATAAATTCACACAAAAATACCCTAAATATCCATCATACAGCATTATGTTCTGAAATTATTGTCTTCATTTCAAAGTAACAAAAATTCAAATTTACAATTGTGTAAATGTTTATGAAGTCACTCATGCTTTAGTTCATGTTCTTCTCCCTTTTAATTCATTTCATAATTTTGAAATGACAAATGGAGCTTATGTTACCACAAACATTTCCTTTAGTCTGAAAAATGTGTTTTGAAAAGCCACTCAACACAAATGAGGCTACAAGTAAAGCTCCTTTTCTAAAGCGGTTTAAAGTCATTACATTTTAGATATTGACACAGTGCCAGTGTCTGAAGGAAAAAGAGAAATGAGGGGAAACACTATTGAGTTGTTGTAGATATTTTTCTTTTTTCTATTTGAGAGAAGAAGAGAAGCCAGGCCACTAGTGATTTAAAGAACTTTAAAGGACTTTTTTTTTTTTTTTAAGAAAATAGTATCTTTTCTCTTTTTATTTTGTTTTTAGTGGTTCTTGAAGTCCTGCTTTGTATGCAAAGTGAATTTTTATAAAGGCACTGATACTATGGCTACACATTCACTGTGAAAATTTAACTGAGTTTTTATGGTTGTGGCATAAAGCAAATAAAATAATCCAAATATTGTAGCCATGTTTTAATCAAAGGTGACTATCTTAAGCTGATTTAAATCCAAATGTCTGGCCTTGTTTTAACTTAATGGCTTTGTGTCTAAGCAATAATCTAATTTTAAGCCTTTTGTTTGTTTCAAGCAAAGTCAAACAATATGCGCATTTGTTAAAAATAATCTCTGGGCAACACTTGAGTTGATGTATCCCACTAGAAAGAACTTTGGGAGCTTCTTTTGGATAACCTAGCCCAACGTTTTCTTCCTATGATTTGTAGAAATAAAAGGGATAAAAATAACCCTCCTATTCAAAATTAACTGTTGAGTGTTAAACATTTTCCAAATCTATCCATTTTGGATTTATTGAAATAAGCTTCAGAAGTGGGGCCTCTTCCAAATTCTTAGAGCATTTTACCCATAAAAGGCATAAAAATATTTTGCAAGGCCATGGGCAGTAATCTGATATTTATGAGTTTTTTAAAAAGGAATGAATGGAATATAAGCTTTCAAAATTAGAACTTCATGCATGATTCATAATAGGCATTTATTTCAGTGCCTATAATGTGCCAGGTGCTTGAGACACAAAAGGGACAAGGGAAAGAGAATTAAAATTTATAGAGAACTCCCTATTTTCCAGTTATTTTATCTGTTATCTAATTTATTTCTCAAAACACGTCTATGAGGATAGGAAATGTTATCTTCCTTTTAAAGATGAGCAACCTAAAGCTCAGTAAGGTTAAGGAAGCCCATTGCAAAGGCTGCAGGTAGAGAGGTGAAACAGAAACACAAGGACAGGAAAGCAAAGGAGGGTTACCGGGAAACCCATCACTTCCATCGCACCTTCACAATGACACACGCACACAGGTAGCAGCCGGTATGCACACAAAAACTGGGTAATTCAGGAGGGTTTGCTTTGTCTTTAGGTCCCTGGACAGTGCAAGTAGTTTGAAATCAGCTGCTAATCTAAAGGTTGGTGGTGAGAAGCCACCCAGTGCTGCTGTGAGAGAAAGACCTGGAATTCGGCTCCCTTAAAGATTAAAAAAAAAAAAAAAGCATAAAATCCCTATGGAGGAATTCTCTGTAACATATAGTGTTGCCATGAGTTGGAACTGACTCAAAGGCAATGTTGTTGTGTTGTTGTGTGCCATCAAGTTGGATCCGACTCATAGTGACCCCTCCTTGGGTCTCTGAGGCAGTATCACTATGGAAGTAGATTACCCAACCTTCCTTCTGAGGAGTGGCTGGCGGGTTTGAACTTCCAGTCTTCTGGTTAGCAGTCAAGTGCCTTAGGCACTACGCTACCTGAGCTCCCTTAAAAGCAATAGGATTTTTTAAAAATATATTTATTTAAATACAGGCATAATAAGGCATGGAGACAGCTTTGGAAAAAATAATGAGGCACGGTGCAGCACCCTATCTGTTCTTATCTCTGGGTCTAATGGGGCAAGGGAAAGGAGCAATTCCAGAATACAGAGAGAGGTATTGTATAGATAGGACAGAAACTCTGGCGTTTTGTTGAGGGCACACCAACCTGCCTCGACCCAATAGAGAAGAGGTTGGAGGAAAAAACATCTTGGCCTCACTCTCCTTTCTTCCATGCCTCCCACCAGCCCAGCTGGAAGCCAGAAGATAATGAGCCTATTAGTGATTTCTGTAAATGTTGGTCTTTGAGACATAGAATAGGTGGAAAAAGGTAGAAAGTGGATCTGGAGGAGTCAACAGAAGAAATCCAAGCAATAGACCAAATATTTAATGTAGGATTATTTATGTCATTCAAAACATACTGAGGAAATACTTAGTTATGTTAAATCATAATTGTTTTAATCTAGATAACTAATTTATGGAGTCCCAAGATGGTGCAAAAGGAGCTCTGGTGGTGTAGTGGTTAACATATTTGGCTGCTAACCAAAAGGTTGGTGCTTTGAACCCACCAGCTGCTGCATGGAAGAAAGATGAGACAGTCTGCTTCCCTAAAGAATTATAGCCTTGGAAACCCAATGAGGGTCACTATGAGTCAGATGTGACTCAATGGCAGTCAGTTTGGTTTGGTTTTGGCTAGATAGTGCAAATAGTTAAGCACTGGCCTACTAACCCAAAGGCTGGTGGTTCACACCCACTCAAAAGTGCCTTGGAAATGAGGCCTGGAGATCTGTTTCCAGAAGATCACAGCCTCGAAAACACTATGAAGCAATTCTACTCCACACACATGGAGTCAGAACTGACTCCATGGCGACCAACAACAGTATCAACAACAACAGATACCAATTATGTTGAATAGGTGACTGAACTCCTTTTGTGAAAATGGTATAATTAAACATTCTAAACTTTATCTGAGCAGTTTATCTTAAAGAAACATTTCAAGTTTAAAAAATTCATAATTGCATCAAAGTTATGCTCATTTGCATTTAATGATCACATTATTTCAAAACATTCATTACTTAACAAAAAAATAAGAAACTAGGAGCTCTGATGGTGTAGCGCATAAGGCATTTGACTGCTAACCAGAAGGCATTCCTCGAAGGAAGATTGGACAATCTACTTCCATGGTGATACTGCCTCAGAAACCCAAGGAGAGGTTGCTACAAGTCGAATTCAACTTGATGGCAGTGAGTTTGTTTTTTAGTTCCCTTCTCTTCTCCATTTTTAGCTTTAATACATAGTACAGTGTCCATTTTCATAAACTGCATACTGACTGAAACATATTATTTGGTTAACAGTATTTATTATATAGGAGCTCTGGTAGCATAGTGCCTAAGGCACTTAACTGATGACCAGAAGGCTGGCAGCTCAAACCCACCAGCCACTCCTTGGAAGGAAGACTGGGCAATCTACTTCCATAGTGATACTGCCTCGGAAACCCAAG
>NW_006921603.1:8561396-8562470 GCF_000298275.1 Orycteropus afer afer | reverse complement strand
TGTGCTTTGGGTGCAAATTTACAAAGCAGATTTGTTTTACATTCAACAGTTCAGGCACATTTGATTTCACAGCCCCAATTGCAATCCCCGAACATAAAATACTCTCCTCCCCTTTCTTCCCTGTGACTATCCCCTTCCTGTGCCCTTCTTATCTATGCATTCTTTTCTGTCCAGCTATCCCTGTAGGTGAATGCTACCCTCTGATGTCTCATAGTTGATTGATCCAAGGGGTGCATTCCCCTAGGGTAGGTGGTTGCATCTCTCTGGGGAAGGTGTTCTGCATGTAGGACTTTCTGCTGTTGATCTGAGAGCCGATCCACGGAAGTGAGTCCATTTCTAGGCCTGAAGGATAACCTGGGGCTATAGTCTTGGGGGTTCCACCAATCTCTATCTGATCAGTAATTCTGGTCACTTTTGTGTATTTGAATTTTGTTCCACATTTTTCCTCCCACTTCAAGGAGGATTTTTAATTTTGATTCCTTTCTGAGTGGTTGGCATTGGTAGCTGGGCACCATCTAGTTCTTCTGGTCTTGGGGTCATGAAGGCTGAGGTCCTCGTGTGATCACATTATTAATATTATCTATTTTGGGGTGCATGTTTGGAAGGTAATAAAGTTAAACTATAAACTATGTCTTATTTCATTTTTAATTGTTGGAACTTCTCTGGGGAGTCAGTATTATCATATGCTGCTTAACTTAAAAGTGGTTTGAGTAGCATCTTTCATTCAGGGCTTTCTTGGTGCCTCTGGGGATTAAATCAAAGCCTTCGCAGAGGGACTTTGGTACAGCAGTTAACCATGTGGACATTAGTCCTCAGCTTTCATATCCTTAAATATGGTTAAAATGGTACTTACTTCCTAGAATTAGTTGTGAAGACAGTGAGTTAATACTTAAAATATCTAGCGTATAGTAAATGCTTAACTAACTTAATTTCCCTTCTCTCTACACTTTTTGCTTATTTAACTCTTATTATCCCTGAGATCTACATACAAGGATATCTGGCTCACAGGACACTTCCTTGATCCACTGATACCCAGATCAGAGAAAGTTCTCAAATGAATCTCTTTATAGTAAC
>NW_006921603.1:8546103-8557411 GCF_000298275.1 Orycteropus afer afer | reverse complement strand
GTGGCTGCAATGATGGGCTCAAGTAGAGCAGGGATCATGGAGCTGGCACGGGATCGGGCAGTGTTTTGTTCTGTTGTGCATGGGGTCGCTATGAGTTGGAAATGACTTGACGGCACCTAACAACAACAACAACTGTTGCTGTGTAACAAAGAACTCCAAACTCTTTGCCTTAACAAATTTACAATATTATATTTCTGTGAGTCTAGAATCTTAGAGCAATTTAGTTGGTAATTTTGACTCTCAAGAGGTAGAAGCCAAGATGTCAGGGCAGCCTTGCAGTCATCTCAAGGCTCCACTGGGAGAGGACTTACTTGCAAGCTCACTCACATGGTTGCTGGCAGGCCTCAGGCACCTGCTAAGTTGGCCTCTCCAGAAGCTGCTGAGTGTCTTCAAGATATAGCATCTGGCTTCACTGACAGAAGATGACTCAAGACAGAGATAGCAAGAATGTGCCCAAGACATTTGAAGCCACATTTTTTTTTTTTCCTTAAAAAATAACATTCCATCACTTTTCCCACATTCTATTCCCCAGAAGTGAGTTATTAAATTCTCTGCACACTCAAGGGGAGGGAAATTAAGCTCCATCTCTCAAGGGGAAGAAAATTAAAGCATTTGTGCACCTAAATGTGAAAAATGGAGGGAAACCAAAATATGCAATATGGAGGGAAAGGGGGCTATCCAGAACAGTGTGATGCACTGTGTGTAAACTCTGGCCTGACCTTCTAAAGAAAGCTAAGATACACAGAAAATAGTCATCCTTTTCCTCAAGGCTCTTAGGCGTCATGTGTGTGTGTGTGTGTGTGTGTGTGTGTGTGTGTGTATCAAAACGCGGAGGCAGGCCTCAAGATAAGCCAGCTGTTATTAGATTATGTATAAACTAACGTTAAAGGGCACAATATTTTAAGTGACAAATTGGAACAATAGTCTACAGGTGGGAGAATTCAGCATGGTCTATGGAAGTCAGGAAAGGCTCACGGGAGAAACAAGAAGCTGGAGCTCATGAACGTTAATATGTGGTATTTGTTTAATATACTTTGCTTTTTACTGAAGAAAAAAATAAGTCAGATTTTCACTTTTTAAATGGAGCAAAGTAGCAGGATCTATTTGTTACCTGCTGGTGTCTTTTTTGTCATAGAAAATGCTGATCTCTTTAGTTGGAAGTCCCTGATTGTTTAAGTTACTGTGTATCAAATAAGGGCTGAAAAAACTTGTTGAATAATGGATAATCTACTCTTTTGGTTCTTCTTCCATTTAAAGTTGTGTGTGTGTGTCTCCATAAGCATTGGCACATTTATATAATATTGTTTGTACCAGGCATGTGAATTCTGAAATAAGGGAAAGTAGGTTGCTTCACCCATCTAAATTCTTATTAGTCCAAAAGCCATGCTCTGGGAGCATGAAACTCCATATTCATCAGTTAAATTTTCCACTTCTGCTATAGTCCTTAGCACTACAAGCAAACAGAAGAAATAAACAACTTAAAAAACAAACAAAACAATACAAAAATAAAAACAACAATCTACTTCATCTGCCCTTATAATTTCTTGGATCAACCACAGAAGTAGTTTGCCACAAAGCACTTTTTTCTCTCTCTCTTCATCCCCATAGTGTAAATGGTGCTGATGCAGCTGTATAATTTGCATTGAAAGTTTCCAGATTCTGTAGTCAGAATACCAATAAGGTGGTCTCTTTCGAAGCATGTTTATTCTCCCTTGATTGACTCTTCACTTGCATGCTTTATCGCACAATGCACACTTCTTGCATACTCTCAGCCATCTGTCAAACACTCACCAAGCCTTAGGATTGGCCCAATAATCAAACTTGAATACTATGGAAACATTGATGGGTGGGCCAACATTATAGAATTGTGACCCCCCCCCCAAAAAAAAAATTCAAGAGAGTAATCAATAAAAATATATCACCCTAGAATCTTGTTTGATGAATATTTGATTACATTTACTAACCTGTAAGTGTGTATTCACCAAGATAGACCTAGTTATAAATTTATGGTAAATGATTTCTTACTTATAAACAATTGTAGTTCTTTGTCCACACCAACTGTAAGAGTCCAAAATGATTTTCTGACCACAGAAAGGAATACAGTTTATCATCCTATTAGTTATGCTACCCAAAGGTAGACTGCTAATCATAAATTTGGCACTATACTAATGAGAATATTTGGCAGTACAGTCATGAGAGGAATAGGGCAACTATTCCAGGAAAAGTTTGGGATGGAAATTACTGTTATGGATTAAATTATGTCCCTCAAAAAGTATGTTGAAGTCCTGTCACCTAAACCTGTAAATGTTATCTTGTTTGGAAATAAGCTTTTTATTTTTATGCTAATGAAGTCATACTGGTGTAGGGTGAGTCCTAAATCTAATCCCTTCTAATAATGTCTTATGAAAAGGGAAAACAGACAAGGAAATGTATACACACAAGGAGGAAAGACAATGTGAGGGTCCATTTGTAAGCCAAGGAATGCCAATATATGCCCCGGGATGACAGAAGCTGAAACAGGGTAAGAACTTACAGTCAATACTTTGATTTGGACTGCCAGTCTCCAATACTGTGAGACAAAAAATTTATATTCTTTAATGCCACCCACTCATAGTATTTTTGTTATGCTACCAAAGACAGGCACATACTTACAGATTATCTAGTCTAAACTCCCATCTATTACTGTAAACAACTTTACAAAATATGATTCAACAAATTTCATACAGCTAAACTTGGAATATGTTCAGTGCATTGTTGTTGTTGTTGTGTGCCATCGAGTCGGCCCCAACTCATAGCGACCCCTCCTCCTTGGGCTGCCGAGGAAGTATCACTATGGAAGTAGATTGCCCAACCTTCCTTCCAAGGAGTGGCTGGTGGGTTCAGTGCAGACATAACTTATTCCTTCCATAAATTTAGTAAAATTAATTAAGTGCCTTATGTTTGCCAGAATCTGTGCTGAGTTGGTAATACAAAATTGAGGAAGGTATAAGACTGCCCTTGTAAATCTTATCCCTTCCATTTCTGGATATTTCTATTAGTGAAAAAGTGATTGCATAAATTTAACCAAAAATTTCCCACATAACAGCCATCTACTGATCTTTGATCTCCCATCTGGGAGTAATACAGTTAAGGTAAATCTTTTTTTTATCTTCAAGCCCTATTTGAAAACAGTTATATTCTTACAGAATCTTTTCTTCTTCAGAAGCCTCTGGCCCCTGACAATCCAGGTTACTCTCCTCTGAACAAAGTTTGATCTGAAACATTTCTTTCAACATGACTTGCTGAACCTGATACAGTTTACTTTAGACATGTGGAAATCCTGGAGATGAATGAAAGATCACTTTATCTTTAAAGCCAGAAGTGTGGAATATTAATGATTTTTGCTGGGTATGTAATCATTGAATAGGGCCATGTTGATTTTTATTAGACTATTCCATCACCCCACTTCTTGACAATTATCAGCTAGATAGTATCTTAAATATGAAATTTCTGTAGCTAGAGTTTTTGTTTTCTGGTTCTTTTTGTGATCACCCTGGACATTTTTGTGAATTATATAACGCATGAATAATAAGATGCTCATAAGAATAACAATTAAATCTTCATTTGCAATAGAACCTTTTTCATTAGGGGAAAAAGAACACTGCCTAATCACATAAACATGAAATGCATCTCTTCAAAATAAAACAGACGTTTTCATAATGGTATGCAAAATTTCAAAGTTAAATAAGTAAGGAAAGAATGCTGAATAAGGAAAAGAAAATGGAATGGAGTAAAACAGCTTATGTCTTTATTCTTAAAAATCACCTACATGCTATAATATATGCTGATTGAAAAAAAAAAAATCATTTCAGTATGTGTAAACAAGTACAGGGAAAGCAAAGATTATGTGGTATACCACCAACATCAAATAATATTGCTAACAATTTGACGCATGTTCTTCAGGACTTATTCTTTCTCTCTATATACATAGGTATGGATTTAAAAGTCACCCACAGAACCACACTCACACTATACATATTTAATATCCTGATTTCTCCACATAACTAATATATTATGAATAACTTTCCATCATAAGTACAACACGATATAAGTACTCTTAAGGATGAAAGAATTGTATTATATAGAGGTACCACAAATTTTTTAGACTTTCTCCTAGCAATAGACATTTAAGTCGTTCATAGTTTTGTTTTGTTTTCTATTATAAACAAATACACGCCACCACATTTCTGCCCATTGTCTGATTATCTTCTTGGGATAAACTCGTGGAAATACAAGGGTTTGTTCAAAAGGTAAGCGTATTGAAAGTTTTGACATATTTTGGCAAACTGCTCTTTGTAAACCTTACCAATTTCTACTCCTACCAGCAGTATGAGAGTGTGCAGTTTATTATACTCCCACAAGACAATGTCTTATTTTAAGTTTTGAAAATCTAATGATTTTTAGTCTAATTTGCATTAAATTAATCTTTGTGTAAGTTTACTGGCTGTTTATATAGATTATCTTATAAATATCCTTTGTCATTTTTTTTTCTATCACACTGGTCACCATTTTCCCATTGATCTGTAAGAAATCATTTCATGAAATATTAAGACTATAAGACTTGGTGTCATTTATACTGTAGCAATCTTCCCTCCAAGGTGTGGCTGGTGGGTTTGAACCACAAGCCTTTTGGTTAGCAGTCAAATGCCTTAGGCACTATGCCACCAGAGCTCCCATTTATACTGTAAGTTTCTTTTTTTTAGACTTTGTTTGATTTTTAAATTTCCTCATGGTTTTCCCTTGCCCCAAAATAGCATTTTAAAATCTAATGTAGTCAAAAATATCAGTGAACTTTATTGTTATCTCAACTTACACTGGCTACAATTAAACATTCACTAGATGGTCCATATAAAAAAGCAGGTACTCCATATTTTAAAATGACTAATGTAAACACAATTTCTTTTATTATCACTTTTTAATGGTACTGGACTTAATGTCATGGGACTTAACGACTACAATTTTAAAAGGTTGATTTAGGTATTTCAGTGTACACACCAAAAGTAACATAATGCTTTGGAACTAGTCAATGAGATAAAACTTTTCTTCTTCTTTAACATTGATTGATTTAGTAAATAATCATAGTTCCTATACTAAGAAAAACAAAAGCAACAATAATGTCAGTTACTCTGATCTAATGAAATTATATCAATTCCATAAGACAGAGCTATATCAATTAGAAATCAATTTATCAGTGAATGAATGATGGCAGTGTTCTCTAAGCAGAGTATTTAATCCTAAAGAAATAAAAGTAAACAGTGATACAGAAAATATCTTTTTGTCTTCCCTTCCTCCTCCTTTTCCTCCTTCCTTCTTTCCTTAAGAGAAGTCTCTCTCAAATGTAGCTGTGAAGGAAAAAAGGTTTTGGTTGGCAAAAAAAAAAAACAAAAAACCGGTTGGAGAACATTCCATTCAGTAGGAAGAGCTTCATATTTCAAGGCAGAAGTAAGTAGGAAACTTGTCATTATAAAAAGCCCAATCAGCTCAATCAGAGAAGTGGTCAAAGAGGAGGTGACATTGTTGCTAGTGGGCCAACTGATGGAAAGACTTGAATGACAGGCTCACGAGTTTAAGTGCCATGTGGTCTGTGATGGAAACCATTGTTAAATTATGTTCCTTCCATTTATCAATTATTTTCCTGGAGACAGATTCCCTGAATTTCTCTTAAAAGATATATATTTAGGGAGGGATGATCATTTTTCTGTGCTTTGGAGAAAGAGAACTAGAGTGAAGTTTGATAAATTATGTACCACAAGTCAACCATTTTCTTTAAATGATAGATTCTAAAGTCAGTTCGTCATACATGCCAGGTAGAGGAGATAGTTATTTTAACACAACAATTTCTGATTGATTTTCTTTAGCAACTCCCAATGTGAGTAGGTCAAACTACAAATTATGCCCTGTATGATATTCCCTCCTAGCACTTTGCTAACAGGATCATCCAACAAGAAAAAGGAGGCTTTTTCAAGATTTTAAGGAAAAAAAAAAAACCTGAATAAGTTTAGATTATTTTGATAGGTACATCTCACAGGTAAACTGAAGAGAAAAAAAAGATATCTATATAGCTACACTTCACTTGCCTTCTTCCTTTCCAAAATATGATCAGACATACAATGTTGTTTTTACTTTTTTTTTTCCTTAAAAGAGTAGGTGTTGACATAAGACTCATATTTTGTTTATTCAAGACACCATAACTTTAAAGTTTAAAGAAAGAAAATAAAATTTATGTTTCTATCTGGTTATCCTTCCCCAAAAAAGCCAACAATTTTTAAGTAGAGTGTCATTAACACCCATAATCTGTGTGGGTTTTGAAATAAGGATGGAAAAAAATTGTTTTCTTTATTTTATTTTGGCTGTAGGAATAAGTGCTCAGAACAGTAAATTATATATAGTTGAAATTCACTGATTCTAGAGAGTTCTGAATTGCCTATATTTGCTAACCCTAAGTGGTATTATTTTGGGTTATGAAAGGCTGCCAAAATATGACTCTACACAAGGTAGCAACTTAGGTATATTTATCATTTTCCTTAAATATCTTTCTAAGTATACCATATTTATAATAATCAGATCCTGCTATGTTAGCACTTGTGAAAACAGGGCCACGACAAATGGCTGCTCACTCTGTGCAATGCACAACTCCATTAATCAGATAGACTACCATGTGAATGGTGCCCCCTGGAGTTGTGCAATGGGAGCCTATGTAAAAAGTGTTCTTGTCTTGTTAGGAATTAAAATTCTGAAACATATTAAGAGTACTTAAGCAGGTAGAAATAAAATTATACCACTGATCACTTGCTTTTAATTAGGAAAATTAAAGCAAGCTTAATCTTATGAGGTTTTTAACATCAAAAGGCAATTATGTATGTGTTTAAATAGGTATATATGACATAACCTTTGAAATAACAAATATTTCAAGATTTGATGGGTTGTTATTTTGGTGAAATTAAACTGCATTATATGCACAAGTTTTATGTGAATTATATGCATAATTCATGTTATCAATTTTATTTTCTTGGAGAAAATTTAGGATATTACAGCAGAAGCCCAAATTTTAACCTATAAGTGACTTGTGCCTTTTCAGCTAAACTTAGTTTATACATAACATTTAAATATAAAAGCAATACTTATAAAGTATTTAGTTTTATAGATTGAGATTTTACCTATTTTGCTTTTTATCTTGTAAAACCCCAGATGATGTATTTCTGTATTTGTGTCAATATGCTAGAATGTAAGCATACATGCCTGCACTTAATTTAAATAAATATGATTCAATACTTCTTTGGAATGAATTAGGGGATAATTGTATCATTACACAAGTAATAAATAAAACATTCACATTGTAAGAGAACCCTAAGTATGAAATACATTGAATAAAATGTCTCTCTTTACATCTTAAGTCCTACTCCCACTACATTGCCCAAAGGTAAAACACATTAATGGTTACTGTAAGTCTTTCTGAGGAGCTCAGGTGGCACAATGGTTAAGCTCTGGGCTAACTGAAATGTTGGCGGTTCAAACCCACTCAGTGGATCCATGGGAAAAAAACATGACAATCTTCTTCTAAAGATGATAGCCTACAAAACCTAACAGGGCAGTTCTCTGTCATATGGGGTTGCTGTGAGTCAAAATTGACTTGATGACACCCAACAACAACAACAGATCTTTTTGGATATCTTACTACTTGCTTAAATACATGTACACGTCTATGTATTTTCATATTTATCTGAATTTAAAAATAAATAAATGAGAACACTATTCATATTGTTTAACACTTTTCTTTTTTCATTAAGGTATGTTTTAGAGATCTTAACCATATACATATGGATCTATTTAGTGCATTCTCTTATGTGACTATGAAAAAAAAAAAAACCCAACAAATTCACTGTCATTGAGTCAGATAGACTCATAGCGACCCCTCCTTGGGTTTCTGAGGCAGTATCTCTATGGAAGTAGATTGCCCAACCTTCCTTCTGAGGAGTGGCTGGTGGGTTTGAACCACCAGCCTTCTAGTTAGCAGTCAAATGCCTTAGGCACCACACTTCATTTTATTTAACAATTTCCCTTCTGACTAATCTTCTGCAATGCCTAGCTATTTTAATTATGCATTTAGTATCTATCATCCATCTATCCATCCATCCATCCACATACCTCTGTACCATCTGTGTATACCATTTTAGTTGTTCCTTATTCCATCCTATTTCTTTTATTGTTCATTTGTAATCATCTTCCTCTTGCTTTGAGTACACCCAAGTTTCTCTTTGTAATGCATTATGTTACTTTTTGTCAGCCAAAAAATCTCTCTTAAAATCTTAATTCTTAAAGGACATTTTAGCTTGGTATAGAGTTTTAAATGGCCAGCTATTTTCTTAGCACACTTTAAATTTATTTAATTGTCTCTTGGCTCTCATTGTTTCTGTTGAGAAGTCAGTTGTAAGTATTATAGTTGTGCCTTCGAAGGAAACATGTCTCTTTTTCTATAGCTAATTTAAAGATTTCCTTCTTCTTTGGTTTTTAGAAATGATATATCTAGGTGTAACAGTCCAAGGTGGTGCAAATGGTTTGTACTTGACTAATAACTTAAATCTTCAGGAGGAAGGGCGTTGTTCTCTCCACCACAGTCATTTTTGAAGGATACTAAGGAACCAACTCATTATATTGAAAACTGTTAAGTAAAGGAGAAAAAACTAAACATCTATGTCTTTTAAAAATGAACTATACCTCAATGTAATCAAATAATAGAACCATGAAATTTTCTATTCATGAAAGTGTCCAGCTCATAAATTAATGATAAAATAGAATACCATCTCTCTTTTTCTCACCTTAATGAAACAACAGATCTATACTTATTCAATCTATATGCTGAGCAAATAATCTGAGAAGCTGGACTATGTGAAGAAGAACATGGCATCAGGATTGGAGGAAGACTCATTAACAATCTAAGATATGCAGATGACACAACCTTGCTAGCTGAAAGTGAAGGAGACTTGAAACACTTATTAATGAACTGCAAAGACTACAGTCTTCAATATGGATTACACCTCAACATAAAGAAAGCAAAAATCTTCACAACTAGACCAATAAACAACATTATGATAATTGGAGAAAATATTGACGTTGATAGGGATTTTATTTTATTCGAATCTACAATCAATGCCCATGGAAGCAGCAGTCAAGAAATCGAATGATTTATTTCGTTGGGCAAACTTCTGCAAAAGAACTCTTTAAAGTGTTAAAGAGCAAAAATGCCACTTTGAAGACTAAGGTGTGCTGGATCAAAGCCATGGTATTTTTGATAACCTTATATGCATGTGAAAGCTGAACAATGAATAAGGAAGATTGAAGAAGAACTGATGCATCTGAGTTGTGATGTTGGTGAAGAATACTGAAAATCTTGTGGACTGCCAAATGAAAGTACAAAAAAGGGGTACAGCTAGAATGCTCCTTAGTAGTGAAAATGACCAGACTTCATCTCACCTCCTTCGGCCTTGTTGTTAGAAAGGGCCAGTAACTGGAGAAGGATATCATGTTTGGCAAAGTAGAGGGTTAGTGATCAAAGGGAAGACCTTCAACACGATGGATTGACAAAGGGGCTGCAACGATGGGCTCAAGCATAGCAAAGATTGTGACAATGGCACAGGAGTGGGCAGTGTTTCGTTCTGTTGTACGTGGGGTTGCCAGCTCAACCACACCTAATAACAACAACATTGAATAATCACTTGATAACTGGTGGTGTAGTGCTTAAGGCACATGACTGCTAACCAGAGGCTGGCAGTTCAAATCCACCAGCAATTCCTTGGAAGGATGATTGGGCAATCTATTTCCATTGTAATACCACCTCAGAAACCCAAGGAGGGGTTGCTATGAGTTGGATCTTGACGACAGTGAGGTTTTTTTTGTTTTTTTATTTCCCCCCTTAATTTGATTATGTTATGTAGTGAATCACACTAATCAGTGTCTCAGTGTTAAATCATCCTTCCAAATCTGAAATAAACCCTATTTAAATATCCAGTTCATTGCTGCATTTGACTTCCTACATTTGATTTAAGGTTATTTAATTTATTTTCATAATTAAGATTGACCAATAACTATATATATACATTTCCAGTTTGGTTATGATTTGCTAGTGATCTATAGAATGAGTTAAAAGCTCTGTCAAGGTTATAATAGCTTCAAAGAAGAAGCTGAATGATTTTCATCTCCTTCTATTCTCTGTAAAGATATATTTAATAAGAAATAATCTACTAGAAATTTTGGTAAAACTGGTCTGTGAAAACCTTCTATGCCTGATGCCATTTTTAGGTGTGGATTTTTCAATATCTTAAATGGTTATCATCCCTTTAGTATTTTCTACATCCTCCCATGTACATATTAGTAATTTACTGTTCCCTGAATATCATTTTTGTCTAATTTTCAAATGTATTAATAAAAATTATAGCTGATATATTTTTTTAAAGTTTTCAAATATTATTTCAAATTTCCAAGATCTGTATTAGTTCATTTTTCAAGAGTACATTAGCTTTCATCTTTCCCTGAGAATATTAATTATTCTAAGACAGACGTGGAAGAAGGAAGAGGCCATCCACTTCTCAAGTAATTGGCCAGAGAAAACCTTATGAATAACAGTGAAACACTATCTGATATATTATTGGAAAACTTTATGAATAGCCCTGAAACACTTTCCGATATAGTGCCGGAAGATGACCCCATCAAGTTGGAAGGCACTCAAAATATGACTGGGGAAAAGCTGACTCCTCAGATTAAAGCCCATCTTAATGATATAGATGGAGTAAAGCTTTTGAGACCTCCATTTGCTGATGTGACATGACTCAAAATGATAACAAACAGCTGCAAACATCCAATAAAAATTGGAACATGGAATTTATGAAGTATGAATCTAGGAAAATTGGAAGTTGTAAAAAATGAAATGGGAACCATAACAATTGATACCATAGGCATTAGTGAGCTGAAATGGACTGGTTTTGGCCATTTTGAATCAAAAAACCACATGCCAGGAATGAAACATTGAAGAGGAATGGTGTGGTATTCATCGTCACAAAGATATATCCTGAAGTACAATACTGTCAGTGATAGGATAATATCCATACATCCACAAGAAAACTAGTTAATACTACTATTATTCAAATTTATGCACCAACTACCAAAGCCAAAGATGAAGAAATTGAAGATTTGTTCCAACTCTGGAGTCTGAAATTGCCTGAACATCCAATCAAGATGTGTTGATTATCACTGATGACTGGAATGCAAAAGTTGG
>NW_006921603.1:8539748-8546003 GCF_000298275.1 Orycteropus afer afer | reverse complement strand
TTCTGTTGTACGTGGGGTTGCCAGCTCAACCACACCTAATAACAACAACATTGAATAATCACTTGATAACTGGTGGTGTAGTGCTTAAGGCACATGACTGCTAACCAGAGGCTGGCAGTTCAAATCCACCAGCAATTCCTTGGAAGGATGATTGGGCAATCTATTTCCATTGTAATACCACCTCAGAAACCCAAGGAGGGGTTGCTATGAGTTGGATCTTGACGACAGTGAGGTTTTTTTTGTTTTTTTATTTCCCCCCTTAATTTGATTATGTTATGTAGTGAATCACACTAATCAGTGTCTCAGTGTTAAATCATCCTTCCAAATCTGAAATAAACCCTATTTAAATATCCAGTTCATTGCTGCATTTGACTTCCTACATTTGATTTAAGGTTATTTAATTTATTTTCATAATTAAGATTGACCAATAACTATATATATACATTTCCAGTTTGGTTATGATTTGCTAGTGATCTATAGAATGAGTTAAAAGCTCTGTCAAGGTTATAATAGCTTCAAAGAAGAAGCTGAATGATTTTCATCTCCTTCTATTCTCTGTAAAGATATATTTAATAAGAAATAATCTACTAGAAATTTTGGTAAAACTGGTCTGTGAAAACCTTCTATGCCTGATGCCATTTTTAGGTGTGGATTTTTCAATATCTTAAATGGTTATCATCCCTTTAGTATTTTCTACATCCTCCCATGTACATATTAGTAATTTACTGTTCCCTGAATATCATTTTTGTCTAATTTTCAAATGTATTAATAAAAATTATAGCTGATATATTTTTTTAAAGTTTTCAAATATTATTTCAAATTTCCAAGATCTGTATTAGTTCATTTTTCAAGAGTACATTAGCTTTCATCTTTCCCTGAGAATATTAATTATTCTAAGACAGACGTGGAAGAAGGAAGAGGCCATCCACTTCTCAAGTAATTGGCCAGAGAAAACCTTATGAATAACAGTGAAACACTATCTGATATATTATTGGAAAACTTTATGAATAGCCCTGAAACACTTTCCGATATAGTGCCGGAAGATGACCCCATCAAGTTGGAAGGCACTCAAAATATGACTGGGGAAAAGCTGACTCCTCAGATTAAAGCCCATCTTAATGATATAGATGGAGTAAAGCTTTTGAGACCTCCATTTGCTGATGTGACATGACTCAAAATGATAACAAACAGCTGCAAACATCCAATAAAAATTGGAACATGGAATTTATGAAGTATGAATCTAGGAAAATTGGAAGTTGTAAAAAATGAAATGGGAACCATAACAATTGATACCATAGGCATTAGTGAGCTGAAATGGACTGGTTTTGGCCATTTTGAATCAAAAAACCACATGCCAGGAATGAAACATTGAAGAGGAATGGTGTGGTATTCATCGTCACAAAGATATATCCTGAAGTACAATACTGTCAGTGATAGGATAATATCCATACATCCACAAGAAAACTAGTTAATACTACTATTATTCAAATTTATGCACCAACTACCAAAGCCAAAGATGAAGAAATTGAAGATTTGTTCCAACTCTGGAGTCTGAAATTGCCTGAACATCCAATCAAGATGTGTTGATTATCACTGATGACTGGAATGCAAAAGTTGGAAACAAAGAAGAGTCACCAATAGTTGGAAAATGTGGCCTTGGTCATAGAAATAACATTGGTGATTGCATGATAGAATTTTACAAGACTGATGACTTATTCATTGCAAATGCTTTTTTCAACAACATAAATGGTGGTCATACATGTGGACTTTGTCAGATAGAATACACAGGAATCAGATTGACTACATCTGTGGCAAGAGGCAATGGAGAAGCTCAGTATCTTCAGCCAAAACAAGGCCAAGAGCTGACTGTGGAACAGACCACCAACTGTTTATACACAAGTTGAAGTTGAAGTTGAAGACAATTAAAACAACTCCACGATAGTCAAAATATGACCTTGATAATATCCCCCCTGAATTTAGAGAACATTTAAGGAATTGATTTGATGCATTGAACACTGATGAATGAAAACCAGAGGAATTGTAGGATAACATCAAGGACATCATCCATGAAGAAAGCAAGAGTTCACTGAAAAGACCGGAAAGGAAGAAAAGACCAAAATGGCTGTCAGAAGAGACTCTGAAACTTGTCCTTGAGTGAAGAGTAGCTAAAGCAAATGGAAGAAATGACAAGATAAAAGATCTCAACAAAAGATTTCAAAGAGCAGCTCAAGAAAACAAAGCCAATCATTACAATGAAATGTGAAAAGACCTGGAGTTAGGAAACCAAAAGGGAAGAACAAGCTCAACATTTCTCAAGCTGAAAAAACTGAAGAAAAGATTCAAGCCTCAAGTTGAAATACTGAAAGATTCTATGGGCCATATGTTCAATGATGCAGGAAACATCAAAAGAAGATGGAAGGAATATACAGAATCACTGTACCAAAAAGAATTGGTCAATATTCTTCCATTTCAGGAGGCAGCATATGATCAAGGACCAGTGGTACTGAAGGGAGAAGTCAAAGCTGCACTGAAGGAATTGCCAAAGAACAAGGCTCCAGGAAGTGATGGAATACCAATTGAGGTGTTTCAACAAACGGATGCTGCACTGGAGGCACTCACTCTGCTATGCCAAGAGTTTGGAAGACAGATATCTGGCCAACTGACTGAAAGAGAGCTATATTTGTACCCATTCCAAAGAAAGATGATCCCACAGAATATGGAAATCCTCGGACACTTATTACTAATATCAAATGCAAGTAAAATCTTACTGAAGATAATTCAAAAATAGTTGCAGCAGTATACTGACAGAGATCTTCCAGAAATACAAGCTGGATTGAGAAGAGGACACAGACCGAGGGATATCATTGCTGATGTCAGATGGATCTTGGCTAAAAGCAAAGAAAACCAGAAAGATGTTTACTTATGCTTTAATGACTATGCAAAAGTATTCAATTTTATGTATCATAACAAATTATGGATAATATTGAGAAGAATGGAAATTCCAGAACACTTAATTGTACTCCTGAAGAACCTGCACATAGACCAAGAGGCTGTCATTTTAACAGAACAAGGGGATGCTGCATAGTTTAAAATCAGAAAGGGACTGCATCAGGGTTGTATCCTTTCACAATACTTATTCAATCTGTACCTTGAGTAAATAATCTGAGAAACTGGACTATATGAAGAAGAACATGGCATCAGGACTGGAGGAAGATTCATTAGTAACCTGCAATATGTGACAAGACAACCTTGCTTGCTGAAAGTGAAGATGACTTGAAGCACTTAGTGATGAAGACTAAAGACTACAGTCTGCAGTACAGATTACACCTCAATATAAAGAAAAAAAAAAAAATCCTCACAAGTGGACCAATAAGCAGCATTCATGATAAATGGAGAAAATATTGAAGTTGTCAATATTACTTGGCTCTATAAGCAACACCAATGGCTGCAGTAGTCAAGATATCAGACGATGTACTGCATTGGGCAAATCTGCTCCAAAAGACCTCTTTCAGGTACTGAAAAGCAAAGATGTCTTCGTGAAGACTAATGTGTGCCTAACCCAAGCCATGGTATTTTCAATTGCCTCATATGCATGTGAGAGCTGAACAATGAATAAGGAAGACTGAAGAAGAGTTGATGCTTTTGAGTTCTGGTGTTGGCAAAGAATAACGAGAGTACCATGGACTACGAAAAGAACTAACAAATTTATCCTGGAAGAAGTGCAGCTGGAATGCTCCTTGGAAGCGAGAATGGCCAGATACTCTCTCACCTACTTTGGTCATGTTATCAGAAGGAACCATTCACTTGAGAAGGATGTCATGCTTGGCAAAGTGAAGGGCCAACAAAAAAGGGGAAGTCCCTCAGCAAGATGGATGGATACAGTGGCTGCAACGATGGGCTCAGTTATAGCAAGAATTGTGAGGCTGGCACAAGACCAGGCAATGTTTCATTTTGTTGTGCATAAGGTCACTATGAATTGGAGATGACTCGAATAGCACCTAACAACAACAGCAACAATGCCTTTTTACATTTGCTCTATCAATCTGTTCCTTAGATTCTGCTTTATTTGTAGAGTTTTATGCCCCTCTATGACTTTATTTTCACAACTATTTGGTGTTTTGGAGTTGACAGCAAATCTTTACACTAGGGTTATCCCTGAAATACAATGCTGCCAGTGATAGGATAATATTCATACACTTACAGTGAAGACAAGTTAAAATGACTATTATTCAAATTTATACACTAACCACTAATGCCATATTGAAGAAATGGAAGATTTTTACAAACTTCTGCAGTCAGAAGTTGATCAAGTATGCAATCAAGATTCACTGATAATCACTGGTGATTGGAATGTGGAAGTTGGAAATATAGAATGGGGATCAGTGGTTGAAAATATAGCCTTGATTATAGAAATGATGCCAAAGATTGCAAGACAGAATTTTGTGAAGCCAGAGACCTATTCATTGGAAATACCTTCATTCAACAATACAAACAGCAACTATATATGTAGACCTTATCAGATGGAATACATATGAATCAAATCAACTATATCTGTGGAAAGATATGATGGAAAAGCTCAACATCATTGGTAAGAACAAGGCCAAGGACTGACTGTAGAACACAGTATCAATTGGTTACATGCAAGTTCAAGTAGAAACTGAAGAAAATTAAAACAACTCCAAACCAAACCATAGAAACTCACTGCAATCGAGTCAATTCTGACTCATAGTGATCCCCACTGGATTTCCAAGGTGGTAAATCTTTATGGAAGTAGATTTCCCTATCTTCCTTCCACAGAGTGGCTCATGGGTTTGAACTGCCAAACTTCTGGTTAGCAGTCAATTGCCTTAGGCACTGTACCACCAGAGCTCCTTAAAACAATTCTGGGAGAGCGAAAATAAGACCTTGAGTGTGTCTCACCTGAATTTAGAGACCATCTCAAGAACAGATTTGATGCACTAATGAACAAAGACCAGATGAGATATGGGATGACATCAAGCATATCAGACACAAAGAGAGAAAAAAGGTCATTAAGAAGACAGGAAAGAAAGATAATACCAAAATGGAGTCAGAAGAGACACTGAAACTTGATCTTGAATGTAAAGTAGCTAAAGTGCATGTAAAAAAATGATGTAAAAGAGCTGAACAAAAGATTTCAAATGGTGGGTTGAGAAAACATAGTAAAGTACTATAATGAAATGTGCAAAGACATCAAAATATAAAACCAAAAGATAAGAACAAACTTGACATTTCTCAAGCAGAAAGAACTGAAGAAAAAAATCAAGCCTTGAGTGGCAATATTGAAGGATTCTATGGGCAAAATATTGAATAACACAGGAAACATCAAAAGAAGATAGAAAGAATACTCCAAATCCCTGTACCAAATAAAACTGGTTGACTTTCAGCCATTTCAGGAGGTAGCATATGATCAAGGACCAATGGTATTGAAGGAAGAAGTCCAAAGTGCAATGAAGGCCATGGAGAAAAGCAAGGCTCCAGGAATTGATGGAATACCAATTAAGATGTTTCAACAAAGGGAAGCATTTCTGGAAGTGCCACTCATCCACACCAAAAATTTTTAAGACAGCTACCTGTCCAACCAAAGGGAGGAGATCCATATTTGTGCCTGTTCTAAAGAATTGTGATCTAAGAGAAGTGGAAATTATTGAATGTGGAAATAACATTAATATCATTAATAAATAATAACATTAATATAAATTTTTTTTCTGATAATAATTTTTTTAAAAATTGCAGCACTACATTGACAAGGAACTGCCAGATATTCAAGTTAGGTTCAGAAGTGGAAGTGGAACAAGGGGTATCATTGCTGATGTCAGGATCTTGGCTGAAAGCAGAGAATACAAGAAAGATGTTTACATGTGTTTTCTTGACTACGCAAAGGCATTCAGCTGTGGAGCATAACAAATTATGGACAACGCTGTGAAGATGGGGAATTCTAGAACACTTAATTGTGCCCATGTGGAACCTACATTCAATTGATTTTAGTCCAGACCACCCTTTGCTTAACAGCTAGTGGCATTTTTATGCTAAAAATATTTTGAATTTAATTTCTATCACTTGCACACAAGACATATGAATAATATGTTGACTTACTTCTGTCTCCTGAACTAATTCATGACTTTTTTTTTTGTCTTTTCCCTCTACCAAGACACTTCTATTTTATCTCAATTTACTTGATAAACCTGTTCACAAACTTTAGGTTTCTGCTTAGATGTCACTTGTTCTAGGAAGCCT
>NW_006921603.1:8538846-8539390 GCF_000298275.1 Orycteropus afer afer | reverse complement strand
GGTTAAGGGCATGTGCCAACTTGTCTTGATCCTCAGTGGTTTGGCAGTTATGTAATGATGTAATCACCCTCCATTCTGTGATCTTAACATGAGCAGCCAATCAGTTGAAAAGGGAGTGTCCTTGGCAGTGTTGCGTATATACAATATACATGGATACTCAGACAAAGCCCACTCTCTCTCCATCATGCATCTGGCTCACCATCCTCTGACCTCCAATTCTTGGAACACGAGCCAGCAGATTTCTGTGTTACCTACAGATTCTGGAATCCCACAGCTCCCACAGCTCATGAGCCAGCAGCTTGCCATCTGACCTGCCAATTTTGGTTTCATCTGTCCCTGCAACCACATGAGTCAGGAGAAGCCTCCAGCCTGATGGCTGACCCATGGATTTGGAACTTACAAGCCTCCAGAACTGTATGAATCAGTTCCTTAAATTAAATCTCTCTCTATTTATACGAGCTCTGGTGGCATAGTGTTTTGGTTTTATTATTTATGGAATCTACTCAATGGATTGGGGTTTTTGGTACACACACACACACACACA
>NW_006921603.1:8537494-8538586 GCF_000298275.1 Orycteropus afer afer | reverse complement strand
TACAATATCTATGTCAGAAAATTTGTGGTCTGATGATATTGTCAGAACTATAGACTTTGAAACTCCTG
The DNA here is from genome assembly GCF_000298275.1 of Orycteropus afer afer. Lineage (NCBI taxonomy): Eukaryota > Metazoa > Chordata > Mammalia > Tubulidentata > Orycteropodidae > Orycteropus > Orycteropus afer. The sequence goes on along the minus strand of NW_006921603.1, from coordinate 8,538,518 downwards.
GCTTGGGTGACTAAAAGGGAGAGTTCTGTCTCCCTCTCTATCTCTCTTTTTAAATAAAATAAGTGAAACTCATATACTTCATTCATTCAGATACCTACAATCATAGACATTTTTCTTCCACCATTTTCTGCTCCATCCTGTCATTATCCTAGTTCATTCTGGGTGTTGACTGCATAGGATTCTGTGAATAACTGAATAAGGATGACATATGTTTTATATAAAATATATAAAATCATAACTATTAAAAATATTTACAAACATTTCTAGATTAGGAAAAATATGAGGCCAAGAATAATAATTTACTGAAAATGTGGCTCTGTGATTTAAACATATTAAAATTTCTCCATGTAATTCTATTCAGCTAAAATCCAAGAAAAGTATTAAATATTTCTGTTCTCTATTAATAACTGCAAATTAATATTTATCAATTATTCTTTGAGGGGATTAGTGTGTTTTGTTTTCACCTTCTATCTGCAATTAAGACAGAAACTAAATTTTCATCTGGAATAAAAGCAAAAGAAGGAAACCAAAGACTCAAAGAAGAAACTAGTCTACAGCACTAATAGTCTACACAAATCACAGCATCATCTACCCCGAGACCAGAAGAACTAGATGGTGCCCAGATAACAATACTGACCATTCTAATTAGGGCCGCAATAGCTGGCTTCTGATAGAAAGTGAGAAAAATATGGAACAGAACTTCAAGTTCTTTAAAAAAAAATTAAAAAAAACAAAAAATAAACAAGACTTACTAAACTGGTTGAGATGGGAGGATTTCTTGAGACTACTGCCTTGAGACACTCTTTAAATCTTGAACCAGAGGAAATTCTTGAGGTCACTTGTTAGTTAAATAATGGATTAGCTCATAAAATAAGAACATCATCCATGAGTATTGAACTCCTTTTAAAAAAATCATCTATGTGAATATTCACTGACAATGACTATTTTACAACAAAGATCAGAAGGTAAGGGGACAGAGAAACTAGACTAATGGAAATGGAACAACCAAAGTGTAAATAATGAT
>NW_006921603.1:8536610-8537259 GCF_000298275.1 Orycteropus afer afer | reverse complement strand
GGTCCCAGAGTGCTAAGGTCAGCATGAATAGTCATATTAGAGGGGCAAGCCACTGACTACTCCATAAAAGGTTGCTAATTAGAAAACATATATTTACACCAAAGGTTATCACACACTTTTGAAACACCATAAAATATTGTAGTATAATACCTGCTTTGCGTAATCCTCTAAAATTCTTGGTTGGGGGGTCTAAGTTTTGGAGACTCAATATGCTTTCTTTAATGATTGATTTATTTTATAGCTCTGATCAGATTGGGGAAAAAAGAAAATAAAAGAGCCAATCACTGTCTGCTTTCTCCATTTTGTATTTCCATAAACATTAATGTCACTTAAATATATCTTTACTGCATGGAAGAAGGACATGATTGTGCAGTTAACAAAGGGAAAGAAAGTTCTTTCTGAAATTTTCCCAAAGTTTGGTGGAATGGATTAGATAAGATTATATTCCAAACTGTTAATTATTACAACACTGGCACACTATAAGATGCAATGCTGAAATGATAACGTTTTCAGTGAAACTCTGTCAAGTGTCACCCAATATAAGGTACAGTATGCATGAGCTCTGGTAGCATAGTGGCTAAAGCACTTGACTGCTAACCAGAAGGCTGGCGGTTCAAACCCACCAGCCACTCCTCGGAAGGAAGGTTGG
>NW_006921603.1:8528222-8535705 GCF_000298275.1 Orycteropus afer afer | reverse complement strand
GTGATACTGCCTCGGAAACCCAAGGAGGGGTCGCTATGAGTCGGGGCCGACTCGACGGCACATAACAACAACAACAACAACAACAACAACAACATATCAAAGCTGTCCAAAATGTCTCAAGGTAGAGACCATTTATTATATACCTGCTATTCTATGTGCTTGTGCTGGATCACTTGCATAATATCAGTTGAGAGGTATTATACTATCTGCTGTAGCAGGAAAATAGAAGATGATTTTTGTTTTCAGTAAAATTACAGTTGAGGTGTGTCAACTAAATAAAATCACAGATATTATAGAATCATATAAGATAGTCCACATTTACATGCTTAAATGTTATAAGAATAATATAATTGATCAGAAAGACATCAGTTGGAATAAAATCATAGAGTGTGATTAGACAGTTTGCCCAAACCCTTCATTTGAGATGTGATGCAATCAATATGATGCTTCATTGAAGAACTGGGATTTGAATTAGGCCTTAAACAATGACTAGACTGAAAATAAATGTGAAATTAGAAGAAATTTAGCTAATTAATTTGTCTCACTTTTCCTGATTTTTATTGGTATGAAGACATACATACCCTATCCAACCGAGCTTTGTCAAATAATCCATAAATACATAAAGTACATGTGATTAACAATGCTTTTAATGCCAAAGATAGCTTATTTTCTTAATCCAAAACTCATTTTATATAATGATTCTTTTTGCAAACTATTAGTTGGTTATATTAACACTTGAGCAATCTTGACAAGAAGTTGCTTTAAGCAGTTGAAGATCCAGATGCTGATCAGCATGCATTAAGTGATTCAACTTAATTGGTTCCATCTAGATAAATTACTTACCTCAGTTCCTATCACAATTTCTTCCCTGGTAGAATAGAACAGAAATTCATACAGCTTGTAGTGTTGAAATAAGCTGAAATGCAAAGTAAATGTACAACTCTAGTAAATTTCCTTCAGAATAAAAGCAAATATGTTAGGATATTTATTAAAGGATTATTATTCATATTGACCAAGCTAAAGACATTAAATACTAATACAGAGTTAGCTACTTCCTTTATTCCAAAAGAAATTGTCCAGAAATGCCAATAATGTAAAGGTTTATTTTCTGATATGTTGAAAATATAACACAGTATTTAAGGTACTATCAATAAATAATGAATAGGTTTGGGATAAGGGAGCAATTATATTGCATCTTGGGTTTTCCTGGCTTGCTTAAAACCAAATAATGTCCCACCTCTAAATAACATCAGACCTCACATTATTTTTCATATTTTGGTCCAAACTGGAGTTGAAGTCAGTTATTTCTGGTATGAATGACATGAATTCTGTATCTACTTCTCTATCAATTATTTCTTTTCTGTTTCCAAGGCTATATTAAGATTAAATTAATCCCCAATAACATCAGAAAAGCAAGATGAACTGAAATTTATTTAGAAAAGGCTGGTTTTCCTGAAAGACATTAGATCACAGACAGAAGGGGAGGAATAAGAAAGACCTGGAGACTGTCCCCAAAGGTCATAGCCATGAAAACCCTTTGTGGAGCAGCTGTCGAAGCACAGGGGCCACTGTGAGTCAGAACCAACTTGACAGCAGGGGCTTGGTGTTCTGGTTACACAGTGCCACTCCAACAGGAATATACCACAAATGGGATGCTTTAACTAACAGGAGTTTATTTTCTTACAGTTTGGAGGTTTTAAGTCCAAGATCAAAGTGCCAGGCTCTAGGGACTGGGTGAAAGCCCCTCAACCTTGGGCTTCAGCTCTGCCTCCTGCTCCCAGCCCACCAGAACTAGGGGCTTTTCTTCACTCAGACAGCTACTGGCTGCTGAGACTAACAAGCCCAAGGTTGACAAGTAAAAAGGCACAGTCCCAATGTTACCAAACCACATGGCAGGCCATTAATTCAAGTCCATTGAAAGTTCCAAGGTCAGCAGAGCATGGCAGGCTGCTGACACGGCTACAAGCAGGGTTCAAGTGTGCCATAAGCTAGAGACCATTCCCCAAGGCATCTCCTTTTTACAGGAAGCAGATGATAGCGCTAAGGCAGCTACTCAGCTGCTCACAGTAGATTCTACCACGGAGTTAATTACCAGTCTCATCATGGGGAATACTACATCTATCTGCCCAGCCACTCAACCAGGCCCAGCCAAGCCGACACACAAACTTAACCACCACACATGGCTATCAACTACTTCCTCTCACATTCCTGAGCTGTATCAAGATAAATTAATCTCTAGTAACACCTGAAAAGTGATATAAGATGAACTCAAAGTAGAAAATGTCTAATTTTTCTGCAAGATATTGGATCACAAACAGAAGGGAAGAAATTAATTTAAGAAAGATCACTTCTTCACTGTCTATGCTAAAGAGTAGATAATCAATATATAAAAACTACAAAAAGATAAAGGAGGTCCTTACCCAAACCCATTGCCATTGAGTTGGATCTGACTCATAGTGACCCATCCTTGGGTTTCTGAGGCAGTATCACTATGGAAGTAGATTGCTCAACCTTCCTTCCAAGGAATGGCTGGTGGATATGAACCGCCAGCCTTCTGGTTAGCAATCAAATGCCTTAGGCACTATGCCACTAGAGCTCCCAGGAGGTCCTTAAGACAGATGTGTTTTTTAGTGGGTTTAAAGTTCTCAGAATTACATCATTGGGAGTTTGAAATTTACTGAAAGGCTGACTTCTAATATCCTGTTTGTGATATTTGAATTTTTCAAATTCTTTTCCTGCTGGTGGAGAAAATTAATAGACTCATAATATAGCAAAATGTCTAAGAACAAAAAAATAGTCTTAGTGGTTTCTCTTTCACTCTGGTGACTTTTGCTATTTAAGAAAATTGATTTTATAACTGAGAAATTAACATTTACAAAATGTAGCTACTGAGCATGTATAATAATGGCTTCTCCTGAATGCTGTAATGGATCAAAATTTCAATTCATTTGAAATCAATGATGAGATTCTCAAGAAGCTGGGTCTCTTTGAGTTATATTAGCAGTTGATCTCACTACAACACAATCCATTAAAAAGTGATGAGTGTGCAGCCTCGGTCATGGTATTTCTTTTTTTGGAAGAGGGTGGGAACCTTGAATTCTCAAATTACTTATCAACATTCAGAAAACTAACTTAACTTTTGACATCACTTTGATTTGTTGGCTAGAAAATATGTCAAGGTAAGTGAAATTTGTCAATTCAAAGAAGCAAAATAAATTCAAACCTCCTTCCTTTATATTGGTGACTTGAAGTTTTCAGCTCAAATGCATTACATTGGCAATAACTGATTTTGAATAGAAAAATATGGAAAACTGTATTTTGGAAATAGCCCTTTGAACTGATGTAAGACTTTCCTTTCTCTATCTTGTGTCACACAAAGAACTTAATTCATAACTCTTCCTTTCTGCAGTCTTGTGATCTTTCCATCTTAATCTCCTCATTGTGTACAGGAATGGGATTGTCCCATGCCAAGAGGGAAATTCACTTCCTACAGTGAAAATACAATGCATGACTTGAATGTAGTGGTCAAAGATGCAGAGTTGGGGGCAAAACCAGGCCTAGGGTGAACTGAGGGAAACACCTCAGGAGGTGCTCATCTCAGGGTCTGGCCAAGGCCCATCCCTGGCCTCACTCTAGTCCCCTTTGGACTGAATCAAATTCCTAGGCAATTTGGTCAGCTTTCTAGTCTTAGGCTCAAGTGGAAGGAAGAATACTCAGAATAAGAACAGACAAAGCCACCTGGCTCCATGCCAGGAAGTGCAATGATCTGCTGTGCATGGAGGGGCAGGGCTGATATTTTATATTGGGCAAATGCCTGTACATATTACCTTCACTTAATTCCCAGAAAATAGGTAGAATACACAGTAACAGATGTATAATCAGACAAGATACGTATCCACATGATGTTTTGTATTAAAAAGTTACCCAAACCAAACCCAGTGCCACTGAGTTGATTCCAACTCATAGTGACCCTATAGCACAGAGTAGAACTGCCCTCATAGGGTTTCTAAGGCTGTAAATCTTTACGAAAGCAGAGTTCCTCATCTTTCTCCTGCCAGGCAGCTGCTAGGTTTGAACCACTGACCTTTATAGTTAGTAGTCAAATGCTTTAACCACTGTACCACCTGAACTCCTAATTAGAAAGCTATGGCACCTTTTATGTTTGTATATATTATACATTCACATATACAAATGTATATATTGTACATACATAAGTAGATGTGCCAGTAATTAGAATACTGGAGAGTGGGGGTACAGAAGTTTGGCATTTTTTTTTTTTTCTTAAAAATCACAAAAACATGACCAAGCATACAATTTAGAGTCTATTAAGAATATCAAAAGAAATTTCAATTTATTGTCAGTTAGGTTTCATGTGATATGGGTCATGTTTTAAAAATTGCTCTTTCTAAATTGACTAGCACTGTCACAGTTTGAGTGAACTTAATATCAGGTTAAATTGAAACGTGCTTATACTTTTGATAATTGAATTAGCTTTATATTCATAAACCTCTTGTAGTCATCAAAATGAAAAGTATTACATGATTTAGTGATGTCATTCAGCATTTATGGAACCATGAGGGATTCTAAACAGGTGTTGTAGAAAAGCATATTCCCTTTATAGAAACTTCACTATAAATCCCAGATACCTTGCTAATTGACATTTTCATTTTCTGTAATAGGGATTTTTTTAAAACAGATAATTTCTTTGAAATCACAATATAAGGATCTAACAGCATGAAAAATATTTCTGATTTACTTTCTTGCCTAATCTCAAATATTACTTGTTTTTTTGACAATTAACACTGGTGATTTTTTGGTATATAAAGTTACCCTGGTTAGGACTTACACGTGACTAATATTGAAATCTTCTCCTAACTTAACCATTTTCTGAAAGAAAATGTCAAGGACGTTTCTTCCAGAGAGATAGATGAAAGGGAAATGAGTCATCCCCTTTCACTGTCTGGGTGTCATTGTCATGCCTGCATGGTTTGCACTGCTATGGTTAACTATTAGTCCTGTGCCCATTATAAACCTCCTGGGCTTAGAGTTTGGCTGTAAAAATGTGTTCTGCAAGAGAAACCTGGCAGATTCAAATAGCAAGAGAAGAGAAAAAACAATGTCAGATAAGTGTGCACAGCAGAATTCCTCTCACCCAGTGATCCTCAAATCCTGACCGGCCGAAAGACCTTGGGGACCAGGTTCTCCACCAATTCTAGATTTCCGCCCTCCTCCCCTCTCCCCTCAGGTACCTTGCCTTCTTACTCTAATTGATATGAAGAATAATGTGGCTTTTATTGAGAGAGACACATTGGGAAGTATATTAAGAAATCATATTTTATCAAAAATATTATATATAAAAACACATTACATCATATGCCATTATTAATTCATGTCAGAATCAAGTGTATAAACTTTATCATATTAAATACATTGATGTTTAAAAAAGCTTCCAGACTACAACCAGAATCACTGCCAAGCATACCATGAGCATGTATGTCTAGGATGTCATTCAGCATCCTTTAATTTGGAATTCTAAAATTTTAAAGTGGAAAACACTGGAGTATATAGTAAAAGAGAAAAAAGAGATTATTCTATAGTAGCTTTTAGTTAGCAAAATAGAGATTTTCACCTACTCTAGTTTAAATATCTGCAAGCTCTAAAATGTCTCCTTGGTGAGATGCATGATCTAATATGACCTTGTGACAGATTATATAAAAAGATAGATTTCTTTGTTCAACAATGAAGAATCACTGTAATAAAAAATACTTTCCCTCCATTCACCATCAATTTCTAGGCAGAAAGAAAGACATAATGAGCTTAATTGGCTAATATAACAAAATATTTCAGGGCACACAATAAATTTGAGGAAGGATATAGATAAATCTTTTCCATTTTTAATAAAAATCATTTAAAATAAACTTTAAATGGAAATGGTTGTTGCTCTTTAAAATATGCAATTTCAATATCAAAGTCAGTTAAATTACTGTACCTAAAGTATAGAATCTATTTTAATTGAGTGATATAATGCAGAAATTATCAAACAGTATAATTAATATAACACACAAATAAAATTTTGCTGAAGATAATTCAAAAACATTTGCAGCAATACATCAATAGGGAATTACCAGAAATTCAATCCACATTCAGAAGAGAATATGGAAAGAGGAGTACCCTTGCTAATGGATCTTGGCTGAAAGCAGGTAATATTAGAAAGATATTTATCTGTGTCATATTGACTATGCCAAGGCATTCAATTTTGTGGATCTTAACAAATTATGGATAACATTGTGAAGAATAGGAATTCCATAATACTTAATTGGGTTTATGAAGAACCTACACATAGGCCAATAGGCAGTTATTCAAACAGAACAAGAGGATACTGTGAGATTTAAATTCAGGAAAGTTGTATATCAGGTTGTCTCCTTTCAGCATACTTATTCAATCTGTATGCTAAACAAATAATCTGAGAAAGTGGATTATATGAAGAAGAACACGGCATCAAGATTGAAGGAAGAATCATTAACAATCTGTGATATGGAGATAACAAAACCTTGCTTGCTGAAAGGAAAGAGTATTTGAAGCACTTACTGATGAAGATGAGACAATGCAGCCTTCAGTGTAGACAACACACCTCAACATAAAGAAAACAAAAAAGTTCACAACTGGACTAATAAGCAATTTAATGATAAACAGAGAAAAGACTGACATCAAGAATTTCATTTTACTTGGATCCACAATCAACATCCATGAAAGCAGCAGTCAATAAATCACATAACATATCGAATTGGGCAAATCTGCTGAAAAAAGACCTCTTTAAAGTGTTAAAACACAAATATATCTCTTTGAGGACTAAAGTGTACCTGACCCAAACCATGGTACTTTCAGTTGCCTCATATATAACTGCAGAGTGGTTAGGAACAACTAAGGAAGATGAACTTATCTGTCAGTTTGTCATCCTGTGGTGGCTTGCGTGTTGCTGTGAGGCTGGAGGCTATGCCACTGGTATTGCAAAATGCCACTAGGGTTACCCATGGTGGACAGGTTTCATCGGAGCTTCCAGACTAAGACAGACTCAGAAGAAGGAAGAGGCCATGCACTTCTCAAAAAATTGTCCAGTGAAAACCTTATTAATAGTAGTGAAACACTGTCTGATATATTGATGGAAAAGTTTATGAATAGCCCTAAAACATTGTACAACATAGTGCCAGAAGATAAGCTCATCATGTTAGAAGCCACTCAAAATATGACTGGGGAAGAGCTGACTCCTCAGAGTAAAGAATGACCTTAATGATGAAGTAAAGCTTTTGGGATTTCCATTGGCTGATGTTGCACAACTCGAAATGAGTAGAAACACCTGCAAACATCATTAATAATCAGAACATGGAATGTATGAAATATAAATCTAGGAAAACTGGAACTTGTAAAAAATGAAATGGAATGCTTAAAGATCAATATTCTAGGTACTGTTGTTGTTGTTGTTGTT
>NW_006921603.1:8526182-8527347 GCF_000298275.1 Orycteropus afer afer | reverse complement strand
TTGTGGGATGACATCAAGAACATCATCCATGAAAAAAGCAAGAGATCATTAAAAAGACAGGAAGGAAGAAAAGAACAAAATGGATGTCAGAAGAGACTCTGAAACGTGGCTTGAATGGAGAGTAGCTAAAGCAAATGGAAGAAATGACAAGATAGAAGAGCTGAACAGAAGATTTCAAAGAGCAGTTTGAGAAGACAAAGCCAATTATCATAAGGAAATGTGCAAAGACCTGGAGTTAGGAAACCAAAAGGGAAGAACATGCTCAGTATTTCTCAAGCTGACAGAACTGAAGAAAAAAATAAGCCTTGAGTTGCAATATTGAAAGATTTTATGGACAAAATATTGAATGATGTAGGAAACATCAAAAGAAGATGGAAGGGATACACAGAGTACCACTGTACCAAAAAGAACTGGTCAACATTCATCCATTTCAGGAGGTAGCATAGGATCAAGAACCAATGGTATTGAAGGAAGAAGTCAAGGCTGCACTGAAATAATTGGTGATGAACAAGGCTCCAGGGAATGATGGAATACCCATTGAGATATTTCAACAAACAGATGCTGTGCTGGAGGCACTTACTTGGCTATGCCAAGAGATTTGGAAGACAGTTCCTGGACAATTGACTGGATAAAAAGCTATATTTGTACCCATTCTAAAGAAAGATGATCCCATAGAATGTGGAAGTTATTGAACCATATCATTAATATCACACACAAGTAAGATCTTACTGATAATTTAAAAATGGCTGCAGCAGTATATTGACAGAGAACTTCTAGAAATGCAAGCTAGATTCAGAAGAGGATGTGGAATAGGGATACCATTGGTGATGTCAGATGGATCTTGACTGAAAGTAAAGAATACCAGAAAGATGTTTACTTATGTTTTATTGACTATACAAAAGCATTCAATTGCATGGATCATAACAAATTATGAATAACATTGAGAAGAATGGGAATTTCAGAACATGTCATTGTGTCATAAGGAACTCGTCCATAGATCAGGAGGCTGTCATTCAAACAGAACAAGGGGATGCTGCATGGTTTAAAATCAGTAAGGTAGTGTGTCAGGATTGTATCCTTTCACCATACTTACTCCATTTGTACACTGAGCAAATCATCTGAGAAGCTGGATTACATGAAGAACATGCATCAGGATTGGAGGAAG
>NW_006921603.1:8494083-8526082 GCF_000298275.1 Orycteropus afer afer | reverse complement strand
CTCAATATGAAGAAAACAAAAATCCTCACAACTGGTCCAATAAACAGCTTCATGATGGATGGAGAAAAGATTGAAGTTGTCAAGGACTTCATATTACTTGGTTCTACAGTCAGCATCAATGGAAGCAGCAGTCAGAGCGTCAGGTAATGCATTGCATTGGGCAAATCTGCTGCAAAAGACCTCTTTAAAGTGCTGAAAAGCAAAGATGTCTCCTTGAAGACTAAGGTGAGCCTAACACAAGCCATGGTTATTTCTAATTTCCTCATATGCATGTGAGAGCTGGACAATGAATAAGGAAGACTGAAGATGAGTTGATGCTTTGGGTTGTGGTGTTGGAGAAGAATGCTAAGAGTACCATAGACTGCTAAAAGGACTAACAAATCTGTCCTGGAGGAAGCACAGCCAGAATGCTCCTTGGAAGTGAGAATGGCCAAAGTTCATCTCATTTACTTTGGTCATGTTGTCAGAAGGGACAAGGATATCCCTGGAGAAGGATATCATGCTTGGTAAAGTCAAGGGTCAATGAAGAAGGGGAAGGTCCTCAATGAGATGGATTGACACAATGGCTGCAATGATGGGCTCAGGTATAGCAAAGATAGTGAGGCTGGCATAGGACTGGGCAGTGTTTCGTTCTGCTGTGCATAGGGTTGCTATGAGTCAGAGACAAATTGACAGCACCTAACAATGACAACAACAATAATCATATAATGAGAAAGCTGGACAAGAAAAACTGATGTTTTTGAAGTATGATGTGGGCAAAGAATAGTGAATATACCATGGACTGCCAAGAACAAATCTGTCGTTGAAGAAGTACAGCCAAAATGCTGTCGTATGTACTTTGGACATGTTATCAGAAAGGACCAGCCCTGAAAGAAGGGAATCATGATTGGCAAAGTACATGGTCCATGAAAAAGAGGAAGACCCTCAATGAGAAAGACTGACACACTGGCTTCAACAGTGGGCTCACACATAGCAATGATTTGAGGATGGTGCAGGACTACAGTGTTTTGTTTTTTCAACAGAGAATAACCAGGAGTTGGAATCAACATAATAGTACCTAAAACGACAACAAAAACAGGGTCTAATGTAATTAAATGACAGAATATATTAAAAATAACATTTTCCTTGTCTTGTTTAAGGAATATAAGTCAGCCAAAGTGTTCAGTGCTCTTTTACTTCTTAGATGGAATATCTGAGTATGATTGTATGATTGCTTGGGTTAATTACTGCATAAATTCTGTAAATGTCTAAATGTGTTAAAGTAAAATAGTTTTATTTAATAGACATTTTCTAGAAGATATGGAATTAACAAATGTTACTAAAAAAATCCATACCTGATTTTTAAGTAATCAATGATAGCATTGGCTTGTGTTACATCAAAGATGCTCCATTCCTCATTTTTTCCTAAATGAGAGGGTCCTATTTCAGCCATAACTTCTCCCAGCCATTTTATGCTGTCTTCTAAGGACATGTGCAGTGCTGTAATAAAATTCAGGGAAATCTTAAACATTATTTTGATAGATGTTTTCAAAGTGAGATAATGCAAGAGACTTTAATATGCAAAAATTTATTTCAATAATAGTATGAACAAATGGTGAAACTTGCTGTTTTTTCATGAAATAGTTAATACTTCTTGGGTAAAAGAGTAACAAATGACAAATCTAACAACTGTAAAATATTGTTATACTACACAATTTTCTGAAGAGTTTATGTTTCTATTTTAAGATACAGAAAAAGAAAAAAGAAAGAAGTCTATCTGAAGATTATTTCAAAGTGGAAAGGAAATATTTCTGATCTTAGAATAAAAGCATATCTGAAAATGACAAAAAAGAAAAACTACTGCCTTAGCTGGTGAATAAGTTTTAGTGTAGGTTCAATCATTGTAGACATGGTACCTGAACTTAGGGCTGAAAATGTAAAAGATGGACTCAACCAACACTTGGCTTTAGCTGATTGATGCCATGTGGGATTTTGGGGTTGGAGATTTTCAATGTTGTTGTTGTAGTTACATGCCATCAAGTCATCTCTGATTCATAGCAACCCTATGTATAACAGAACAAAACACTGCCCAGTCCTGTGTCAACCTCAGGATCCTTGCTATACCTGAGCCCATCATTGCAGTCACTGTGTAAATCCATCTCGTTGAAGGCCTTCCCCTTTTTCATTGACCCTCTGCTTTACCTAGCATGATATCCCTCTCCAGGGAATGGTCCCTTCTGACAACACGACCAAAGTAAGTGAGACGAAGTCTAGCCATTCTCGCTTCCAAGGAGCATCCTGGCTGTACTTCTAGGACAGATTTGTTAGTTCTTTTGGCAGTCCATGGTACTTTCAGTATTCTTCACCAACACCACAACTCAAAAGCATCAACTCCTCTTTGGTCTTCCTTATTCATTGTCCAGCTCTCACATGCACATGAGGCAATTGAATATACCATGGCTTAGGTCAGTCATACTTTAGTCTTCAAGGCGGTATCTTTGCTCTTCAGCACTTTAAAGAGGTCTTTTGCAGCTGATTTGCCTAGTGCAATACATCATCTGATGTGACTGTTGCTTCCATTGCTGTTGACTGTGGAACCAAGTGCATGAAATATTTGACAGTTTTAATCTTTTATCCATTTATTGTGATGTTGTTTATTATAAGGTCAGCCAAAGTGTTCAGTGCTCTTTTACTTCTTAGATGGAATATCTGAGTATTATTGTATTATTGCTTGGGTTGACAATTGACAGTTATGAAGATTTTTGTTTTCTTTATGTTGAGGTGTAATCCATACTGCAGACTGTAGTCTTTAATCTTCATTGATAAGTGCTTCAAGTCATCCTCACTTTCAGCAAGCAAAGTTGTGTTGTCTGCATATCACAGGTTGTTAATAGTCTTTCTCCAATCCTGATGCCACATTCTTCTTCATATAATTCAGCTTCTCGGATTATTTGCTCAGCATACAGACTGAATAAGTATGGCGAAAGGATACAACTCTTATGTACTCCCTTCCTGATTCTAAACCATGCAGTATCCCCTTGTTCTGTTTGAACGACAGCCTCTTGGGCTATGTTCAGGTTCCTCGTGAGCACAATTAAGTGTTCTGGAATTCCTGTTCTTCTCAATGTTATCCATAATTTGTTATAATACACATAATCAAAAGCTTTTGAATAGTCAATAAAACATAAATAAACATCCTTCTGGCATTCTTTGCTTTGAGTCAAGATCCATCTGACATCAGCAATGATATTCCTCATTCCGTGTCCTCTTCTGAATCCAGCTTGTATTTCTGGATGTTCCCTATAAATATACTGCTGCAACTGTTTTTGAATTGTCTTCAGTAAGATTTTACTTGCGTTTGATATTGTTCGATAATTTCCACATTCTGTGGGATCACCTTTCTTTGGCATGGTACAAATATGGATACTTTCCAGTCAGTTAGCCAGGTAGCAGTCTTCCAAATCTTTGGCATTGCCAAGTGAGTGCCTCCAACATGGTATCCGTTTCTTGAAACATCTCAATGGGTATTCTGTCAATTCCTAGAGCCTTGTTCTTTGCCACTTCCTTCAGTGCGACTTCGACTTCTTCCTTCAATACCATTGGTTCTTGATCATATGCCACCTCCTGAAATGGACAAATATTGACCAATTCTTTTTGGTACAGTGACTCTGTATATTCCTTCCATCTTCTTTTAATGTTTCCTGCATTATTCAATATTTTGCCCACAGAATCTTTCAATATTGCGACTCTAGGCTTAATTTTTTCTTCAGTTCTTTCAGCTTGAGAAATGCTGAGCACGTTCTTCCCTTTTGGTTTCCTAACTCCAAGTCTTTGCACATTTCCATATGATAATTGGCTTTGTCTTCTCAAACTGCTCTTTGAAATCTTTTGTTCAGCTCTTCTATCTTGTCATTTCTTCCATTTGCTTTAGCTACTCTCTGTTCAAGGGCAAGTTTCAGAGTCCCTTCTGACATTCATTTTGTTCTTTTCTTCCTTCCTGTTTTTTTAATGATCTCTTGCTTTTTTCATGGATGATGTTCTTGATGTCATCCCACAACTTCTCTGGTTTTCAGTCATTGGTGCTCAATGCATCAAATCTATTCCTTAGATGTTTTCTAAATTGAGGAGGGATATATTCAAGGTCATATTTTGTCTGTCTTGGACTTGTTTTAATTGTCTTCAACTTCAAGTTGAACTTGCATATGAGTAGTTGATGGTCTGCTCCACAATCAGTTCCTGGCCTTGTTTTTGCTGAAGATATTGACTTTCTCCCTCACTTCTTGTCACAGATGTAGTTGATCTGATTCCTGTGTACTCCATTTGGTGAAGTCCATGTGTATAGCCACCATTTGTGTTGTTGAAAATTAGTATTGCAATGAATAAGTCATTGATCTTGCAAAATTCTATCATGTGATCTCCAGCATTATTTCTATCACCAAAGCCATATTTTCAAGCTCCTGGTGACTCTTCTTTGTTTCCAACTTTTGGATTTCTGTCACCAGTGATAATCAGCACATCCTGATTGCACGTTTGGTCAATTTCAGACTGCAGAAGTTGGTAGAAATCTTCAATTTCCTCATCTTTGGCTTTGGTGATTGGCATGCAGATTTGAATAATAGTAGCATTAACTGGTCTCCCTTGTAGGTATATGGATATTTTTCTATCACTGACAGCATTGTACTTCACGATAGACCTTGAAATATTCTTTATTTTGATGAATGCCATGCTATTCCTCTTCAAATTGTCATTCCTGGCATAGTAGATCATATGATTGTCTGATACAAAATGGCTAAAACCAGTCCATTTCAGCTCACTAATGTCTAGGATATCAATCTTTGTGCATTCCATTTAATTTTTGACAACTTCTAATTTTCCTAGATTCATACTTCATACATTCCATCTTCTGATTATTAATGGATGTTTGCAGCTGTGTCTTCTCATTTCTATTTTCAATAGAAGCCAGAAATAAAGATTTTCATGTAAAATTTGGTATCAAGATTTTTTTCCACAGGTATAAGGAGCTCTGGTGGTGTAGTGCCTGAAGCATTTGACTGTTAACCAGAAGGCTGGTGTTTAAACCCACCAGCCACTCTTCAATGATGGTAAGAGCCCAAAGAAAATGTAACAGTAATAGAACTCTGCTACCATTACCAAAATTGAACTGCTGAATTATTCTAAGTCTATTTTTTTTACAGCTAAAACAACAACAAAAAAAAATCATAACAAAACAAAAACAACAACAGCAAAAACAACCCACCAAACAAAACTATCTTCTTTGAAAAGGGTAAAATTGCTTTTCCTAAGAAGGCAGTGTGAGGGTAGGGAAGGGTGAGAGCAGGAGGTAGGGAGTTACTAAGACCCTAGAGAAAGTAAGACTGTACTAGCTGCTTGGAGGGAAGACACTACCATGAGGAGTTGTTAGCTGGAAGTCTTATTGAGTTTAGCGGAATTTGGATTTGATGTTTGATCAGTGGCATCACTATGGTTGGTGCTACCCAGTGTATAAGTATCACTTCCCCTATGGACTTCATCCTATACCAGACCACACAGAATCCTTACTAATGTTTACTATCAATTTTAATCATAGAATAATATGTGATAAATATAGATGTAAATTTCTTAAATGTAATATTTCTTATTATATGAATACTAACAAAAATTATTTTGTAAAATCTTTCTACATTGAATTGCAACATTACTAGTTACATTAGTAAGCAAGTAGAAGTCTTTCTTTTATTTCCTCTCTTTTCCTTTAATTACTATTTAGTTTTCAAAAAAGTTTATAGATGTAGTTTCAAAAATAGTAACTATCCCAATGTTGTACTAAAACACCAGAAAATGTGACAAAATTGGGAACTATAGTAACATTGGCAGCAATGAAAACAACAGGGTGTGCATGCAGACAATATGACGTGATTCAAAGCACCATTGTAATTGAGTAATAATGACAGCTCTGACTGGAGTGCATTAGAAGGTTGAAAAAGTAAATTTGCATAGAGTGTTAGCGTTGTTGGTACTTTGTTGTTGTTGTTGTTATGTGCCGTCAAGTCTGACCTGACTCATAGCGACCCTTCCTTGGGTTTCTGAGGCAGTAACACTATGGAAGTAGATTGCCCCATCTTCCTTCCAAGGAGTGGCTGGTGGATTTGAACCACCAGCCTTCTGGTAAGCAGTCAAGTGCCTTAGGCACTATGCTACCAGAGATCCTTGTAGGTACTTTAATACATGTAAACCAGGCTTATGGAGAATGTTTTTGTTGTTTTAACTAACTACAGGGATATTTTTATTAAAAGTACTACATTTCTTCTGAAACTGCACAAAAATTTTACAGGTAATCATTGTGGTGTCACCCCCCTCTGACAGTGTCACCTTGCTTGGTCTGCACCCCCCAGTGATGCCATTGTGTTCAGTGTGAATTCTACTCACCCAGTCTCAGACAAACTTACTATGAAACCATCAGAAAAAACTTCTACTTCTTGCTAATGGAGTGGATTTTCTTTTGGGGAATGTTGAAAAGTTCTGAGAACACTGGCTGATTTCTGGACCCAGTCACCTCTGAGTTACACAGCTACTCTTTCTGTTTGGGATGTAAATGCCGTACCTCAAACACCAAAATTATGAATAAAATTATAGTGAAGTAATTTAAAGTTTGGGAAAGATATAAACACTAACTCGTAATTCCTTTAATCTAGATTCTTTTCTACTTCTTGTTGTGTGCCACTGAGTGAATTCCTACTGATAGTGACCCTACAGGGCAGAGTAGAACTGCCCCATAGGGTTCTACTTGTAGTAATTAGAAAGAAGCAAAAAACTATGTAACAATTAAAATCTGGTTAATGAATTACAATTGGTCCATTTCTCATAGCCTTCCTATAGATAGTCTTTTATGTATGTCAGATACACTGAATTATTGCTGGATGACTGTGCTTTAGAGCCCAATTACTGTATCATATTTCTTTCTCCATGAAAAACTTCTTTTCAAAATAGTGGGAGTAACATCATAAATCAAAATCTGTTGGACAAAAGCAATGCATAAACAAATGGAGTAAAAAGTGGAATATCTTAACAAAATAGTATAAATTAGAGATACAGCCAATAAAGAAGATAATTGATTATAATTCTACATGAAACAAAACGTACTGAACACAAAAATATATGTCTATTTCCTTATGTTGGAATATGACTGACTTTAAAATTATTTTTCTATGTCTAATGTCTTTCTGAGGAGCTCTGATGGCACAGTGGTTAAGGGATTTGGCTGCTAACCAACAGGTTGGTAGTTCAAACCCACTAGTCGCTTCGCAGGAGAAAGATCCTTACAGTCTGCTTTCCGTAAAGATTTACAGTCTTGGAAACACTACAGGACAGTTTTACTCTGTGCTATAGGGTCGTTATGAGTTGGAATCAACTCAATGGCAGTGGTAAAATGTCTTTCTGTATATAATGGCTTTAAAAACTGGAAAGTTATCATTTACTTTTGAAATATTTACTTTTTTAGTAATGTGATTAAAATACGAGAGATTAAATCATTTCAATAGTAAGAGTTGTTAGAAATAAATTTTATCTTTGAAACCTTAGGGTAAAGTAAGAACACATGAGACTTAGAATTAGTTGGAAGACAGACTGGTATCTCGTAACTGCCATTGACTAGCTAGCTGATCTGGGTCTCATTTTCCTTACTGTAAACTTAGCATAGTATCTTCTTTCAAAATTATAGTGCTGTTGTGATGATCAAATAAGAAAT
Source organism: Orycteropus afer afer (assembly GCF_000298275.1). Taxonomy (NCBI): domain Eukaryota; kingdom Metazoa; phylum Chordata; class Mammalia; order Tubulidentata; family Orycteropodidae; genus Orycteropus; species Orycteropus afer. The sequence continues at coordinate 8,518,359 of NW_006921603.1, read as the reverse complement.
AAATGTGAATTTCTTAGTAAACTGAAAAGATATATATGCTAGTAAATTACACATGTACAGTGCTTTCTAGAATTCAGCCCAATGCCAATACTATTTGCTATATAATAGTTAGGAGGATGGGCTTTGACTAATGGGATTGACCTTGTGTGACTTTAAGGAGTTATTTAACCTTCTCTCAACCTCATTTATTTTTGTCATTTTTTAAATGGGGTGAATAATAGAACTATTTCATAGGCTGTGAATCAAATAAGACAATATTTATCAAGCAATTGGCACCAGGGCTGGCACAAGTTAAGCTTCCATAAATGTTACCCATAATAGCAATTAGTATTCATCCTATTTTGGGAGATAAACCCAATTTAGCATCATAGAAATTACTAAGTATATTCTACAGTTACTAATTTCTTATTACTTACAGGGCAATTTAAACCCATGAACCTGGATAGAGGTCAAATATCCAGCTTACCTAACACCCTACAGCAGCTATCTGTGGTCGGGCCCTAGAATAACTAGACCCCAAAATGTATATTGCTAAGACAACTCTACAAGTTCCATCTTCCATAATTCTTTAATTTGATCCAATTTGATTCCAGGTGGGTTGTCTGCAGAAGGCCTTCCTTACACATACGTCACAAGTTTGAGGTCTTAGAATCAGAAACTGTGTTAATATAAAATGAAATTCCTACACTAAAATGTTATTAATAATGATTGACCAGCCTATGGTTAACAGTCCATACTGTTCTTAAGTGTGTATTCTATGAAAATGTTGTCAGACAGGAATGCCGAACTAGGTACTCAGGACTCTATTACCACTTAGCAGAAGTGTGGACCTACTTTACCTCCTTCCTTGGTACACTTGGCTAAGATTACATTCTTTCCTGATGATGACTTTATTGTTGTTAATTTGAAAGATTTGAGAGGATTTTTTTTAATTTTTCCTTGCCAGAAGGCAACATCTAGATCTCTTGCTTTTTTTCTGGTTAGCGTCTACATATGAACTTTCACTTTCTCATGGTTTATAGCTCAAGTTTTAAAAATTTGTTTTTGAACTGTTATCAATAATACAAAGTTTCACCCACAATTAATATTTTTGAGATAGTTACAAGTTATGGCAAATATTTAACATGGGAATATTTTCTCAAATTTGGTATGATAAACTCATGAACATTTCTACTTTCCTTTATTTTCTTTCTAGTTTGTGAATGCTTAGTTCAGAGGTTGCAAAAACTTAGAATTGTCCATGCCACATAACACTCTTTATTTTTTTTTTTCCTTTTCTAAATTTTATTTTGTTGTTTTTAAGAACATACACAGCAAAGTATACATCAACTCAACAGTTTCTACATGTACAATTCAGGACAATGATTATATTCTTAAAGTGTGCAACCATTCTCCCCCTTCCTTTCTGAGTTGTCCGCCCTCATTAATGAGAGGAAGAGAGGGAAAATTGCTAGATAGGTAAGAGACAAGTATTGACTTGGGTGAAGGGGAAGGTAATTAAAAAAAATAAAAACTCACTGCCTCCTAATATTCCTATCTAATCTTTTTATAGCTGCTGTTGTCTCTACTAACATTTCATTTTTAGTTTTCATAGATGATATATTGATATGGTTTAAAGCAGATATAAAGATATATTGTGAAAACATTTCCTTCAACATTTCTCTCTTATACCCAGTTCCCACGACTCATTGCTAAAGGTTTTGATTATTCATTTTCTCTGTATTCTTCCAGAGTTTCTTTGCTTATAGAATAACAGAAACATATATTAGAATCTGCGAATATCAGAACCTATGTAAGGCTGAAGGAGTTCTGGTAGCACAGTGCCTAAGGCACTTGACTGCTCACCAGAAGACTGGCAGTTCAAACCCACCAGCCACTCCTCGGAAGGAAGGTTGGGCAATCCTATCTCTGTAGTAATACTGCCTTGGAAACCCAAGGAGGGGTCTCTATGAGTTGGCGCCGACTCGATGGCACACAACAACAACAACAACAATGTAAGGCTGAATCCAGTCAGAGAAGGAAAGCTCAAAAATTTCCCACTTACCACAGAAAAGTGGTAAGGCTGCACATGTCAAAGGCAGAAAACTTGAGAGACCCAGAAAAACAATGCAATTCTGTCAAGTTTAGCCCTCACAGGTTTCACTGAATAAATTCTTATATTTCCCTTTTATAAATAAAAGCACACAATTCTTCACCTTGATTTCCTCACAGAACAATAACCTTCCTATTTCCCCATATGATACACAGAAAGTTCCTCATCCTTTTCATTTTTACAGCTGCATAGTTTTCTGGTTTAGGCATGAGCCAATAAGCACTGATAGACCCACTACCATTGAGTCGATAAACTTTATATTTTAGTATAGTTTTAGATTTACAGAAAAGTTGCAAGACTATTATAGAGTTCCTATTCATTACCACACAGTTTTTTACAATTATTAACATTACTATGGTGCATTTGTCACAACTAATGAATCATTATTAATACATTATTATTACCAAAATGTCTTATTTTATTCAGATTTCTTCAGTTTTCACCTAGTGACCTTTGTTAGTCCCAGAATCCCATCTAGGATACCACATTACAGTCAGTCAGCATGTCTTCTTTGACTCCTCTGGACTATGATACTTTTTCAGACATTCCTTGTTTTTTGACAACCTTGACAGTTGTGAGGAGTACTGGTCAAGTGTTTTGTTAAATGCCTGGCAATTTGGGTTTGTCTTATGTTTGCTATGAGTCAGGTCCAACTCGACGGCACATAACAACAACAACATGCAAAGGTTATGGGTTTTAGGGAGGAAGACCACAGTGCCATTCTCATTGTATCACACCATGTGTATACATGTTATTAACATGATTTTTCACTGATGTTTAACTGTAATGGCCTGTCCCAAGTAGTGTTTGGAAAGTTTCTCCACTGTATAAAGTTACTCTTTTCCCCCCACTTTCCATATGGTACTCTTTGGAAAGAAGTCACTATTTGCATCCTACACTTAAAGGGTGGAGAATTAGTCTCCTTTCTTTGAGGGTAGGATATTTACATATATTATTTTGGTGTATAGGAGATTTGTCTATTCTCCTCCATCTAATTATTTAAGCAATTGTTAATTTATATCAGTGGGGACTCATTGATGTTTATTTTATACTCTTGTTATAATCCAATATTTTGTTTGTAGTTCAAAGTGTTCCAACCACAGAAACTGAGGGCTTTTCCATTAGCTCCTGTATCCTTCGACATACCCCCACCTTTTGGGTTTTGCTTGTTTGCTTGTTTTGAGCATTTACATACTCTGTGGCACTACAAGATGCTCTGGGCTCATCTTTTTATTCTCTACTTCAGTCCTGGAATTAAGAAGTCTCAATCATTTATTATTTATTCTCTAACAAGCCCTGGTTCCTTTCTTGGAGAATGCAATTATAAATGATGATCGGTACGAGGTGTGCTGGTTGCTACTGATGTAGTACTGATTCCAAGCCTGCTAAGTAAACGAGCTAAGAAATATATGTGTGTAAACTAACCTAAGAATACATATATATCTATAATCATCTCTGTATCTACCTATCTATAGATATCTATATCTATATAGCTATAGATATCTATATCTATATATCTATAGATATCTATATCTATATATCTGTATATACCCATATGAATTTATATTACAATAAATATGAGTTCATATTGATGTCTCTGACATTTCTCTTTTGCATTTATAAACTTTGCTGCAACTAATAAGTTTGCATATATGTCAGGTTACATGTATGCAAGTGTATGTATAAGATAAATTCTCAAAGTGGAATTGCTGGGTCTACTATACATTTATAAATTTGATAGTTATCTGTTAACTTACACTCCACAACTGAGGGTGAAAGTTTATAAAACAAGTTAATTTCTCATTTGACAATTTCCACACAAAACACAGGTCTGTCTCCCATTTATACTTCTATCAGCAACATATGAGGATACCTATTTTCTTACACTTTTTACAACTGAAAATGCTATAAAACTTGTACAGTTTTGTCAGCCTAATAGGTGATAAATTACATCTCCATGTAGTTTTAATTAGCAGTTTTCTTATTGTTAAGGTTGAGCTTCTTCATCTAAGAGCCATTTGCATTTCTTTGGTCACACCCTCGATATATTTTCTATTGCATTATAGATCTTTTTTCTTCTTGGTTCTACATCCTCTGTTTCGATATTGAACAAAGCACTTGTCATTGGTCATTCTGAGTACTCAATATTACACATCAGATGAGATGAAAACAGTTCAAATAATGAAAATGCCTTAATAAATCTGAACTACGTGACAGGCCTTTTTGGGCAAGGAGTGGAAATTGGAAGGCACTGATAGGATCTTAAATGAAATGAAAATGTATTTGGCAGGTTATTCAAGAGGACTTTAATCTTGTTAAGCATTATTTGAGGTTTTACAACTCAATAAAGATATGAACTATATCTTTGCTATACCTAGAAAGAAACATAATTTTCATTGATGGGATTACAACAAAATTAGGAATTTGTGCCTAAAAATGGAAGTTAGACAGTGGACTATTTTCTTTACAAAAGAAAAAGAAAAATGATGTACTTACTTTTAAGATTATGAAGTAACGTATCTAGCAAAGTCATAAATTTTGAGTATTGAATAACAGAAAACTCCATTCCTTTAGCCCACAAAAATCCAGATACATAATAATCTAATAGAATTGCTTCCTTTAAACAAGTTTGAAGATTTTTGAATTTCAAAAACTCTTCCAATTTTCTGTAACAAAAAGGAAAATCTAGATATTAAGATAATATTAAACACTGAAGAATTCCTTTTCTAAAAATTTTGAAAACTTAACTGTTTTTTCTTGAATAAAAATTCTTTAATGTCCATAATCTAAGATTAAAAGCAACTATATATCAAACCAAACCAGTTGCTGCCGAGTTGATTCTGACTCATTGTTGTTATGTGCTGTCCAGTTGCCCCGACTCATAGCGACCCCTCCTTGGGTTTCCGAGGTGGTATCACTACGCAAGTAGATTGCCCAACCTTCCTTCAGAGGAGTGGCTGGTGGGTTTGAACTTCCAGCCTTCTGGTTAGCAGTCACATGCTTTAGGCACTACGCTACAACTAAATCTCAAACCAAGTTGCTGCCTGGTTGATTCTGACTCATAGTGATCCCAACTCCCAAGTGTTTCAGAGTAGAGTTGTGCTCCACAGGGTTTTCAATAGTGGTGACCTTTCTGAAGTAGATCACCAGACTCTCTGACGTGCCTTGGTGTGGGTTCAAACCTCCTCCAACATTTTGGTTACTAGTCAAGCATTTAATCACTGGAGCCACCCACAGACACCTAATCTAAATATGTTGTTGTTGATGTTGTTGTTATGTGCCCTCGAGTCACATCCAACTCACAGCAACCCCTCCTTGGGTTTCCGAGGCGGTATCATTATGGAAGTAGATTGCCCAATCTTCCTTCCGAGGAGTGGCAGGTGGGTTTGACTGGTTAGCAGTCAAGAGCCTTAGGCACTATGCTACCAGAGCTCCTCCTAATCTAAATATAGTCATCATTATATCAAAATCTGTACATCCAAAACAATGTTTTTGACATTCCTTCCAGAAAGGCAGTGACCCAGTTAGTCTTCCATCAACCCCATGAAGTAAGGTCTGTTTATGCATACTCCAATCTAGTTTGGGTTTTGCCAGTAATTTTACTATCTATGAATCTGATGGGGGGAAAAAAAAACAAACTATCTTGTGCATTTCTTCACTTGTTAGTTAGATTTAATTCTTTTTAATGTCCTCTATTTTTTTTTTTTCTTATTGATTTAGAAGAGCCTTTGGTATATTTGGAGATATTAATCCTTTATGTTTGTGTTACAATTTTTAAAATATCAGTTTGTTACCTGACAGTTAATGTTATGTAGTGACAGAAGAAAATTAGGTTACTTTTTTTCTTCCTTCTTCTCATTTTACAGCCCTGTATTTTTTTCACATGTTCTGGAATAACTAGTCTAGTCTGTTATTATCATATTAGACTTTAAGTTTAAATGAATCTCATGCTTACTGCCAGGCCTTTTATATCACAGTTTCTCATTGGTAGTTTCTTTGTTTTAAATTCACCAATGATTCGATTCATCTTTCAGCTGGGTTATGAATAGATTTTTCAACAAGACCATATAGATGCTTGATTTCCAACTTCGGTAAGGTGGAGGAATAGGCAGACAAGAGACACAGACCCTCTTCAACAAAGAAAAGAAAAACCAATTGACAGAGATACAGAAGATAATCCTGGAGCCCCGAGCTTTGAAAGGAACAATACAGAAGTGGATTAGGCACCAACTGGTGGAAAAACCTGAACAAAAACAGTGAGCACAGAGATGATTGGGGCTGAGGACTGTCAGCCACTCTGACTGGACCAACAGCCTGAATATTTCCAAGTGGTGTTGGGACCTGAGAATTGACTTAAAGATCTGCCCTGGTCACCAGGGTATGCAGGGATGACTGTGCTGGTGGCCGATGACTAGGAAGGAAAACAGCAAGGAGGGAGAGATAACCTGAGCTGTGGACTTTCCACTGTCTGGAGGGTGCAGCCATTTTGATTGTTTACATGTGGCAGCCATTTTGGATATTTAAAGTCACTGAGGGTACAGCCATTTTGAATGTTTGTAAGTGGCAGCCATTTTGAATGTTTACAAACGGTGGTCATGTTGGATATTTAAAGTAACCAAGGGTGCAGCCATTTTGAATATTTATAAGCAGCAGCCATTTTGGATATTTAAAGTGACCAGGGGTGCAGCCATTTTGAATGATTACAAGAAGTGGCCATTTTGGATATTTAAAGTGACTGAGGGTGCAGCCATTTTGAATATTTACAAGCAGTGGCCATTTGGGATATTTAAAGTGATGGAGGGCACAGCCATTTTGAATCTTTACAAGTAGCAACTATTTTGGATTTTAAAGTGATAGCATTCTCATTTGGATTCCAAGGACCTAAGAAAGGCTTTGCTTGCCAAGGTCTGCAGGGACATACGAGAGGCTGACAACAGGAAAGGAGACAGGTGGTGAGTGTATAAGTGCTGTCAACTAGTGAATAGAGGAGCACAGTACCCTGCTTACGTAGATAACATACAAACAAAACAAAGAAAATGGAAGTCATGGACAAGTCACTCCAACATACAATCATCAATTAAATATAAACACAAAATGTCACAATGCCTCAGAGACAACAGAGCATCACAATCCACACAAAGAAGCAAGATAAAGCAGGAGAAACAAGGGACCAGGATATAGAGCCAAAACACATCCCTGAAGAAGATGCAGCATTGGAAATCCTTGATAAAGAATTCAAAAGAATTGTATTTAGGCATCTTCAATGAATTGAGAGTCAGATTAAGGAAAACACAGATAAATCCCTAGAATAATTTTGGAAGAAAATATAAGAACAAAATGACAAAATAAATGAAAAATTAGAAATGACACAAAATCTTCACACAGAAATTCAGAAGATTAATAGCAAATTTTCAGAAGTAAATAAGACATTGAATGGGCAAAGGAGCAGAAGTGAATCAATGGAAGACAGAATTAGGGAGATTGAAGGCAAATTCCTGAACACTTCTTTGGAAAAGGATCAATCAGAAAAAAAGATCAAAACAAAATGAAGAAAGCCTAAGGTTCATGTGGGATACTATCAAAAGGAATACCCTACGTGTAATCAGAGTTCCAGAACAGGAAGAGACAAATAAAACCACAGAGAAAATTGTCGAAGATTTGTTGGAAGAGAATTTTCCTGGTATGATGAAAGATGAGAATATATCCATTCAGGAAGTCCAACAAACACCAAACAGGATAGACCTCAAAAGAAAATCACCCAGACATATCATCATCAAACTTACCAAAATCAAAGACAAAGAAAGAATCATGAGAGCAGCATAGGAAAAACAAAAAGCTACCTATGAAGGGCAACCAATAAGACTAAGCTCGGATTTCTTGACAGAAACCATGCAGGCAACAAGACAATGGGATGGTATATAAAAAACACTGAAAGAGAAAAATTTCCAACCAAGACTTATGTACCCAGCAAAATTGTCCCTTAAATATGATGGTGAAATTAGGACATTTCCAGATAAGCAGAAATTAAGGGAATTTGTTAAAACCAAACCAACCTTACAAGAGATACTAAAGGGAGCTCTTTGGACAGAGAAGCAACAACAGCCAACAACAACTGACCATTAACACACATGATGATATAATCCAGAAACCAACCCAGCTATGGAAGTATCCAAAGTAAAGAACCCTACAAGATTGTAAAAAGGGAACTAGAGACATCAATTGACAAATGAGGACAACTATAAACCAAAAAGAGGGAAAAAAACTGTGTTTTTATAGAACTTCTAGATGGTAGGGAAGTCAAGACAACTACAAGATGGAATGGACTGTTCTAAACTTGTGAAGAAAACTAGAAATCATAGAGTAACCTCAAAGAAAAATGACAAATCTTCACATCAAAAAGAAGACTAGCATAAATATTCAGCAAATACTAAAACAATAGCAATGAGAGAAATGGTAACATGATTCACAAACAAAATGAGCTTAGCAAAGAAAATTATATGGAACAAAGAAATCAACACCACGAAAAAGCACATAACAAAAACAAATTCATATTTGCCAATAATTACATATCTTGCAAGGACCTTATTTCCAAGATTTATAGCAAAAGAGTGGATGACCAAACTATGGTGCATACATATAATGGAATACTATGAACACTAAAGAATAATGCAGAGTCTGCAAAACACCACATAATATGGATGAACTTGGAGGACATTATGCTGAGTGAAATAAGTTAATCACAGAAGGACAAATATAGTATTAGTTCGTTTTTGTGGAGGGTCAAGGAAAGGTTTATATATGGAGGGAAACTTTCTTTGTTGGTTGCAGGGGTGGGAGGGGAGGGGAGGGAACACTGCAAAAAAAAAAAAATGCATTGACTCATGTCACTTTAGTTTTGCGTATTTCACTGTCCATAAATTATATTTCAATAAAATGCATTAAAAAAAAGAATAAGACCATATAGATGCTCGATTTTCTAGTTGCCACATATATTACAAGTCTTATTGCCATTATAACTGAACAACTTGAATTAGTGTTTTATTTTGCATCACATTCTTTTGACTCACCAAATTTTGATTATTTATTTCAATGATTTCTGCTTCCTAATGTTGCAAAGGAAATGTCTGATGTCTGAATGATTTTATCCCTCTTTAGATGAATGGCTTTATCCAATATGAGGTAATAGATGAAGTTTTTTTTTTATTAAAATAAAATTTAAAATAATAACTTATTTTATGAGACTTAAGTTATTTTTTTTCTGATTCCCTATATTGAATGTACATTCTAACCTTTTGCTGGCAAGTTGATGCCAACTCCTGTTGACACCATGTGTTACAGAGTAGAACTACTCCATAGGGTTTTCTTGGCTGTAATCTTTCTGAGAGTAGATTTTCAGGCCTTTCTTCCATGGCTCCATTGAGTGGGTTCAAACCATCAACCTTTATGTTAGTAGTCGAGCAGAAACCGAATACTTTATTCAGGGGCCATGATGTGTATTCTAACATCTTCTAATTGTTTTAATCTATGCATATTATGTACATCTTAAGTTACTCTTCCACATTAATGATTTGATTTTCAGCCAGTTAAGTGCTACATTGGTTTTATTCTGTTACCCTTAGTTTTTTGCCTTAGTTCTATAAGGTTCTTATTTTCATATTTTACCAAGCCTTCTTTAATCCCTTGTTGCCCAGAGTCTATGTTTTACTAAATTATCAGCTTTTGTGAAACATTTTCTGCTGCTTCCAGCAATTTTTCTTTCTTTTAAGTGCATGCTTCATCTGCTTTCTGCAAGCTATGCTTTTTCAATTAAATTTTTGACCTAAATATTTGCATGTGTACTTTGCTTTTTATTTACTTTTTTTTCCTACACTTAATAATATTTGAATGAAGGCAATTAATTGCCTGAGGCTATTTTGGTGAAATCTCTTTGACCTTCACAAGCTTTGCTCTCCCTTACTCCCCTCTCACCACTTTACCTGTTGTTTTTGTTGTTATGTGCTGTTGAGTTGGACCCAACTCATGATGACCCCTCCTTGGGTTTTCGAGGCAGAATCACTATGGAAGTAGATTGCCCAACCTTCTTCTGAGGAGTATCTGGTGGGTTTAAACCACCCCTTCTGTTAGCAGTCAAGTGCCTTAGGCACTAAGCCACCAGAGCTCCTAGTACCATTTAAATCTTCCCCTTCAACTTGAACTATAGAGATGAATATTTATCATTTCTACTCTTTGCTCAGTCATTTAATTCCAAAGGAGATTAAGCAGGGAGAAATTTGGAGCAATATGCTACTACAGTTTCAATGCAATGTTTCCATACATGTTACTGGCAAATTTGTAGACACCTTTTCTCTGTGGATGAGTAGAAGTAGGACAGAAAAGGAGAGATGGCCACATTGTAGGGTAAAGGAGTATAGGGAAGAGAAAGATGCTTAATGGTGACTTAGGAACTTTTCCTGTAGTGATAGGTAATGTAACTATTTTGTCTCACCAAGAATTTCAGTAAGAATATTACATTATTCTTGCATGCTTTTGAAATTGGAGTGCATTTTATTTCTTGAATATGATGACATGCAGAAATAAGCCTTAAGGCAAGAACTGAATAGCTCATGGAGGCCAGTTTTAGAAAAGTTATAAAAAGATGTCTCAGAGTTATTTCTGTGTTTATATAGTTATTTTCAATTTACTCCATATCCTCTTTTTAAAAGAGGATTTGAGGTGGGTCTGTAAATAAAACCAGGGTTACATTAAAATGCGAATGATTGATAGCATCTAGGAGATCGTTAGAAATGTATCCAGACATTTAACTTTACTTAAAGTGTACTCCAGAAATATGTTTTACTCATACTTTAATGATTCATTCGGTTGGCTGCTTTCATGGAGAGCAATTTCTAATTTTAAGTGGTAGGGAAATGTGCTGATTTCTTATAATTTATTTAAATAGGTCTCTAGCTTTGTAGAGAGTGTGATTTTGGTATACGTCTGTCACTTGATGACAGGATACTTATATTTCTGTCGTTTTGAAAGGTATATAATCCCCATTTACAATAATACTATTTGAAAATGAAAGTGAGTGAGTGATTGCAAATATTTCAGGATTACTGATACAAAACTCACAGTAAGTACCACAAAAAAATTCCTTTGCAAAGAAATGACACCTGCCATAATACTAGTGTCTTTTATACAAAATTAAAGTCCTAAATTTTGAGATTGTATCAGGAGATTTCTACATTAATGAGACAGTCTAATAGGTCACCTGTTATGAACCTGGCCATTTCTCTACTGCTAATTTCTGTATCATCCTGTATATCATTCACTTTGACCTAAACCTCAACTCTCAAGGCTAAAAAATATTTCTAGAATTTAGATATTTAAAAACAAAAGAAAAAATACTGTCACACAAGTATGATACAAAAGATAACTTCAAATGTTGTAAGAAATAGTTTACAAAGCATTTGTTTGCAATACTTTTTTATTTAATATGCTTATATTATAAAAGTAACTGGGAAACTATGACAAATAAGTATTTGTCATTTTGCATTGTATTCTTTTGCCTTCTGGTTAGCAGTCAAATGCCTTAGGCACTACGTCACCAGAACTCCTTTCTTTTCCCTAGTGTTAGCCAACTATCATTTTGCATTACAACAACTAAACATTTGGAGAAACCTGAAAATGGAAAAAAAATTATATAAAGGCACAATCAATAGTAGTAATACAACAAATACGTTTTACTTATCAATTCTCACACTAAAAATTAGAATTCCCAAAGCACGTTCACTTCTATAAAAAATGGTAAAAGTATCATAAAATAGTTATTTGAAATATGTGAAATTAAAAAAAAAAAGAAACTTATGTAATAACCCTTGTGGAGCTATGGATACTAAGCAGTTATGGAAGAATTCAGATCATCAGGATTTCTAGCAGTGTTTGCAGGTACCAGCAGTAAAGAGCAGCTTTGGGAAAGACCTGTCAGTGCCATTCGCTTACTCTCGATATGCCTTCCTTCTCACAGTTCCCTTCTAGCCTGTACTGCTGTCAAATTTCTTTCTCAGTAGTGAATTGCCTCTGTTTCCTAACATTTGTAAGATTTTCAAGTGATAACCACTGACAGGGTCATTTTCTATTTGTCCATTATGGTTCCCAACACTATGCTTGTACCCTGTGGACTGACTGGCCTGCAGGCACCTTACCTCAGGACATTATGTTCAGTACATTGTATTTCCCCCTGCTCTCCTCATATTACAGCCAATCAGGGTTTCATTATTAGAGTGAGATAATTTTAAAATGGATGATTACTAAAAACACCTTTTAGAAGCTTGTGTAGTTGAATATATCTGACTAGAATTCTAATTATTGTAGAAATAAACAGCCAAGTGAGATGTACATATATATAGCAACCCTATAGGATTAGAACAGAACTTTCTCATAGTCTGTGACCACCATGATAACATTAGGAAATGGGAGGACACTGAATTGTGCACATAGGAGATAGATGGCAGATGCTAATACCAATCAATGTGTCCACAATACTGCATTACCATTAACACCAAACACCAGGCTACAGATAAACACCTGAGAGGATCAGATGGGGGTCAGTGAACAGGAGTATACTCTGGGCCAAAGATAGATTCAGCTGAGGCTAATCTTGCACAGACACCAGTGATACAAAATACCTGAAGTCATTACAGAAACAATAGAAGACAGACACAGAGTAATCCCTCACAGACAACTAGACACTATAGGAGAGAGATCCAATAGATCTACCGTCTCAGGACCATAGTACTGGAGGACACCAAACTCAATGTTGTTGTTGTTATGTGCCGTCGAGTCAGACCTGACTCATAGCGACCCCTCCTTGGGTTTCCGAGGCAGTATCACTACGGAAGTAGGATTGCCCAACCTTCCTACCAAACTCAATAGGCACAACAAAATACATAAAAGCCTTGTTCCACATCCTATATTGGTGAGTAGTGACTGGGGTCTTAAAAGCTTTCAAGCGGCCATCTAAGATGCAGCTAATGGTCTCCTAGCATTGGAAGTGAAGAAGAGTGCAAAAAAACAAGGGCATTTGGAAGCAATCAGCCCTAGGACACGATGGCCCTCGAGACCACAAGAACTAGATGGTGCCCAGCTACCAATGCCAACCACTCAGGAAAGGATCAAATGTGGAGATCCTGGATAGAGTGGGAGGAAAAACATGGAACAAAATCCATAAACTCAATAATGACCAGAATTACTGGTCGGATGGAGTCTGATGAGACCCCCAATACTATCGTCCTGGAATACATTCTGTGCCTGGAATAAAACTCACTCCCAGGGGCTGGCTATCAGCCCAACAGTTAACAAGATGTACATGAAGACCATTCAACCCAGGATGACACACCCACGTACTCTATGGTAATACATCCCTTAGCGCAATAGACCACAGGGCACCAGAGGGGCAACATTCACACTGAGGAAATGCAGGACAAACAGGAGTGCATAACTATGAGGGGCACAGGAGGAGGGTTACTGGGCAGGGAGGGGAGGAGACTGGATTAGGGCTGGGCATGGTAAATGGGGAGTGAAACTAAATGTACACGTAACATGCCATTTTCCTGGGATGTTGAATGTAAAACAAACTCTTTAAAAAAAGAACTGTCTCATCGAATTTCCAAGGCTGTAATCTTTATGGAAGCAGAATGTCAGATTTTTTCCGTGGAGTGGCTGGTGGATTCGAACAGCTGACCTTTAACCATTACACCACAAGTGCTCCTATATAAGGATTGCTACCTATAAATTCAAGGAGCTCTGGCAGCGTAGTGCCTAAGGCACTTGACTGCTAACCAGAAGGCTGATGGTTCAAACCCACCAGCCACTCCTCGGAAGGAAGATCGGGCAATCTACTTCCGTAGTGATACTGCCTCGGAAACCCAAGGAGGGATCGCATGAGTCGAGTCCAACTTGACAGCACATTAACAACAATAACAACAACCTATAAATTCAGTTATATTCACATTTTCAAGCAACTTGTATGAAACCAGAATGAGAATAATATTCAAGAATTTCTAAAATAATAAAATGAATAGGTTATTAATATTACAGGAAACATAACTTACACTTCTCATTATGAGGGACCTTTAGATTCTTGTGCATATTGACAATAAGCTTTATGAATGAGAGAAAAGAAGGTGACATATGCTAGAGGCTGCTTTTAACAAGAAATACCTACTCTCAACTAATATAAACAAAACTTAATTTGAAAACGTATTTCTCCTATGATGAAGGCTATAGAACAACACACCTGAAAAAGCCATTCATTTGACAAATTTTGTATTCTACAGTCCGGATATATATTAGTGCACAAAATAATAAAAAAATATTTTGAAAAACTTGAAGTGTTTATAATCATTTGCATTATAAACATGTCATGGTCATTTATGGATGCAAAATTAAATTTTTTCAATTTGGTTGTAATATTTAAGTGCTTACTGTTGAACTCCATTTGGATCTGCTGCTAGCAAATCAGTGATTTGGTCAACTGAAAGTAAATCTGGAGAAAGGATCTCATTCTCCTGGGATCCAGCATCTCTCTACAATTGGAAAAAAAAGTAAAAAGATTGATTTCAATCATATTTTATGTATTAATCCCACTGATATAAAAATTTGTTCTCGTGGTCTAGTTGCTGTCAGGAAGAAAATATAAAAACAATAGTACCCTAGATAAACAGTTGTCTTTTTCCTTTTTATATAATGGTACCTCTCCTCTGAAGTGCAAACAGTTAGTCAACCTATCATTTGAGCACATGTAAAATGGATGATGATTTTCAATTCAACAACTATTTACTGAATGTTTACATATTTCTTATTTATTTGGAGGTACAAGAGTAAGCAAAAACAAGTTAGAAATACTTCCTACTCTTTGTTGTTGTTGTTGTTTGCCGTCGAGTCGGCCCCGACTCATAGTGACCCCTCCTTGAGTTTCCGAGGCAGTATTACTATAGAAGTAGGATTGCCCAATCTTCCTAAAATCTCACAAGCAGAACAAACCAAGAGGGATTTTAGAGCAGGAAAAGAAAATGATGTGGAAAAAGAAGCCATATCAATGTCATTCAGTCTGAAAGAAAGGTCTTGGTTTAGGGACAGAACAAGAAAATTCTGTAGAGAGAAGATCGAGGAATGGACCTGGTGAAACTCAAGGTGAATAATGCCCCAGGTGGATGAGTCAGCAACTGCAAGGTTAGGAAGACTGGAGAACTGAGGGCTAGTTCTGCAAACAGCAGGCAGTCCACAATGATGGCCAGAGTACACACAGAGGACTAGTGTGACCTAGCTGGGAAATGGAGGTTGGGAACATATAATACAAAATCTTAAAATTTAATAATTCAGTATATATTTACTGAGTGCTTTAAACATACATGATATTGTGCAAATATTTCAGACCGGCTTTGAAGAATGGCAGACTGAGGAGTTTGTTCTTAATAATACAGGCAGTGGGGAACTAGTGATATAAAAAATAAAACTCTCCTTCAAATATGAGGGTGAGATGAGGAGATTTCCAGGTAAGCAGAAATTAAAGAAATTTGATAAAACCAGACCAACCTTACAAGAGATGTTAAAGGGAGTTCTGATAGAGAACCAACAACAGCAAACAACAAACAATGATTAACACACATGATAACATAACCCAGAAATCAATCTAGTTACAGAAGTATCCAAAGTAAAATAAGCTTACAAGACTAAAATCCAAACCAGAGACCTCAATTTGTAAATGAGGACAACTACAGACCAAACAGAAGGAATAAATAGAGTAGTTACAGAACTTCTAAATGGTGAGGAAGTCAAGACAATTATGAGATAGAACAGAGTGTTTTGAACTTAGAAAAAAAATAATAAATCACAGGTAACCTCAAAGAAAAATAATAGACTTTTGCATCGAATTAAATAAAAAGGACAAGCAGAAATATTTAGCAAATACTAAAACAATAGCAGCAAAGGAGATGATAACATGTTCATAAACAAAATGAGCTCAGCACAGAAAATTATATGGAACAAAGATATCAGCAACACCATAAAAAAGCACATAACAAAATGACATCAATAAATTCATACTTGGTGATAACTACACTACATTTCTATGGATTAAATGTACCACTCAAGAGGTGGAGAGTTGCAGACTGAAAAGAAAAAAAATGACCCATCTATATGCTGTCTACAAGAGAATCACATTAGACACAAAGACAAAAATAGACTAAAAAACAAATGTTGGAAAAAGATATATCAAGCAAAGGACAGGAGTGGCAATATTAATTTATGATGAAATAGACTTTAAGACAAAAATTACCATAAAAAATGATATTGTTGGAGTTGTGTGTCAAATTGGCTGGACCACAATTCTGAGTGGTTTAAGCAGTTGTGATGTGGGTCTTTCCAATGATGAGATCAGATGTATATGTTTTCAGCAGCCAATCCACTGAAAGGGAGTTTCCCTAGGGGCGTGACCTGCTTCCAATATATTTATGGACATCCTAGGAAAAAAAGACACTTCTGTGGATCAGGATCATGTTGTTGCTGCCTACAACTATCCATGAGTGCACAATCCACCATTCAGAATGGAGATCTTGGATTGGAGTCAAGAGCTGGAATACTACCTGCCAACCTTGAGTTCATCAGCCCCCGCAGCTGTGTGAGTCAGGTAAAGCCTCCAGCTGGATGTTTGATCCAAGAACTTGGGAGTTGCAACTTTCTATAAGTGTGTGAGCCATATTCCTAAGATAAATTTCTCCCTCTCTCTCTATATAAGCTTTATTGGTTTTGCTTCTCTAGAGAACCCAGCCTAATACATTTGGTACCAAGAGTGGTTCTAGAGAGACAAAATCATAAGCATGGGCTTCCTAAACTGGTTCTCACCACTTCTGTTTTGGTTCTCCAGTTTGATTAATCATAAAGGCACTAGTGACTCTGCCTCCACTAGTAAAGAGGACCCTGATCATCCATGGCGTGAGGTAGCAACATTAATATGCAAAATAGCACCACCAATAGATCAAGTACTTTTGAGATGTGAGGCTCTGGGCGATGATAGCATATTTGATACTTTTCTGCAATTTTGTCAGCATGAGGAGTATAAGGAAGCTGGTATGTTGGGCCTACTTATGCTAGACAAAGTGGTAAAGGAGAGAGATGAGTTCAGGGATGGTGAGTAACAGCTCAAGTGCCCCATAAAAGTCCTCAATATTTCCAGTTGTGCTCTGAAAGAAAGCCTTATTTCTTCTAGTAACAGAGCTGATATTGCCGAAAACTCAACCCAGAGTCTTATTGTAAGGGTGGCTGAATTACAACATCAATTGAATTGCCAACCTAGAAAAGTGTCTGAAGTTAAAATGAGGGCATTGATTGAGAAAAAATGGGATCCTGAAACCTGGAATGGGAACATATAGGCAGACAGTCAGGAAGATGAGGATATGGAGCCTGTAAATTTGTTAAATTCCTCCCATCTGAAGGGATTACTATAAAATCATTATGCCTTCCACCTCCATTTGATAAGATTAACCCAAATCTTCCTGCTGGGCCACTGCCTGAGGTAGATACCATGGAAGACATTGCTGAATGTTCTCAGGAATGGCCCCAACCACCCATTGTTGCTACTAGACTTGTAACTAAACTTAAGTCCAAGTGAACCCCAAAAGGTAAAACATGAAGTGTGACTGAGGAGGTGGTATGCTACATGTGAAAAGACTTACTTGATTTTGCTAAATGTAGAGACAGAAATCTGGAGAATATGTATGGGAATGGCTACTGAGGGTGTGGGATAATGGTGCAAGGAATGTAACATTGGATCAGTCTGAGTTTATTGATTTAGGCCCACTAAGTACGGATTCTTCATTCAATGTTTCAGCTTGAGAGGTTAGGAAAGGATCTAATAGTTTATTTGGTTGGCTTACTGAAGCATGAATTATGCGCTGGGCTACCTGAAGTCAAGTTGTAGTACCAGACCTGCCTTGGTAAAATGTAGAAGAAGGTATCCAGAGGTTTAGGGAAACTGGATGTTAGAATGGATTTACCAGATTAGACCCCTATTGCCACAAATGGAGAGTCCAGAAGACATGCCTTTCACCACTATGGTGAGAATCAAATTTGTGAAGGGAGCCCCAGCATCCTTGAAGACTGCTGTGATTGCCATTTTATGTAAGCTGTATTTGGGAACTGCCTTAATTGAACTAAGACACTTAACTATGATGAGGCTGATTGGATCCTGTGGCAGTAGGGGCAAAGTGGCTGCAGGTAATCAACAAAGACAAGGTGGGCATGGTTACCATAATGGACAGCAGAGTCAAAACAGTAATCAGTGTGGATTTATGGCATTGGCTACTTAGGCATAGTGTTCCTAGGAGTAAAATACATGGCAAACCTACTAAATATTTATTTGATCTGTATGGGAAGAAGAATTCTAAGTCACATGAACAGCAGTCTAGTTTGAATAGCCAGAAAACAGAGCCATGGCCTCTCAATCAATTCCTAGACTTCAGTCAATTTACAGACCCACAACCCCATGAATGAAGGCAAGGCCAGGTCCATTTGAGGAAGGACTCCACTACATTGCCAAAAATTTATGTCAATCTTTCTCCCAGCCTTCCCCAAAGGATCTGAGACCTTTTACAAGAGTGACTGTTCATTGGGGTAAAGGAAATAATCAGACTTTTCAGGGATTACTGGACACTGGCTCTGAACTGATACTAATTCCAGAAGACACAAAACATCACTCTGACCCACCAGTCAGATTGGGGGCATATGGAGGTCAAGTTACTGATGGAATCTTAGCTCAGATACATCTCACAGTGGGTCCAGTGGGTCCCAAACCCATCCTGTAGTGATTTCCCCAGTTCCAGGATGCATAATTGGAATAGATACACTGAGCAATTGGCAGAATTCCCACATTGGGTCCCTGACATGTGGAGTAAGGGCTATTATGGTAGGAAAAGCCAAGGGGAAGCCATTAGAACTGCCTCTACCTAGAAGAATAGTAAACCAAATGCAATACCACATCCCTAGAGGGGTTGCAGAGATTATTGCCATGATCAAGGACTTGAAGGATGCAGGGGTAGTGATTCCCACCACATCCCCATTTAATTTGCCTATTTGGCCTATGCAAAAACCAGATGGATCTTTGAGAATGACAGTAGATTATTGTAAATTTAATCAGATGGTGACTCGAATTGCAGCTGCTGTTCCTGATGTGGCTTCATTGCTTGAGCAAATTAGTACATCTCCTGGTACTTGGTATGCAGCTATTGATCTGGCCAATGCCTTGTTCTCAATACCAATTTCAAGGAACTGACAGAAGCAGTTTGCCTTCAGCTGGCAAGGCCAACAATATACTTTCATGGTAGTTCCTCAGTTGTATATCAACTCCCCAGCACTATGTCATAATTTAGTCCATAGGGATCTTGATCACCTTTCCATTCCACAACACATCACACTGGTCCATTATATTCATGACATTATGCTGATGGGACCTAGTAAGGAAGAAATATCAATGACTCTAGACTTATTGGTGTGACATCTGCATGCTAGAGGATGGGAAATAAACCTGACAAAAATTTAGGCACCTTCCACCTCAGTGAAATTTCTGGGGGTCTAGTGGTGTGGGGCATGTTGAGATATTTCTACCAAAGTGAAGGATAAATTATTATATCTGGCTTCCCCCAGAACTAAAAAGGAGGTAAACATCTGATGGGCCCCTTTGGATTTTGGAGGCAACATATCCCTCATTTGGGTGTGTTGCTTCGGCCTATTTATTAAGTGACTCAGAAAACTGCTAGTTTTGAGTGGGGCCCACAACAACAGAAGGGGCTGCAACAGGTTCAGACTGCTGTGCAAGCTGCTCTGCCACTTGGGCCATATGATCCGGCTGATCCAATTGTACTTGAAATGTCTGTAGCAGTTAGGGATGCTGTTTGGAGTCTTTGGCAGGTCCCTATTGGTGAATTGGAATGCAGACCCTTGGGATTTGGAGCAAAGCCCTTCCATCTTCTGCAGATAACTACTCTCCTTTTGAGAAACAGCTTTGGCTTGTAACTGGGCTTTAGTAGAGACTGGAAG
The DNA here is from genome assembly GCF_000298275.1 of Orycteropus afer afer. Lineage (NCBI taxonomy): Eukaryota > Metazoa > Chordata > Mammalia > Tubulidentata > Orycteropodidae > Orycteropus > Orycteropus afer. The sequence goes on along the minus strand of NW_006921603.1, from coordinate 8,498,195 downwards.
TGGTATATAAGAGATTGGGCTCAAGCAGGACATGAAGGCACAAGTAAGCTGCATGAGGAAGTGGCCCAAGTGGCTATGGTCTCCACTCCAGGCACATTACCTTCCCTCTCCCAGTCTACATCTATGGCCTCATGGGGAATTCCTTATGATCAGTTGACTGAGGAAGAGAAAACTCAAGCCTAGTTTACAGATGGCTCTGTGTGATATGCACACACCACTTGAAAGTGGACAGCAATGACACTGCAGCCCCTTCCTGGGACTTCCCTGAAGGACAGTTGTGAAGGAAAATCCTCCCAATGGGCAGAACTTCGAGCCATGCAGCTGGCTGTTCACTTTGCATGGAACAATAAATGGCCAGATGTATGATTGTATATGGATTCATGGGCTGTGGCTAATGGCTTGGCCAGATGGTCTGGGACTTGGAAGGGGCATGATTGGAAAACTGGAGACAAGGATGAATGGGGAAGAGGTATGTAGATAGAACTCTCTAAATGGGCCAAAGGAGTAAAGATATTTGTGTCTCATGTGAATGCTCACCAAAAGGTGACCTCGGCAGAGGAGGATTTTAACAATCTGGTGGATAGGATGACACGTTTAGTGGAAACCAGTCATCCTTTTCCCCAGCTACTCCTGTCATTGCTCAATAGGCTCATGAACAAAGTGGCCATGGTAGCAAGGATGGAGGTTATCCATGGGCTCAGCAACATGGACTTCCACTTACCAAGACTGATTTGGCTACAGCTACTATTGAGTGCCCAATCTGTCAGCAGCAGAGACCAGCACTGAGTCTGTGATATGGAACCATTCCTCGGGGTAATCAGCCAGCAAGTTGGTGGCAAGTTGATTACATTGGACCACTTCCATCATGGAAAGGACAGTGTTTTGTTCTTACTGGAATAGACACTTATTCTGGATATGGATTCACCTTCCCTGCAAGCAATGCTTGCCAAAACTACCACCCGTGGAATTACAGAATGCCTTATCCATCGTCATTATATTCCACACAGCATTGCTTCAGATCAAGGGACTCACTTCACAGCAAATGATGTGTGACAATGGGCCTATGCTCATGGAATTCACTGGTCTTACCATGTTCTCCATTATCCTGAAGCAGCTGGCTTGATAGAACGGTGGAATGGCTTACTGAAAACACGATTACAGTGCCAGCTAGGTGGCAATACCTTGAAGGGTTGGGACAATGTTCTCTAGAAGGCTGTATATGCTTTAAACAAGCACCCAATATACAGTGCTGTTTCTCCAAGAGCCAGGATTCATGGGTCCAGGAACCAATGGGTGGAAATGGGAGTGGTACCACTCACTATTACCCCTAGTGACCCACTCAAAAAATTTTTGCTTCCTGTCCCTGCCACCCTATGCTCTGCAGGTCTGGAGATCATAGTCCCAAAAGGAGGAACACTCCCACATGGAGACACAAAAGTGATTGCCTTGAACTGGAAGTTAAGAATGCCACCCAGACATTTTGGCTTCTTCATGCCTCTGGATCAACAGACAAAGAAGGGAGTTATTGTACTATTTGGTGTGATAGATCCTGATTACCAAGGGGAAAATGGATTGACATTACATAATGGAGGTAAGAAGAATATGTTTGGAATACAGGAGATTCTTTCGGACATCTCTTAGTACTACCATGCCCTGTGATTAAAGTCAATGGAAAATTACAGCAACCCAATTCTGATATAACTACTAATGGCCCAGAACCTTCAAGAATGAAGGTATGGGTCACCCCACCAGGCAAAGAACCATGATCAGCTAAGGTGCTTGCTGAGGGCAAGGGAAATATGGAATGGGTGGTAGAAGAAGGTAGCTCTGAATATCAGCTACGACCATGTGACCAGTTACAGAAAGGAGGACTGTGATTGTTATATTTCTTCATTGTATACGTGCATCAAATATATTTGTTTCCTTCTGTTATGAACTATGAAATGTAAACAGGGTTAATGTGTTTTGGTGTACCTGTGTTAGTGTATCATGTTAGGTGAAAATATGACTTTATAATTGTCCTTATTTAGAGATTATGAATGGTTAAGAAGATGTGCACAACTGTCAAGTTGACAAGGGGTGGACTGTGATAGTTGGAGTTGTGTGTCAACTCGGCTGGACTACAATTCTGAGTGGTTTAAGCAGTTGTGATGTGGGTTATACCTGTGATAAGATTAGATGTATATGTTCTGAGCTGCTAATGTGTTGAAAAGGAGTTTCTCTATGGGTGTAGCCTGCTTCCAATATATTTATGGACATCTTGGAAAAAAGAGACACTCATCTGTGGACCAGGATCCTGTTGTTGCTGCCTACAACTGTCCACGAGCGCACAACCCACTATTCGGCCTCGAGATCTTGGATTCGTCATTTGTTGGAGTCAACAGCTGGTATACCACCTGCTCACCTTTGCTTCTCAGCCCCTGTAGCTGTGTGAGTTAGGAAAAGCCTCCAGCTTGGTGTTTGACCCAAGAACTTGAGACTTCCCAGCTTCTATAAGTGTGTGAGCCATTTTCCTAAGATAAATTTATCTGTCTCTTTTTCTATTTAAGCTTTACTGGTTTTGCTTCTCTGGAATACCCCACCTAACACAAGAGATAACAAAGGACATTATATAATGATTAAAGGATGAAGTGAACAAGGGTACATAACCATAATAAATATCTACGCATTCAAGGAAAAAGCCCCCAAATCTGTAAATCAGACTTTAACAGAACTGAAAACACAAATAGATCACTCCATAGTAATAGTAGGAGACTTTAATATACCACTTTCAATAAAAGATAGAACTGGAAAGAAGCTCAACAAAAATGCAGAAGAACTAAACAATACAATCAACCAACTTGACCTTATAGACATCTACAGAGCACTCCACCTAACATCAGCACAATATATATTCTTTTCCAGCACACATGGAACATTCTCCAGAATAGACCATATGTTAGGCCATAAAACAAGCCTTAATAAATTTAAAAGCACTAAAATACTGCAAAGCATCTTCTCAGATAATAATGCTATAAAATTAGAAACTACACTAGGAAGTCCAACAGAAATAGAGCAAACACATGGAAACTGAATAAAATTCTCTTAAAAAACAACTGGGTAATAGAAGAAATAAAAAATGAAATAAAAAAAAAGTTTTGAATCAAATGAGAATGAAAACACAACACACCAAAATCTTTGGGACATAGCAAAAGCTGTGATCAGAGGGCAATTTATAGCAATAGATGCACACATCAAAAAAGAAGAATAGCCAAAATCAACACCTTAACCCAACATCTCCAACAATTAGAAAAAGAGCAGTAAAAAAAAAATGTACAGTCACTGGAATAAAAGAAATAATAAATATTTGAGCAGAAATAAATGAAACAGAAATTAAAAAGGCAATATAAAAATATCAACAGACTAGAAGTTAGTGTTTTGGAAAGATTAATAATACCAAGAAACCACTGGCAAACTTAACAAAGAAAAAGAAGGAGAAGATGCAAATAACACAAATAAGAAACAAAATGGGTGATGTCACAACAGAACCCAAAGAAGTAAGAATAAAATTAGGATACTATGAAGAACTGTACTCCAACAAATTTGAAAAACTAAAAGAAATAGACTGATTTCTAGAAACACACTACTTACCTAAACTAACACAGACTGAGATAGAAAATTTGAACAGACTCATACAAAAAGAAGTTGAACACATCATAAAAAACTTACCAACAACAAAAAAATCCTGGACCAGATGGTTTCACTCCAGAATTCTACCAATCTTTCAGAGAAGAGCTAATACCAATCCTACCCAAACTATTCCAGAACATAGAAAAGGATGGAATCCTACCAAATTCATTTTATGAAACATGCATAACCCTGATAACAAAAGCAGGCAAAGACACCACTAGAAAGAACACTATAGACCAATATCTTTCATGAATATAGATGCAAACATCTTCAACAAATTCTAGCCAATAGACTCCAATAACATATCAAAAAATACATTATAACCAAGTGGATTTAATACCAGGTATATAATGATAGTTCAACACTAGAGAAACAATCAAAGTAATCCACCACATAAGTAAAATAAAGGAAAAGAACCACATGATCAAAAAAAAAAAAAAAAA
>NW_006921603.1:8470704-8493338 GCF_000298275.1 Orycteropus afer afer | reverse complement strand
GGCTGGCGGTTCAAACCCACCAGCCACTCCTTGGAAGGAAGATGGGGCAATCTACTTCTGTAGTGATACTACCTTGAAAACCCAAGGAGGGGTCACTATGAGTCAGGTCTGACTTGACGGCACATAACAACAACAACAACAACATGACCCTATACACAGAAAACCCAAGAGACTCAACAAGAAAATTACTAGAACTTATTGAAAGTTTAGTATAGTGGCAGGATACAAGATCAACATACAAAAATCAGTTGGGTTTCTCTACACCAGCAAAAAGATCTTGAAAAGGAAATAATGAAATCAATACTATTTACAATAGCTACCAAAAAGACAAAATACTTAGGAATAAAGCTTTCTTGGAATACGAAAGACCTATACAAAGAAAATACCTATACAAATAAATTTTTAGCATTGGTAGTTCAATGGTAGAATTGTCACCTGCCACATGGGAGGCCTGAGTTCATTTCCCAGCAATGCAGTGTGCCCTTAAGGAGCTCTGGTAGCATAGTACCTAAGGCATCTGACTGCTAAGCAGAAGGTTGGTGGTTCAAGCCCACTAGCCACTCTGTGGAAGGAAGATTGGGCAATTTACTTCTATAATGATTTACTGCCTTGGAAACCCAGTGGGGGTCACTATGAGTCAAAATCAACTTGATGGCAGTGAGTATATAAAGAAAATCACAAAACACTTCTTCAAGAAAGTATAAGAGATCTATATAGAAGGAAGAACATACATACTCATGGATAGGAAGACTGAACACTGTGAAATCAATACTACCCAAAGCAATCTATATATTCAATGCAATCCTGATCCAGATTCCATCATCATTCTTTAAAAACATGGAAAAACCAATTACTAATTTTATATGGAAAGGAAAGAGACCTTGGATAAGCAAAGTAGTATTGAAGAAGAACAAAGTCAGAGGTCTCACAGTCCCAGACCTCAAAACCTTCTATACAGCCACAGTTGTCAAAACAGCCCGGTATTGGTACAATGACAGACACATAGACCAGTGGAACAGAATTGAGAACTCAGACATAGATCCAACCATCTATGATCAGCTGATCTTTGACAAAGGGCCAAAATCCATTAAATGGGGAAGAGATTGTCTGTTTCACAAATGGTGCTGGCGAAACTGGATATCCATTTGCAGAAAAATGAAACAAGATTCATACCTCACACCATACACAAAAACGAACACCAGATGGGTCAAAGACATAAATGTGAAACCTGAAACTATAGAGTTCCTCAAGGAAAAACTAGGGGCAAAGTTAGGGGCCCTAATTTGCAGCATAAATAGACTCTCAAGCATATCCCAAAATGTACAAACAGCGGAAGATAAACTAGATGAGTAGGACCTTCTAAAAATTAAATTCTTATGTACATCAAAAGACTTCTCCAAAAGAGTAAAAAGAGAACCTACAGAATTGGAAAAAAAAAATTCAGCAATGATGTACTGGACAAAGGACTTATCTCTAAAATTTATAGAAAACTCCAATACCTCAACATCAAAAAGACAAACAATCCAATTAAAAAAAATGGGCAAAAGACATGAACAGACACTTCACCAAAGAAGATATTCAGGCAGCCAACAAACACATGAAGAAATGTTCACAGTAATTAGCCATTAGGGAAATTCAAATCTAAACAATCATGAGACACATCTCACTCCAGCATTAATAGCAAAGTTCAACCAGACAGAAAATATCAAATGCTGGTGAGGATGCAGAGAGATTGAGACTCTCATACACTGATGGTGAGACTGTAAAATGATACAACCATTGTGGAAATCAGTATGGTGATTCCTTAAAAAGTTTGACCCAGCAATCCCATTACTAGGTATGTATCCTAAAGAAGTGAGAGGTAGCACACAGATAGATATATGCACTATGCACAATAGCAAAGAGATGGAAACAACCTAAGTGTCTATCAACTGACAAATGGATAAACACAATGGAATATTATGCAACTCTAAAGAATAATGTAGAATCTGCAAAACAATATGTAACATGGATGAACTTGGAGAACATTAGCTGAGTGAAATAAGTCAATCACAGAAGGACAAATATTGTATTAGTCCACTATTGTAAAAAGTCAACAAAAGTTTACACTAGAAGGAAATTTTCTTTGTTAGCTACCAGGGATGGAACGGGAGAGGAGGGAAATTTTCTAGATAGGCTGGAAAAAAGAAATAGAGACAGAGAGAGAGAAATCAAAGATTATTAATGGCTATCAGAGGTAAGAAAGAGGGGCAAAGGGGAAACTTTTGTTTGGGAGCATTGAGTTAATGTTAATACGTGGTGGAATATTTTAGAAAAGTATAATAATGATGGCACAACATGAAAAATATGATCAATGTCCCTGAGCTGCAAATGTGGAAGTTATATTGGTGAATGTCTTCTTGTGTATGTCTTCACCACAATAAAAGTTAAGACAAAACATGAAACTATTCAGGAAAAAGGCATTGGGCTGCACTGGGCTCCTGACTGTGTGGATGAAAGGAGGGGGTGAATGCATCATGCTATATATGGGGGACTGTATGAGGAAAGGGATTTCCTGAGTGGTGTAAATGGTTAATGCCCTAGGCTGCTAACTTGAAGGTTGGAGGGATCTCTGAAGAAAGGCCTAGTGATCCACTCAAAAATCTGCCCCTGAAATTCCTGTGGAGCACAGTTCTACTCTGACACACATAAGATTGCCATGAGCCAACCCAACAATAACTAGTTTAAAAGAGGGAAGAATGACTAAAGATTCTCAGTTTCTGAACTAGGTAGCTGGGAGACTATGGTGGTAATACTTGGGTCTTCAATAGCACATATTGTGCATTACATGAAGCCATCCTCTCTGGGTAGAGGACGTGCTAGAAGGCTCTTTTTCCCAAGGTTGACCCAGTCCTGTACCTGAGTACACCACTTGTAAACAGAGTTGAGTACAGTCCCACCTCCACTCACCCTTCAGCTGGTGCTTTTATTCAAAGTACAGCGTGTGTAACAGTTGTACTTGGTGTCCTAGTTGCATCAACAGAAACAGGTGCGTTGGAAGAAGATGCTAGTATTAAGAAGGAAAGATGATGGGTTTGGCTTTCACTGGTTGAGTTTAAAGTGGAAAATGCATATCAAGGAAGAAACATTTAGGGGTTAATTAAAAATGCTTGTTGTTGTTGTTATGTGCTGTGAGGCGGACCTGACTCATAGCAACTCTTCCTTGGGTTTCTGAGGTGATATCACTACTGAAGTAGATTGCCCAACCTTCCTTCCAAAGAGTGGCTGATGGGTTTGAACTGCCAGCCTTCTGGTTAGCAGTCAAGTTCCTTAGGCACTACGCTTAAAGCTGTCCATGTAGGAGTCAACTCCAACTGCAGCAATGGATGAGATAGCAGGACAGGAAGAGAAGAGCTCTGAATTAGAGAGGAAAGAGGAGACTGAGGAATATAGGTTAGAGAAGTGAGAGAAAAAAACAGCAGCTTCGTGAAAATCAAGATTGTGAGTTTTAAGGAAGAACAGGTAAGTATCTGTCAATTGAAGAAATATTTATCCTTCTGTGTGAATGGGCTTTAATAAGTAGGAGCGCAAGGAAATGCTTTGCTGCTGTTAACCTGATCGCATCCCAAATTGTCCTTATTTCCTTTTCCAGAGTGGCAATACACCCAAATCTAACACTCATTAATAATGGAAATAGGCTTAATCTTTGTAATTTAATATTGTTGTTGTTGTTGTTATGTGTCATCAAGTTGGCCCCGACTCATAGAAACCCCTCCTTGGGTTTCCAAGGCAGTATCACTACGGAAGTAGATTGCCCCATCTTCCTTCCGAGGAGTGGCTGGTGGGTTTGAGCCGCCAGCCTTCTGGTTAGCAGTCAAGCGCCGTAGCCACTATGCTACCAGAGCTCCTAATTTAATATTAAGTTATTATTTATTTTTAAGAACCTACTTTAGAAATTAAATATGCTATTTACCAGGCATCTTTTTGTAATCTAGCATTAGCAAAAAAAGCTAACCTAAGCTAAACTCATTAAAAAAAAAAAAAAAAAAAAAACTGTTTTAGTACCTAATATAATACCTTGCACCTAGTAGGCACTCAGATGCTTGTAAACTGAATACATTCAGTATTGAGAAAGAGGAGTTTCTCGGTCCATAATATATAGCTATATATTTGTATTTGTTTAAATGCTTATTAGTTACATATTTTTTTATTATTAGCACTAGAGTGTGATTATTCCTGTATTGCCAATTCCATTCGATTATAAAGTTCTCAGGGACAGTTGTTCATTCCGTTACTTTTTTTTGAATTCTACAGAGCCTGGTATGTCAACACATGTTGCTAACTGACTGTCTGAATTCATCTCCATCGTGTGATGGCATTGTTAGATAATGGAGCATGATGAAAAGCAGGACTTAGAAGAACCCGGGATCTCATGGTGGTTCAGCTGGTGATTAATTTTTTGACTTAAGGCAAATCAATTGAACCTAAATTTGGATTCATGTTAAAAAATTATTTTGATATGTTTTAATATACCCAAGATTGCTATCATTATTAATAATGAATAAAGATATACATGAAAAGTGAATTATCCAGACATTCAGATCAATTTTATTTGATTTAAAAATTTTCTGGTTGGAAGAAAACTAGGTCACACAAGAACCATATGAAAGGAAATATAATAATCTTAACCTTTTGGACAATAACATTTATAGCTAAAGATGCCTAACATTAGTGCCTCATATTCTACTAAAACTTCCGGGCTTAAGATAATCACCTTTAAGGAGGGTTTACTTCTGGGCTTTTGTTTTCTTTTGTTTCAAATTGCATTCTAGGACCTATTTTAAATAGGAGTCCTTATTGTTTGTTTATACACTGCCTTGCACTAGAAAGGATATAAGCTGGTTGGAAATATTTAGTCTTTCAACACATACATTCTGATTTGTAAAAATTAAATATACAATAGAAAACACATGAATAGGCTAATAAAAATGTGGCTATGTAATTGTGGTTTTCTCTGTGAAATTACATCTCCAACAAGGAAAATATGAAAGCTAAACTGCACCGTAACTCATTTTATTCCACCACCTGGTGGATTTTAGCAGTTATTCCAGGAGCAATAAAATTGTAAGTCTGATATTATATGCCAGGTAATATTTTCTGATTTTTTTCTCTAATGTCACTTAAACTTTGCACATTGTACCACTTAGCTTTGTATGTAGTCTTCTTTCCACGGGCAACCTCGTATCCATCATTGGCAGTGCCTCATATAAAACAGACTCTTAATAAATGTTCAGCAATAGAGAGATTTCATAATCACAGAGAACAGAGACTGGCTATAAATTCCAGAATCTGAAAGGCTTTCTTAAAGCCTGAAAATCAATGAACTAAGGAACAACGTTGTGCTGAAGCATACTGGAGCCTGAGACGAGAAAACTTCAGTAATAACGGTCCATTCTATATTTAAAATTTTGCTCTATCATGGATGTTTTGCATTACTAATTTTGATTTTGAAAAATACTGCAGGAACACCTTGTTTATATTGAATATTTGTATTTTGGGCACCCCCTTAAGTTGTGTGCCCAAGGAGAGTGCCTCGCTTATAATCTAGGTCTGGCCCTGTTGAGAAGCCAATGTGAAAAAAAAAAAAAAAAAAGATAGTAAGAAAAACAAATAGATGAAAGAAGGATAAGTGAAAATAAGAACTTGCTCTTTGAAATAATAAATAAAACAGGCAAATCTTTGGTGAACATAATTAAAGAAGAAAGAAAGCAAACATGGGCCACATTAAATGGTAATACATTTGAAAATGTAGAGGAAATGGGTGATTTCTTAGGAAAACGTAAGTTATCAAAATTGACCAAGATTAAGGGTGAAAATTGAACAGACCATGAACTAAAGAGGAAGTTTACAATTTTGAAAGCTACCATGCCCTGATGGCTTTAAAGCTGAAGTTCTACCTAACCTTCAGAGAAAACGATATTCTATTTAGCCTAGTAACTAAAGACTGTAGTGAATTCATTTTTAAGAAGTTAGTATAGTCCATACAAAAGGCACGCTAGTGGTGCAGGGGTTAAAGCGTTCAACTGTTAACCAAAAGGTTGGTGCATGGAACCACCAAGCAGGGGAAAGATGAGGCAGCATACTTCCATAAAGATTTACAGCCTTGGAAACCACATGGGGCAGTTCTACTCTGTCCTATAGGGTCGCTATGAGTCAGAACCTACTTGATGGCTATGAGTTTGGTTTGGTATAGTCTACACACAAAAGCCTGAACTAGCACAAAAAGGAAATTATAAACCCAAATCACTAATGAATACAAATTCAAAAATTCTAATTAAAATACAATTGAATCCAGCAGTGTACTAAAAGAATAATAAGCTATCATTATGGACTAACCAAAGGGAGCTCTGGTGCACATGATTAAATGCTTGGCTGGTAACCAAAAGGCAGGCAAAGCGATTTGAACCCACCAGCAGTTCTGTGGGAGATAAGACCTGATGATTTGCTCATGAAAGGATTACAGCCTAGGACACCCTATGAGGCAGTTCTAGTCTGTAATACAGGGTTACTATGAGTCAGAATTGACTCAACAGCACACAATGTATATGTCACTTTGTACTATATATAATGTGGCAGCCAGTTCATTCTTAGTGGGAGGAGGAATATATATGTAATTTAGTTCATGGTCTGTTTAATTTTCACCCTAATCTTGGTCAATTTTGATAACATGTTTTCCCATGAAATCACTCATTTCCTCTGCATTTTTCAAATGTATACCATTTGATGTGGCCCATATTTGCTTTCTTTAATTATGTTCCCAAAGATTAAGAATGAACTGGCTGCCACTTTATATATAGTATAAAGTGATAGTTCATTCTTAATGGGACAATAATTTATATACTATAGTAAATGATGCTGGCATAATTTGTGATTCAGCTCTAGAAGAAAATGATATTAGATCCTTATCTTAAATATACATAATATATGTACTAAAAGGAGCTCTCGTAGCATAGTGGCTAAGACACTTGCCTGCTAACCAGATGGCTGGCGGTTCAAACCCACCAGCCACTCCTCGGAAGGAAGGTTGGGCAATCCTACTTCCGTAGTGATACTGCCTCGGAAACCCAAGGAGGGGTCGCTATGAGTCAGGGCTGACTTGACAGCACATAACAACAACAACAACAACATGTACTAAAAAAATAAATTTTAACCACATTAGAGACTTTAGGAAAATACAAATTTTAAATTTAAGAAAAAGACTGAAGACTGTGCAGCTTGAGGAGTAAGGAGGGCCTACTTCTTAAACACAGAGACCATTAATAAGAAGAAAGACAAGCCTAAATGTCTGTCAGTATCTCCACGTATACCACTGTTATTAGCAGAGATTCTAAGTGTCTGATAATTAGTACCACCTCAAGGTGAACCCCAAGTGTTTCTTTCTTAACTGTCAATAGTGAAGTAGGAGCCATTCTCTAAGGTCTGTGTTGTTGTTGTTATGTGCCATAGGAATCATCTAACAGAGAGTAAAGTGTCAATGGCCTCTTCTTGGGTGTGTTGACAACTTTGGGTTTGTAAGACAAATGATATCATCCTTCCAGTCAAAGCTGTACGTGCCCTCCTGTCCTGTACAAGTGTATGTGTCCTCCTGTCTTGTACAAGGCCCCAAATGCCCAAAGACACTGAGTAAACATTATATAATAGGGGAAATGATTGTGTTTTAAAAGATAGTTTTTAGAAGAAGCAATTGAGAAAAAAATAATTTGCGTCTTCTTCTAGAACTCTGATATTAATTGAAGTATTTTAACTTTAAGTTTAAAATCAAACTTAATTAATTAATTTTAAATTTACTACTTTAAATATTTTACTTCCCAAATAATATTTTTGAAGATATTAAGAAAGTCAATTTATGAACAAACTATTGAGAGAAGACTTAAAATTCTAAGTAAACACTTATAAACTCCTTCCACTTATGATCTATACATAATAAAGTTTTATTTTCATATTTTTGTCATTTTTCTTTGTTCTTTTTTGAAATGTCTTTGTAATAAGTCTTTTTTTCTTATTGAAATATAATTTATGTACAGTGAAATACACAAAACTAAAGTGACAATGCATTTTTTTTTTTTTTTTTTTGCAGTTTTCTTTCCCCTCCTCACCCATCCCTGGTAACCAACAAAGAAAGTTTCCTTCCTTATATAAACCTTTCCTTGACTTTTTATAATAATTAACCAATACTATATTTGTCCTTCTGTGATTGACTTATTTCACTCAGCATAATGTCCTCCAAGCTCATCCATGTTATGCAGTGTTTTGCAGATTCTACATTATTCTTTAGTGTTGCATAGTATTCCATTGTGTGTATGTACCATAGTTTGGTTATCCATTCTTCCATTGATGGGCACATAAGTTTGCTATTGTAAATAGCGTTGTGATGAACATGAGTATGCATATATCTGTTCTTGTCCTGCCTCTCACTTCTTTAGAATATATACCTAGTAATGGAATTGCTGGCTCAAATAGTATTTCTAATTCCAACTTTTTAAGGAATCACCATACTGCTTTCCACAAAGGTTGCATCATTTTACACTTCCCTTAGCAGTGTGTGAGAGTCCCAATCTCTCCACATCCTCGCCAGCATTTGTTATTTTCTGTCTTGTTGATTTTTCTCTATTCTTATACATTAATATAGATATCTGTCAAAAGTTTAATCTTACCTTTTAAAAAGAAGCACCCACCTTACTGTTGCTAAGAACCTGAAATGATGAATTCAGAATCATGGCAAGTTTCCAACATCACAGAAAAATAAAACTTCCTTGGATCGGGATCTCATGTCTCCTTGTTCAGAGTACCTCATAATATAGATTTTACTCTGTGATGACTATCTTTCTGAGATACTTCAGAAAACACATGATCTTAATTAGTTACTTTAGAATATTTTATTGAGTGCCTACTATGTGATTGGGATAATTGGTTGTTTTTACTGCCTAAATATTTGGCCATAAACAAATAATGGGAAACTTCAGACTGTTGGAAGCTTATGCTTTATTTTCAATAGACTTGACAAGAAAAGAAGTATTTCACTAACGATTGTCTCAGCTGACCAGATGGTCTGCTGGCTAAGTCAATTTGGATACAGAATTATTAGAAATGACACTCTAAGGGCCCAGGTCTTGGGAGATAAACTCTGGAAAGTATCTGATCTGAAAAGAACCATTCAGTGTTACTGAAAAGCTGTGGCCTTGGGAACAGAGACTCCACAGAAGAGAAGCACTTCTCCGCTTTCCATTCAACCCCTGTAGCCCCTAGTTAGCACAAATGGGTGGCAGGCAGGACTTGTCATTCTAATGAATGACACAGCTCTATGGATCAACTGTCTTCTCCATGAACTACAGGACCTCTGCTTTCATTAGAATGGGAAACTGGATTTCCACCATACAGTGTTTTAGCATGTTAGTATTAGTAAATGAGCACAGTTAAGTGAGTCCAGGTTACAAATTCATTTCTTCTGTTTGTTACTAAGATAAAAGATTGAGCATATCCTGAATTGCATGCCATGGGGAATGCTCTTCAAAGAAGTTAACAAATGTGCAAACTAACAATGCTCATGTGGTAATCATCGAAGCCCTATAAGTAGCTCATTTGTCTGACTCATTCATTATAAAAAATGACTTTTTTTTTTTTTTTTCCTAGAGCATTGCACATCTTTGCAGTCTTTGTTAAAAAAAAAATTATGGGGTATTTCTTTCATTTCTTTTTAACTGCTGATTCATAAAAGACCACAAATCATCAACTTCTTCCCCAAAAGGCATTATCTACATGGTAAGGATGTGCATGTGTATACTGACAACTGTGCATTCTCATAAGCAAATTTTTGTATATATTTAAATAATACAATTTAATTGGACAATTTCCTATGCCACTTTTGAAATTGTATTACTTACATTAGAGATCACAAGGGAGTAACTGGCTTAGTAAACCAGTTCATCACATTAAAATGTGTTCTAATGTATACTAATTTCAAAGGCTCACATGAGAGTCAGCATGCTTTGTTGTTGTTAGGTGCTGTCAAGTTGATTTTCAACTCACAGCAACCCCTTGTGACAGAACAGAATCCCCAGTAGGGTTCTCTTGGCTGTAATCTTCACAGAAGTGGGGCGCCAGCTCTTTTTCCCGCAGAGCTGCTGAGTGGGTTCCAACCACTAACCTTTTGCTTAGCACTCAAACACTTAACCGTTGTGTTACCAGCATGATTTAGTGGTTTGCACATAGTACTGGGAAGAATCTGGAAAGGGAGAAACTTGTATATCTCTGAACAAGGCACTAAATTATTGACTCTCTTTCCTCATTTATCAAACTGCAGCTGATATTCATCTTCTGCACAAAGAATATTGTTTAGACTAACTAATGATTATAAAGGGAATTGAACATAAGAGAGTTAATCATAACATTATTATTCACCTTTAGGGCTTTAAAAAACTGAAGGGAAAAAACTTCATAGGAACAAAATGATAGGCTTAACGTGTGAAGATTTTAGCATTCTTTTGGTAATGTCTGGCATAGCAGCTTTGTTCTTAATTAAAACATCACAATACTAAGTTTATGAGTAATTAAATTAACCTAGGGAGCTCTAGTGGCCTAGTGCCTAAGGCACTTGACTGCTAACCAGAAGGCTGGCGGTTTAAACCCTCTAGCCACTTCTCGGAAGGAAGATGGGGCAATCTACTTCCATAGTGATACTGCCTTGAAAACCCTAGGAGGGGTCGCTATGAGTCTGGTCTGACTCGAGGGCACATAACAACAAACAACAACAACAAATTAACCTAAAGTTCATCTATTGTTGAAAGTTGGTGTTGGGAAGGGCTTAATGATAAGTTTACTTTATACACAGGCCACTGGGACTCAAGATGGTTAAATGACTTTCCTAGAGACAAGCTGATGCTGAGTAACTAAGCCACAGGCAGAAAGAAGGTTCCCAAACGCTGGTCCTTTGTCCTATCTCCTATCACGTATTATTATTGTTTTCCCAGAGAAACAGCAAAAGAATAACAGAAACACCAAGGCACAGCCCTCAAATGTTAATCAATCCGTTATGGATGAACGACTATTAATCCATGCCACCTTTGAGCAACTGGAACTGTGATCATTGCAAAAAAAAAAAGAAAGAAAGAAAGAATAGCACTTTGTAAAAGGCACTGACTTGTTTTAAATTCTGAGATTATTTTTTGGTTCTCTTTTTAAGAGAAGAGAATCTCGGGAGAAGTATGTAGTTGTACGCTCGTTTTGAGAATGAAACCATCAAATGGATGATTATCCATTCGCAAGACCCCGCACGGTCCCCGGGCAGCGCAGGCCACACCTCCCTCTAGGACCCGCGATCCTGGCAGGGCCGGGCCTGAGACGCCTTCTTGGGCTCTGGCCTCAACCTCGGCCGCAGGCCCCGCGGGCTGAGGAGGGAGCTCGGAGGTCTTGGGGATGGGGAAAGGGGGCGTACCTCCGTTTCTGGCGTGGTCCCCGCTTGGGTTATCACTGTGGAAGTCGTCCCCATGGGGGTCGTCGCCCCCGGAGTCATTCCCATAGGCGTCGCCATGATCCCACCCTAGCTAAGCGTCCCCTAGTCGCCATGGCAACAGGGGGTGGTGCTGCGGGCCGTGGGCCCAAAGAAAAGCAGCTCCTGGGCTCTAGAGCTTGCTTTTCCCAGAAATGGCGGGGGATTGGGCAGTGGGAGCAGGCGCTCTGCTGGGAAGGTACAGAATAGTGCTTTGAATCATCTGATAGAGAGAGACTTGTTCCTTTGAGTATAAGTGAAAGAAAGAAACAAGCAAGCAATAGATATGAACTAATACGTGTGAAAGTGCCTGATACTGACACTAGCAAGTGTTCAATAAATATGAAAATGAACTTTGAAATTCTGAACACTGACTTATATTTGATATTGAGGAAGTATTGAAATTTTCAAAGGTGTTTTGATGGTGTTGTAGTCTGTTTAGGAAGGAAAAGTATCCTAACTCGACCCAGCCAACTCTGACTCTTAAGGATTGATAGGACACAGAACTGACCCATAGGGTGTCCAAGATTGTAAATCTTTATGGAAGCAGATTGTCACACCTTGCTCCCCTTGAGCACTGATGGGTTTGAACCGCCAACCTTTTAGTTTATACAGAGAAAGATTTAGAGATGCAATAATACATATTTCGGGATTTACTCCAAAATAATGAGGACAGACAGGGTCCATGGGAGATGAGTGGAGGTAAAGTAAATGAATCAAAATTGGCCATCAGTTGGGTGATGGGCACATAGAGGTATCATTATACTATTTCTTTCTGCATTTGTATATTTTGAAAATTTTCCTAATAAAAAGATTAACACTTGCTTTGAAATGTACCTCTGCTCTATTTACCTGCATGGGGGTTGCCATGCAGAATACTTACTGTAGAAGTAGGCCTTGTTTAAATGCTCCAGTTTCCCCATCTGTAAAATGAGATATTAAGGGTATTTGCCTTATAGGTCTACTTTGAGATTGAAATATGCAATTATATATGAAAATATTTAGAACAGTGTCTGACAGAGTAAGTGTTGTATAAATGTTAGCAATCATTACAGTTAGTATTAGTATTGTGTTTCCCCTGACCTCAGTCCATTCTATACACAGCTGTCGGGATAATTTTTCATTCCGTACCTAACCTTTGTATTAACCCATTGCCTTTCAGATCAAATTTAACACTTTGGCTTTATATAATTGCATAATAGATGTGTCTTTCCTTCAAATAGTCTCACAGTCAAATTACTTACAAAATTTGTATTGTCAACCAATACTTACAAGTTGTCTTCAGTTTTATACTCTGTATGTGGATTAATGTTCTCTCTTTCTTGCTATCTTCACCCTTAGAATGACTTTGGTTATCAGCATAACAAATGTATTTTACGTGATTTTTGACTTGCATCCCCATTTAAAAAGGATGTTAGAACTTCCTCAATTAGCAAGGAATCATTTTTTTAAAGTAATTTCCAGAGTTAATAAGAGTCACCACCTTGGATACTCATTACAAACTTAATTATTCAATTGTTTCTTTTACTGCATCTCTGCTTCAAGGAAATTGTAAATAGGTGGTCAACATTTGCTAGGTGAGAATTCTTCAAAGTCTTTAAATTTATCGTTTGGTAAGGTTCTAAAGCATTTATTTCTCTGAACTGTAGCTCTAGTCTCCTCAAAGATCTGCATTTATTTTTCCGGTCCTCAACTCTTCTGCCACTTCCTTGACAATCTTTATGTTTTCTATCCCCCTCTTCGGTTTTGTACAGCAGAACTAGACAGAGTTCTCCATTAATGATAGGGTCAAGTGTAACAGTAACAAGCAAATTACCTCCGGGTTGGGGGAATTGCTTTGTAGGAATTCCAATTTTACTGGATTTAATGTTATAATTTATTAGAGAATTCAGTTTTGAGAAGATAATCTAATTTTACGGGGCACAAAGTTTTTGCCCAGTAAGGAATTGTTTTGAAAACCTATTAGCTTGGAGGTTACTTTTAATGTGCACAAACCAAAGCTGATTTGAGCCTCTCAAGTCTTTTGTAGGGAGTTGCCACCTAGAAAGATGAACCTCAGCAGTTGTGCTTTTTTGCGTTGAAATGCCAGGTGAGTCTTCATCCTTCAGTCTCTTTTGAAGATAAAGACTTCTAACCAAAGCCTGCAAAATTTCATTTGTTATCCCCATTCATTGTTTTAGGATGGGAAGAGAAAAGAAAACATATGGACCTAATAATTTACAGCTATTAAAAAAATAAACTCTGACTTTTATGATAACACAGTGAAATATAGGGTAGCTTGATACATTGTTGTTGTTGTCATTTGCCATTGAGTCAAACCCGACTCATAGCCACCCCTCCTTGGGTTTCTGAGGCAGTATCACTATGGAAGTAGATTGTCCAACCTTCCTTCTGAGCAGTGGCTGGTGGGTTTGAACCACCAGCCTTCTGGATAGCAGTCATATGCCTTAGGCACTACGCCACCAGAGCTCCTTGATACTATTAGTTGATCAACTGAATTGGCCCATGTTCTAACAAAAGTTTGCCAAGCTATATACCACAAGTAGCACATTTCTCAAATGGAATCAGGTTTTCTTGAAGAGGGGGGTTTCAATAATTTAACAATATATAAGAATTGTATATTTAAAATAAAGCATACTTTTTAAGTGCCAGAGAAATGTTTAGTCAGGGGCTGGATAATTTTATGATGGGTACTGATGTTCTGGTATGGTGAAATGGGGCGATGAATAATGATGCTGAAATTTCAGCTCTCAGTGTGAGTAAACATTTCTATTCCACTTTTTCATGGTTCCTATGTCACTGTCTCATTTTGAGTTTGCATGAGGTTCGTTAACGATAAATAAAACAATGTCACTAATGAGATTAATGGTATTAGTAGTTCAAACACTGTGGTTTCTAAGGTCTTCAATCTATTAAGTGACACTTGTGATAGTCTTAAGAGGATCAGTCTGGAAAGATTCCAATTTATCCTTTAATTGGTGGTGAGACCACATAATTCTGGAGATGGAATTTAGACAGAGCATTGTATCTTAGCTTTGACATTAAAAAAATAATAAATGTAGAAATAGTAAAAATTAAAATATTTCTATTTATAAATTATAACCTTCATTCTTTGTTATATTTTTTAATTTTTTAGCAAATAAAGTATTCCAATAGTTAATTTTGCAATATGTTTAAAATTTTCTTAACCTTTACCTACTACTGAAATGTAATCTTTTCTTTTCAATCATGTGACTTAATCTATTAAAATCAAGTGTGGAACACTTTAAAAATCTTACCATAATAAAACACTCCCCACAGAATCAAAAAATAAAAACTTACTGCCATCGAGTTGGGACCAACTCATAGTGACCCCTTCTTGGATATCTGAGGCAGTATCACTACAGTAGTAGATTGCCCAATATTCCTTCCAAGGAGTGACTGGTGGGTTTGAACCACCAGCCTTCTGGTTAGCCTTCTGAACCACTTCCAAGGAGTGACTGATGGGTTTGAACCACCAGCCTTCTGGTTAGCCTTAGGCACTGCACCTGGGAAGAGAGGATGGGGGTAGATGTTGGTAGGATTATATGATTCCGTTGTGAGTGTTGATTGCTAACAGGGTTAACTGTGATGTAAAAATCGTAATTGTAAAAGCTGTAAGTATGGAAGGGTGGACTAAGGGGGAGGCACTGATGGATTGAAATATAATTGCCAAACCGAAAGTCCCTTAAAATTTAAGTTTTACTATGCTGATACCTCTTAAGACTCAGAACAAGAGAATAATCTATTCTTAGTTAGTTTTTAATCATACACCAGAAATGATGAAGCTGAGATGACTTTTGGAGAACCTGAACAGATCAAATAGAACTGGCAGCAGACCTGTGTGGCTGAAACTTGAGTGACCTCACCCTGAAGGCAATCCTGTACTGCAGGACTAATAGCAACTGCTTGGACTGGTAAAATGATTGGGAGGGGGAAATTTTCCTTCCAGTATGAAAGAACCATGGCTAGAAAAGCCGGGGGGGGGGGCCTGCAGTACGATAGATCACTTTCATATAGCCTCTCTAGTCATGGTCTTGTAACTCCCATCAAAAGACTAGGTGGGATACTATGGAAATAAGGTACTTTGGGCCCACCAAGGGAATTGGACTGCTTGCTATTAATACAAATAAGTACCTGGCGCCCTTGTGGGAGTGGGACCAAGCAAATAAGGTATATGGAATTCTAATGAATGAACTGGTCAGTTTTACCATCCTGCTAGGCTTGAAAGGAGCCATCCCAGGGACAGAAAGGGGGGTTCACCACTACCACCAAGAAAAAAGAACTGGGAGTAGAGCACATCCTTTGAACCTGGGGTCCCTGCACTGATAGCCTCCTAGACCCAGGAGATGGAGAACTGTAACACCAGAGACAGTGCAAGACAGTGAGAAATGGCAGCCAGTGCAGTGGAGAAATGGTAGCAGCAGAACCAGGAGATCAGCAGGTGATGGCCTGGTGGGCTTCCTGGCCCACAGAGCGATGAGCGCTTAGCACATTTGATCAGGAGGCTTGTTCACAGAGTGAGGCAACTCCAGGCACTTGACAGAGCTAGGTTTGCTGACCCATAGAGTAAGAGAGCTGAGCACCTTCAGGCAGGAGGCATGCTGGTGGAGTGGGGTGTCTCCAATCACTTGACAGCAAAGCTAAGTGGGCTAACCCATACAGCCAGGGAATGGAGCATCTTTGGGTGGCACATACCAGTGGAGGTAAAGAGCTTTGTGACATCTGCCCAAGAAGGTCCCAGTACCGAGCAGCAGAGAACAAGGGGCTCTGTCCTGATCAAAGAACTGTATTCTAAGTAATTTCTGATCCTGAATTATTACTTATTACTTTCCTAATATACCCCATAATTGAATATTGTCTGTGAGTTCTGTGTGGCCATTGCAATGAATTATAGTACCCATCAGAGAAATAGACAGAGGACAGATGGTGTCAAAATTGATAAAAAGGTTGGAGAGAGGAGGTATGTCTGACCTCTGTCTCATAGGAATCAGCCTTGGGTTTTTGATGCTGGTAATTATTCTCCTCCCCTTTGTGAAGTTAAAGGAGGCCAAACACCTCTTCCATGCCATTTTTACAAATGGAAATAATTGAATAAACCTACTATAATAGAATGAGAGCTCTGGTAGCATAGTGCCTAAGGCATGTGACGCCAATCAGAAGACTGGCAGTTCAAACCCACCAGCCACCCCTCAGAAGGAAGGTTGGGCAATCTACTTCCGTAGTGATACTGCCTCAGAAACCCAAGGAGGGGTCGCTATGAGTCAGATCGACAGCAAACAACAACAACAACATAGGGTTGCTATGAGTCACGGTATTACATTTCAAAGTAGTGGTTTTCAAACTTTGTTTGGAGTTCCACCAGTATTTGTTTGCCTTTTTTTAAAATTTATTATTCTCCCTTTTAAGAAAGATATATTTTAAAATATCTGAAATATGCTATACTCGCACATTAATATATTGGTGGCCCTCAACATGTGAAACTGTGGGTAAGGTACTTTTTTGCAAATGTGATGATCTTTTTTTTTTTTACTTCTTTTGATACTGCCTTGGAAACCCAAGGAGGGGGTCACATTGAAAGTGACTGGTTATTGGAGATTGTTGTTGTTGTTGTTGTTATGTGCCGTCGAGTCGGCCCCGACTCATAGCGACCCCTCCTTGGGTTTCCAAGGCAGTATCACTACGGAAGTAGGATTGCCCAACCTTCCTTCCGAAGAGTGGCTGGTGGGTTTGAACCGCCAGCCTTCTGGTTAGCAGTCAAGTGCTTTAGCCACTATGCTACCAGAGCTCCTTATTGGAGATTATTGTTTTTAAATAAACAGTACTATTTTTTACATTATTCATAAAACTCTGCAATTTTTCTTCAATACTCTTTTAAAAAAAAAAGAAACCTCTTTAAGATGTTGTTGTTGTTGTTGTTGTCGTTGTTAGGTGAAATCGAGTCAATTCTGACTCATAGTGACCCCATGTCCAACAGAATGAAAGCCTGCCCCGTCCTGCACCATCTTCACAATCCTTGCTATGCTTGAGCTCATCGTTGCAGCCACTGTGTCAGTCCATCTTGTTGAGGGACTTCCCAGTTTTTAATGACCCTCTACTTTTCCAAAACAATATCCTTCTCCAGAGACTGGTCCCTTCTGATAACATGACCAAAGTACAAGAGACAGTTTTTAACACTGTCTTTAAGATAGTATTACAATTTTTCCTTCCCTTCCTGATCAGCTTATTGAAAAAATCATCTCTTCATCATTTCTTCTTAACCCCTCCATATACTGAAGTTTTTACCTTCTTTGCTCTCTTAAAGTTACACTCTCAAAGGTTCCCACAGGTTCCTATCTTCCTTGGTATGTGATCATTCTCCATCTGGTCTTCACATCCACTCTAATACCTTTCTCCTTATGATGTTGTGCCCTCAGAGGCTGACCTTTTTGGGCTCCACCAGCTGAATTTGCCATATTCCTTGCCCTTTGACTTGTGGTTGAGTTTGGTCAATGGGATCACCAGCAGGAAGCTGGAGTATGAGAGAATAAGTCGGGGTATTCCTGCACCATTGCAGGTTGGCAGTAGCTGGGTTGCTTCCCAAGGGCTTTGAAGGCCTGTCCTTCAGGCTCATTCACAGCCATAAGTCTGAGTTTTGGTTGCCATTTCTTCCCTTACCCCTTCAGATCTAGGGATGGTAATGGTGCCATGTGATGCTTCATCATCCCTTTTTGGTTTCCCTTATGACTGCCTAAATCTTTGTAAATAGCTTCTTTATTAAATTCCCATCAGTTACCACATTTGTGCCAACCCTTTCCTGCTAGTACCTTGACTGATACCAGCAAAATTTAACTCCTAAACATGTATCAGGAAAGACTACATCTGGTTTGTTCAGTGCCGTAGTTGTTTTCTACCATTTGGTTGTGCGATGAGTAGTATTCTCTATAAGTGACCTTGGATATTCACAATGGTTTCCTGAATAATAATCTAGATAATAAACTCTACCCAGTTTTCCCAGCTGGAAAGACAGCATCTATGCTCCACTCCCTTAGTATAGATAGCAGGCATGGGACACTGTGACTACCTCTGGGACCTGCAATAGCCATGTTCTGGGCAACCTGCCCTCTCAGACAACTTGTGTAAGCTTCTGGTCCTCCAAATCCTAACTTCCTGATGCCAAGAAGCCTGTGTAGTAGCCCTGTTGACAAGACTGTTTTAATATTTGCCCCCCAAAAGGCAGAATAACAGATCACCTGAAACTGGAATGCCTCTTCTTGGGATGATGGGACAAAGGGAGTAGGGCAAGGAGCAGTGTCTTCTTTGCTTCTTGCTGACCTTGACCTTAAAGGTTTCGCCATTCTCAATAAAACTCATTTAAAGTCAAGCAATGTGCATTTGTCCTGAACCCAGGAGGGCCCACTTGGCAAGAAGAGCTGCCTGTGAGAACACATGTTCACAGATTCACTTGTCCCAGCACATTTGGATTCCTAAGCTATATTTGCACACAAGTCCTGTTAATTATTTCCATTTTTTAATTGTTCACTATTACAGTGTTTATCTCAGCGTTTTCATCACTCCTTCTATACTTCAGTGAACCACTTTTGATCACAAATCCATATTTCAGTTCTTTCAGGTTAAGAAATGCCAAATATGTTCTCCTTTTTTGGTTTCCTAACTCCAGGTCTTTGCACATTTCATTATAATATTTTGCATTGTCTTCTCAAGCCACCCTTTGAAATCTTTTGTATAGCTCTTTTAGTTCATCATTTCTTCCTTTCACTTTAGCTACTCTCCAAGAGCAAGTTTTAGAGTCTCTTCTGACATCCAGTTTGTTTGGTCTTTTCTTTCTTTTTTGTCTTTTTAGTAATCTTTTTCTTTCTTCATGTATGATGTCCTTGATGTCATCCTATAACTCATCTGGTCTTCAGTCATTAGTGTTCCTTGAGCCAAATCTATTCTTGATTGCATGTTCGATTAATTTCAGACTGTAGAACTTGTTAAAAATCTTAAATTTCTTCACCTTTGGTATTAGTGATAGGTGTGAAATTTTGAATAGTCATACCCAAGCTTATTGTCACCCAAACAGAACTCAGTACCCTTTCAGTAGTAGCTCCCAATACTCCTCCTCTTCCCAGGCCTTCATAGCCACTGATAGGCTTTTGTCTCTATGCATTTGCCTATTCTAGGTATTTCGTGTAAGTGGATGACACAATATCTGTCTTTTTGTATCTGACTTACTTCACTCAGCCTGTTTTCAAGATTCATCCATACGGTAGCATGTATCAGAACATCAGAACATCATTTCTCTTTTTGGCTGAATATTATTCCAGTGTATGTATGTGTGTGTATATATGTATTGTGTATCCATTCATCTGTAGATGGACATTTGGATTATTTCTGTTAGCTATTGTGCATAGTGCTACAAGGAACACTGATACAAGCATCTGTATAAGCTCCTGCTTTCAAGTCTTTTGGGTTTAGACCAAATTCACTGTCGATTCCAACTCATAGTGACCCCCTTTGGGTTTCTGAGGCTGTAAATCTTTACAGAAGTAGATTGCCCAGTCTTTTTCCTATGGAGTGGCTGGTGGGTTTGAACCACCAACCTTCTGGTTAGCAGTCAAATGCCTTAGGCACTATGCCACGAGAGCTTCTTGGTGTTTAGACAGTGGAGTGGAATTGCTGGACCATATTGGAGAGTATCTTGACTGAGAAAATATTGTCCTCCTTTCTGTATTACCTTCCACCCCACCTCACTTTTCTTTTTTTTCCCACTTCACTTTCAAATATAGCAATTCTGATTTTATCTGCTTTACATAATAGCATTCCTGTAAATTTTGTTAGAAGGAAGAATTTTGAGCTTTAAAAGGTTTGAAAGCCACTAGATAATCTCTAGGGAACCCCTCATCTCTGAAAATTCTATTATAATATCATTTCTTAAAGCATTCACTGTCTGAAATGTTCACTTTGGCAAATACGTAGTATTACTGTTGTTAAACATTTCTGATGCATATGCATTTTTATGCTTCGACAAAGAGAAATAACATACATTATCTCATTTAATCATCATAACCACACTAAGTGGTAGATGGTATTTTTGTTTCATATATGAGGAAACTGAGGCTCAAAGGGCCTAGATAACTGACCTAATGCCTTGGGGCTAAATATGTGGCAGGTGGACCCAGGTATGAACTAGTTGCTATGACTCCACAGCCTACTCCATCTGCCTCACTCCATCACACCTGAGTTTTGCTGTATACTCAAGAACCTGGGCAACTAGATGAAGTTTACTTCTGAAGCCTTTCCATCAAGATGTCTCCTCTCTTCCCTGACTCTTCCCACCTCAGTGCCTTTGCAATAATTACTAATTCATTCAGTGTTTTGGCAGGTTATCAACTAAAGTATATAGTAATGGCAAAGTGTGGTATGATAAGCCTTAACACCTACCACGGAGCAATAGTATTTTACTTGGAGATGCCTGAACATGAGAAATTCTTTTGCAGCTCAAATGAATGAGGCTTTAACAGAGAATTGACAAGTTGTGAGATTTGTGTTTTGGAAAAAAAGGAGGTCTTTTTAGAGGTCTTCTTAGACCTTATTTTATAGAGAGCTTTATTCCACATCCTAATACCATTGACTGTTATGATTTCTTCTGTCCTTCACAGCATCTATTGCAGTACTTTTGTAAGCATCCAATAAATATATGGATCATAATAACAAAAAAATGTTGAATTAATCAATAGAAAATATTCTTCTAGCAATGGTTATTCTTAAGGAGCTCTGGTGGCATGGTGCCTAAGGCATTTGACTGCTAACTAAAAGATTGATGGTTCAAACCCACCAGCCACTCTGTGGAAGAAAGACTGGGTGATCTGCTTCCATAAAGATTTACTGCTTTGCGAACCCAAAGGGGGTAGCTCTGAGTTGGAATTGACTCGATGGCAGTGAGTATTTTTTTTTTTTTTTTGGTATGGTTATTCTTGATTCTTGTGCAATAGATGGCATGATTTTAAACGTTTTTCTGTATCACCAGTAGGCCCAAGTGTGTCCCAGATGAAACGAATTTTTGCGTGTCTCAGTGCTGAATTAAGCATCTGTGTTATGGGAATTTACTGTGTCACTGGAGACTAGAGTCCTTGTGCAGCTTTCAGAAGAGTACAACAAATAGCACCGACTATACTATGCCATTTTCTATTTCGTTTTGTATTATCAGAAGAATGTGATTTTTTGGTAGGGCTTATTGTCTACGTTTGCAAGAAGATTAATATCTGTAAAGACTATGTGAAGATTATACATGGTATTTCTCAAACTAGATATCACAGTCTATTGATAGTTATTGGTTGTTTTACAGCTTGTTATGTGATGATGTCCCACCATGCCCCCATGGTACCGCTTCATGGCCTCTAGTATCCTGGTAGGCATAGACTAGGTATAGGGGAGGACAGTGAGCTGTTACATATGACTTTTGACCAACTGAAAAAACTTAGGAAAAATGACTCATTCATTCAACAAATATTTATGGAATTGCTGCATAGGTGTCAGGCCCTGTTCTAAGTATTAATGAACAAGGGGCAAAAGCTCTCTGTCCTCTGAGACCTTCCATTCTAGTGAGTGGATGTACCTAGATTCTCTTTGAAAATAAAAGAAGTCACTAATTACTATTTTGGAAAGCTTTTTGTCTACATGTGTCTAAGAGGTTGAAATCTGTGAAAATCCTGATAGTATAAAAGGTATTTCTTTAGCTGGTAATAATATCCTACTGGATCATGGTGAATAGTTTGTTTAAAAGTGACAAGTACTAAGTAGAGAAGGATGAGAGGAATCAGAAGTGTGGGGTTGGCAAATCTGGGCATGCTGCAATTTTAAATAGGATGTTTAGGACAGGCCTTAGCAAAAAGATGACAGTTGATTTAATACTCATCATCTCCACTATTATAACCAGCATCCTGCTAACTGTATTAACTTACTTAAACCTCATCTCAGACATGGTCACTGGAGCTTAAAGAAATTAATTTATTTACCCAGTATTACACAGCTCTTAATAGAGATAACAACATTTAAATTCAGGACTATCTGACTAAGAGCCCATGTTATACTATACTGTACTGCATTT
>NW_006921603.1:8466206-8470034 GCF_000298275.1 Orycteropus afer afer | reverse complement strand
GCTAACCAGAAGGCTGGCAGTTCAAACCACTCCCTGGAAGGAAGGTTGGTCCATCTACTTCCCTAGTGATACCTCCTTGGAAACCCAAGGAGGGGTCGCTATGAGTGGGATCCAACTCCACAGCAGTGCACAGTGTTGCATTGCCTTGCATATATTTGAGCATTGTGTGAGTATGTCTTTGACTAAGGATATTTTAATTTTGTATGATTAAAACAGCAATACTCATCTGTTCACATTAAATTGAACAACAGCTGTAGTGTAGCACAGTGTAGGATTAGGCATGTCTGATGTTTTCACATTCTCATCATAGTGGAATCATTAACTACTCATTAATAAGGAAACCATAACATGTTTTTAAAATGTAATGTTAAAATAATTTTAGTTGTTTGTAATGGTTAGGTAAATTTTGTCTGAGTTATATGTGAGGATATAATTAGTGGATAAATCTTAGTTTTATTTTAAGCTCTGAATTATTTAATAGAAGAATATCCTGAAACTATAGGCATGATTGCTTAAAAAAAAAAAAAAAAAAAAACTACCATTGACAATTACTTATCTATGTGAATCAAGGTTTTTTCATAACTATGAAACCAAATTAGGATATTAAGATAAATTGGATATTGAGAGAGACATGTCTGGGAAAGTTTCATTAGACGAGATTTATAAAGTCATAAGCAAATATAAGCCATTGTGATGGTTAAGGTTGTGTGTCAATTTGCCTGGGCCATAATTCTCAGTGATTTGGCAGTTATGGTGTAGTTTGGCAGTTATGTAATGATATAGTCATCTTCCCTTTTGAATCTGATATAATGTAATCACTTCCATAATGAGATCTATTATGAGCAGCCAATCAGTTGAAAGGGTGTTTCCATGGGGAACTATGGGTCTTGAAAAAACTGTAAATTTCAGCTCCCCATAAACCATTGTGTTCAAACTTCCTAGAGCTACTTATTAATTGATAAATTGTTAATTCTTCATAAAGATTTTGTTACATCTCCCCTTGAAAAACATTTTGTTTCCACTTCCAAAATCCTGTTTTCAAAACATTGGCTTAGTCAACAAAATGTTTCTTAAGAAAGCTGAAGGTATTTCATTGTTATTTATGAAAAAAAAAGCAAATAAGTAATGAGTTTTCTCATTTTTTTGTCAAAGTAAAAAAAAAAAATTCTCTGCTTTCTGGCAGTTTATCATTGTTTCTTTGAATATGTAAACAAGACACTTATGAACAGTGAGATCCAAAAGTCCATCTGGCCAGTTGTGTGTGGTCCGTGCCACCTCTTTCCTCATCTAGTTCAGGATTTGGGGGAGAATTGGTAAAGTACATTTTTTAAGTAAAAGGTTTCTATATCCTCTGCCATCCATTCTGGAAGCACTTACTTCCATTCTTGAAGTCAGAATTTGAAATACAGTACGTGCCATGCAGGCAGATGTCTATAAGATGCTTCTAGAAGTTAAGATCTATGTTTGTTCCAAAAGGTTTATGTGCTTACATGTAAAAAAAACAGACTCCCACGAGTTTCAATATTTTGCCCACTGAAGGATAAAAGACACAGAGCTGTGCAACAACCACCATCTAGTATGTTTATAACTAAAACCCTTCCCTCCAGAACGCTGTTTTTCAACTGTGCGTTGGTGCTGGTTTGTGTATTTTGATGGACTAAACCTTGAAAGAACTTTAGTGTGTGCTATTTAAAAAAAAAATCCTGTATAACTTACTTTTAGAGAGTGAAAAATTCTTTATTTCTTTAATTTCCATAAGGACCAATAATATGGTTCCAATGCACTCAATATCACTGGGCCATAAAAATAATAAATGCATGACAATGTGAGTATAAACATAATAAATGTCATGCTTTCACATGGCAAATTGTCAATATCTATTGACATCAGTTCTTACGGCATCTATTAAGGCCACACCATATTTATTAACTCTGGTTTGATTACACCGCTCCATTAACTTGGTAATTTCATTATAGTTTAAGAGGGATTTGAGCTGCTAGATTCAGTTGAAATTTTATGCACAAGCCCAGAAGTCCTTGAGCTGCGAACACATTTCATATAAATCAAATAAATAATTAATGAATAAAATCTATTTTGGAGAAGAAGAAAACAACAGAATCAGGATCAGATAACTTCTTAATAACATAAACTGAGAGACTGCTCATAGAGATGACAGTCATAAGCTATGTCAGGTGTATTCATATAAGCCTTAGTAAAACACTTTGGTGTGGAAATATCCATGTCACAGAGATATATCACTATAGTCAGAATAAACATTACCCCTACAAAGTGTGAAAAATGAAGAAAGATGTTTGTATGGGGTAAGAAGCTGAGTAAATTTGCTTGTTTCTGAACTAATTTTAAACATGATATTGCATAAATTTGATGAGAAAAAATGTTCCTTGCAGAAAAAGCCTACAAAAGCTGCAAAAAAGACCAGTTAAGACAGAATACATTGAGTAAGGGCTTCTTTATCCCATAGTAAAATGAACCTGTAAAATATTATATACAATATAATTCTGCGTTATTTCAACCAGTGCCTATTAACAAGTCAAAGGTTATACCTGGGTTTGATCTTTCTGTTCTTAACCCACTAATTTGTTTAATTTATTGTCTTCTTTGAAGGCCCTTAGAGCATCAAAAGAGAAGGTTTTAAAAGCCTTGGAAACAAATGAGCAAACACAAGTTCTACTTATCATTTTGTCAGCTGAACAAAGCTATTTGGATGTGCTCAACAGCTCTTGGATGAAGACAAACACAATCAGTTAAGTAAATGAACTATTTCATTGGGATCAGAAAGTTTCAGCAGAAATGATTAATTTTTATGAGCATTAATTCTGACAAAATCTATGCATTTGACATAACCTGGGTATCTATAAAACACTCCCTCCACGGTAACGTCAAGAATAGAGAATCAGCCAATTCAGATAAAAATTGCAGCACATGGTAGAGACTTTACAGTGGTTGGAAGACAGGACAAAAATTATGTTTGTAAATTTCTGCAATGATTTCCAGAAAAACATTGGAGGCTAAGTGCTTCCTACAGTATACATTGTTAGCAGGTGTTGCGAGTACTTTATTTCTTACACACAATGTAGATATTTTACTCCTTTACACTCTTTAAGGGAACAAGCAGCATAATTGGAATTCCTTTGAGAATGATTTGTTAGTTATTTTGGACCTTTACAGGGAGTAAGTGGTAAATAAGAGCTGAGTTTTGGACGTTAGTATCTATTGGTTGAGTAGATTATATAGTAAATTTTAAAAAGGAAGGGCAATTTAGTCAATAATACCTAACAGCTGCATGGTTATTGTGTAATAGTGGCCCACCTGGGCTGAATTGTGAATTGCAAAACAAAGCTGACTGCTTTCAATTCCATGATGCATAATGCTACAAGGGAAGCTCTCAGCTAAGCACGATGTAGAGCTACTGTCAGACCGTCTTTCTGCCAAATTACTACTACACTAAAAAATGAGTACAGTGATATCACTTGGTGAGATCATCACAGTCTACTTCTCTTAACATTTCCATCATTTCTGATCCCAACTTTGCGTCTCAGTAATTTATTTTCAGTCATGAAGTGTTTTCTCCTTTTTCACTTTGGAAGGGCTTATATTAATTTTTTATTTTATTTTATTTTTTTTACTCACTCAGCTATCTCTTTGAGAATAATACACATGAAGTTTCCTCCACTGTCATCATGAACAATATAATAGGTGAACAATGTCTAGGCAAGGAGTTACAAGCTATGATTTATATATATGTAATGTGTGATTAGGAGCTCTGGTAGCATAGTGCCTAAGGCACTTGACTACTAACCAGAAGAC
>NW_006921603.1:8464147-8465371 GCF_000298275.1 Orycteropus afer afer | reverse complement strand
AAAAAAGCATGAAAACAGGCTTATATTTTTATATAAAGAATAATTCCACATTGTAATAGAGCCAAATGGGTTCCTGGATAAATCTGTTTATCAGTTTTCTCTACTTGTTTCCTTTCAGTAATGTGGTTTCCATTATACATTTCAATTGTGTTTCATTGCTGGTAAGCATCTGTTTTAAAATACAGTTAAAAATTGGTACTTTTGGTCTAATTCCAAGGGGCAAAATCAGTAGGAATAAGTAATCCCATAGTCTTAAGAAGAACCTTCTAAACCATGAAAAAAAGTAATAAGTACTAAACTTTGAATAAAAGAGCCATAAATGAGTCTGGAAGCCTCATTTACATTGTAATGTGCATACCAGCATGATGTCATTATCAATTAGTGTGAGTATTTTCTAACAGCCATCTATTCTGAGTATGTAGTCATTTAGTTTATGGTTATGATTACGGTGTGTGTCTATGTTGGTATAAGAGACAGAACACTAAAGCAGAAATATCCATGGGAAATAGTAATACAGAAAAAATTTATGCTGGCCATGAATCAGTCCTACTTCATTTAATGTTATTTATTGATACAAGGTAGATGTAGTACCTCAATAATCTATGCATGTTGAATAGAATAATAAAATCTGGCTGTAATATAATCTTTCTACTATATGAGTTAAAACAAAGTAAATATATATATGTATATATATTCTTATTTTTTTTGTCAGCCCTATCACAATGTAATTTTCTTTTCTTTTGGATTTGGAAACACTGTAGATATAGTCGACATAAGTATTTCATTCTCCAGATATTAATGTCTTGCTCTGTCTCTGCTTTGATTATGTTTCAAGAATCTCTGTGCACTGTTTAGTGTGGTGCTGTCTGAGGTATGAGGTGAGACTGTCCTCTTGCATTTAGGGTTTTTTCTTTATAACTCTGTGCTCTCTGGAAGAACATAGGGTAGTTTCCAAGGACATTGGTGGAGATGAGTAAAGCAATCTTATGAGATATTTTTCTTAGGCTTGGTTTCTTGGCTTTCTGTTGTCTTTTTAAATTTATTTGTTTCTATTTCCTTCTCTATGCTTTGAAATGTACCATAGCTGATTTTTAATTAATTTATTTGACTATTTTTGCTTTGCTGCATTGCCATGTATTAAGTAATCCCAATGACTAGAATTTTAAAATTATTATTTATGAGATTTGGATCTTGGCTGAAAGCAAAGAATACCAGAAAGATGTT
>NW_006921603.1:8454958-8463377 GCF_000298275.1 Orycteropus afer afer | reverse complement strand
ATATTGCACTGGGCAAATCTGAATCTGCTGCAAAAGACCTCTTTCAAGTGCTGAAGAGCAAAGATGTCTTCTTGAAGATTAAGGTGCGCCTAATCCAAACCATGGTATTTTTCAATTGCCTCATATACATGTGAGAGCTGGAAAATGAATAAAGAAGACTGAAGAAGAGATGATGCTTTTGAGTGGTTTTGGCAAAAATATTGAGAGTACCATGGATTGCTAAAAGAACTAACAAATCTATCCTGGAAGAAGTGCAGCCAGATTGTGCGTTGGAAGTGAGAATGGCCAGACTTCATCTCACCAACTTTGGCCAGGTTGTCAGAAGCAACCATTCCTTGGAGAAGGATATCATGCTTGGTAAAGTGGAGGGTCAACAAAAAAGGGGAATGCTCTCAACAAGATGAATTGACACAGTGGCTGCAATGATGAATTCAGGTATAGCAAGGATTGTGAGGCTGGCATAGGATCGGGCTGTATTTCCTTCTGTTGTACATAGGGTCATTATGAGTTGGAGGTGACTTGACAGCACCTAATAACTAACCACAACATTTATGAGATCAGAACATAAATACATATGATGACTAATATTCATCAGTGAAAGATACCTGGACAATTTGTATTTTTGCGAGGAGAATTTCTGTGCATAATGTTATTGAGAAGTGTAAAAGGGTCACCTGAGAAATGAGACTATAAAAGGGTTATCTGAGAAAGGAACTCTAGTGGTGTAGTGCTTAAGGCATTTGACTGCTAACCAGAAGGTTGGAGGTTCAAATGCACCAGCCACTCTATAGAAGGAAGACTGGACAATCTACTTCCATAAAGATTTACCACCTTGGGAAGCAAAGGGGGTTGCTATGAGTCAGAATCAACTTGATGGCACTGAGTTTAGAGTTTTAATCTTTTGAGAAATATATACCTTGATAAAAAAAAAAAAGACTTAAAAATGACATTTTGCTTACTTGTGCAATAAAGGAAAATAGTAAGTAAGCAAAACAAAATAGTAGTGGCACCAACAGAAGCCTGTTTCTTATTGCTGTGGTTTCACCACTAAGGCTGTTTTTCTCTGGACAGTCATATCCATCCAGTTCCCTCCATTCTCAAATTAAGGCTGTGGTACTTTGCTCTGAGCATGCTGCAGTTTGGTGATCTGTGTAATGTTCTGTGTCTTTGTTAATCGCACAATGTGAGGATTCAACTTCCTGAATCATTTGCTTTATTGCAACTCCAGAACACACTGTAGCTGCCTCGTGGGAACTTCCTCATAGGGAGTGATTCTGGAGGCAGTCACTATGTAAATACATCCTTCTAATTTCTGTAAATGGCACAAGTACATTCTGCTACAAGTCAGTTAGAAAACAAAATAACCCTTTTGATAAGCTTTCCTGGTGGAGGTTTGTAAGGCTGCATTTAATAACTTCATGGTATTAGCATGCTAAATTGGTTGGGTGGTAATTGAATGAGAGAATGTATGAGAGCATTTTTGTGCAGTGGTGGGGAGATGGTGAGCACCTGTTGTTATTAGCTTCTGTGGAGTTGGCTCCCAACATGTAGCAACCCCATACACAAATGAATGAAGCACTGCCTGTTTCTGTGCCATCCTCATGATCAGTGTGGATCTGACCTTTGGGATTCATAGGGTTTTTATGGGCTAATTTTCAGAAGTAGATCACCAGGCCTTTCTTTAAAGTCTGTCTTAGTTAAGAAGCTCAGCTTGAAATCTATTCAGTGTCTTAGCAACACATAAACCTCTGACAGATGGCCAGTGGCTGAGCTTGAGATGAACTGGCTGAGAAGCAAATCGAGTATCCCACACGGGAGGTGAGAATACTACCTTCGAACCATGAATGCCTCCTAGTAAACCAGATGCTATCAGGTTGATTCACTGTGACACCATGTGTGTCAGAGGAGAACTGTGATCCATAGTTTTCAGTGGCTAATTTTTGGAAGGAGATTGCCAGGCTTTTCTTCCAAGGTACCTCTGAATAGACGAGAACCTCCAACTTTTGGTTAGCTTCCAAACTTATTAAACATTTGTGTCACCCAGGCACCTAGAAAAATATCACTGCCATTGAGTCATTTCCAACTCAGAGAGACCACTATAGTGTTTCCAAGGCTGTAATCCTTTACAGAAGCAGCCTGCCTCATCTTTCTCCCATGGAGCAGCTGGTGTGTTCAAACCACCAACTTTTGGTTAGCAGCCTAATGTCTTAACCATAGCACCACCAAAGCTCCTTACTCAGGCACTTAACACATACTAAATATCTTGGCCATGTTCTCATTATATATTCTTTTAAATGGACAGTCATCTAAACTGCTTTGTTTAAAACTTGAATATTCCCACTTTTTATCACACAAATATGTCTTTTTTTAAAAAAAGCTTATATAAAGTTCTTTCACCTAATCTCATTCTCTGTTTCTTAAACTTTGCTCCATCAGAATCCCAACTTGCGTTACTTCAGTTTCTCATGCTCCACCATTCTTTTTTTTTTTTTTTTGCAACCTACAAATATGCTCAAGTTTCACCCAAGCCCTGTCCATAAATCACAACACCAATCCTTCATCCAGCCTGTTTTCAGTTTGACTTAGGTTTATTTTTTCTTTCGTAGTCAAACTTCATGAAGGAGGCATCTACTTAATGTCACCCCCCTGGCTTTCTATATTACTTGCAAAGCAGTGAGTGGTATGGTAGAAAGAATATAAAGGTGTAATAGTGTGCAAAGCATATCAGTGATCTATTGCAAATTATTATTCAGAAAACAAAGAGGCTATCTCTCTAGGTCAGCTGTCAGGTATCTAAATTGTGAACCTAGATTGCAAGAAAATGTGCTACACAATGTGAGGGATGCCAAGAGAGGAAGGCAAGGTTCCTACTCCAAGCATGGACTAGTTTTGGAGAGAATCACACACATAGAAAGATAATTGAGAATGAAAGAGAGGGCCAGATGAGTGTTACAGACAATTAAAAAAAAAAAAAAAAAATGCCCCACAGGTTTTCCAAGGATGAAACCTTCACTGGAACAGACTGTTACATCTTTCTCCTGTTGAGTGACTAGTGAGTTCAAACCATTGACCATTTTGCTTAGTAGCCAAGTGTAACCACTGAACCACCGGGGCTCCTTAGGTACAGGCAATACTCATTGTGAAATCAAATTAAACAGTCAAGATAATGCATGTGGAGGGACATTTGAAACCATCTAAGGGTACCTGGGATCATGAAGCTCTGTAAGTTAAAAGGCAGAGAAACATCTTTTGGTTGAGAGAGGGGTGGTGGCAAGATCAGAGATGGATCTAAAGGCTGGGTAGAATGTGGCAAGGTCAAGGAGATACAGTTTCAGATAATAGAATAATGTGTAACTTATAATGTGGTCTGAGCCCACCCAGTGGTGCCATGGGGTAAAAGACCTGGTGATCTGCTCCTATAAAGATTATAGGCTAGAAAATTCTATGGGACAATTCTACTCTATCACATGTCATTATGAGTTGGAATCAACTCAGTGGCACCCAACAATATAGGTTGTTGTTGTTATGCGCCCTCGAATCAGACCCGACTCATAGCGACCCCTCCTTGGGTTTCCGAGGTGCTATCACTACGGAAGTAGATTGCCCAACCTTCCTTCCGAGGAGTGGCTGGTGGGTTTGAACCATCAGTCTTCTGGTTAGCAGTCACGTACCTTAGGCATTATGCTACCAGAGCTCCCAACAACATAGGTAGTCATAGAAAAAGTTAAAATGCATATGGTAGACATGTGAGGCACAATCTGCCTACAAAAGAAAATTACTGCAGGAGAGTAGTTCAAGTCATTGCTGAAATAGTACTTGATGTGCACTTAATTCAATAAATACATTCTTGGGAGCTCCAGTGGTGTAGTGGTTAAAGTATTTGGCTACTAACTAAGATGTCAGTGGTTCAAATCCACCAGCTCTACATGTGAGAAAGACGTGGCAGTCTCCTTCTGTAAAGATTTACATCCCTGGAAACTATGGAGCAGTTCTACTCTGTTCTATAGGGTCACTATGAGTTGAAATCAACTCAATGGCAGTCGGTTTGGTTTCAGTTCAGTTTTGGGAAATACAAGGGAAGAAGGACAACGAATCTAGTTATTTCAGAAATAATGGCAACCAGCTTTTTCATCAGTTAATAAATGCTAAAAATCCATTGGGTTTCTCAGTTTCCAGTCCTATCATAGTATAAATTAAACAATTGCATTAACTCTTTCATGCCTCAAATAATTAACTATCATCTGCCATTTAATATACTAGTAGTATGCTACTGTCCATACAAGAGAGAGTGCCTCGGGCCTACTGGATGCTATTTTTACTATTAACTATCTCAATAAATCTCTATGTTATGTACTACTCTGTGGACCAAATTTAGAGAGGAATTAAACCAAATTTATAAATTACTAGGGATCTCATGGATTAGAGTGATTTTCAAATTCTGCAAAGTTGACTCAATTGATAAAAATAGGGCTAAAAAGGGACTCAAGTATCTTAGGTTACCCAGGATGTAACTTATTCCTCAAAACTACATATCAGATTTTACTTGACTGGAGGTACAATTAATAAATTACTTCTTTAGTGCACTGGGTTGGACTCAAGAGACCTGGCTTTGTTAATGTGGCTTCCAATCATCCACAGACCACAGACTTAGTGTGATGATTTATTCTTTATGGCAACATTTTATTGCTATGTCAGTTTGTCAGATTGGGTCATTCTACGGAATATTGCAAAATATCCCAGATTTTTCCTCCTTTTGAAGGACTGTGCTCTTCTAAAGAACTTTTGTGGACTTACTGCATATTAGTACTTTTACGAGGTGATGGGATTGAAGTCTTGAACTCTGAGGGATGGAAGGCTGGCAGAACTCATTTGCCAATTTATTTGCAAACTTGTGACTGTCCAAGGAAGATGGAGTATTATTATTATTATTGAAATTATTAAATCAGATTTTAATTCAGTGACTTGGGTTGTATATTGAAATTAGTCTTTCATCTGAAACATCATAGAGGGCCAATATGACACATTTCTCTAACTCTGATTCTTTGAAAGCAAACAATCAGGGTCCAGTTTCCCTTTAACAGTTGAATTTGACCTAGAGCTGTATTGTCAGTTTGGAAAACTGTGTATTAGACTAAAATAACCAGAACCAACAACAAATATTCATCCTTTCCCTGCCTTTCTTTTTGGAAATTCAAAATGATAAAATTATTGGCAGGATAATCCCCAGCGTTAGGAGTAACATATTTGAAAGATACATAATGTACTATAACACAATCAGCCACCAATTGATCAGAAGAATCAGAGATAGACTAAACATATACATATATGGAAGAAAATCCGCCACATTTCTTGGAGCGTGATCTTATTTTTCCTGTTGTATCCAGAATTAATTTATCTGAGGACTGAAATAGTCTAACCATGGTCACAATCCTTTTGATGAGACTAAAGACAGCAATATTTAGTTTTTAATCAAGATAGATTGTTTTAGTTCTGTTTTTAAATATTCAAAATGTAACTTTACATGTGGTTTCTGTATTTCTTTGTCAGAGTTCTCTAAAGAAACACAACCAGTAAGATTTTATATATATATAAATTCTTGAAAGTTCAATTAGTAAGAATAGAGCTTAAAAGGGGTTCAATTGCCTAGATTGCCTAAAATGTAACCTATTCCTCAAAGCCACATATCAGATTTTATGTGACTGGAGGTCCAATTAATAATACTTTTTCAGTGTATATGGTTGGTGGGTTGTTAGGTGTTATCATTGCAGTTCTGACTCATAGTGACCCTATGTACAACAGAACAAAACACTGCTTGCTCCTGGACCATCCTCACATTCGTTGCTGTGTGTCAGCCTGCTGTTGCAGCCACTGTGTCAATCCGTCTGGTTGAGGAGCTTCCTCTTTCTCTGTGACTCTCTACTTCACTAAGCATGATGTCCTTCTCTAGGCACTGGACCCTCTTGATAACATGACCCAAGTATGAGAGATGAAGTTTGGCCATCCTCACTTCTAAGGAGCATTCTGGCTGTACTTCATCCAAGATAGATTGGTTCATTCTTCTGGCAGTTTATGGTATCTTCAATACTGTTTGACAGCACCATAACTCAAATGCATTAATTCTTCTTTAGTCTTCCTTACTCATTGTCCAGCTTTCACATGCATATAAGGCATTTGAAAATACCATGACTTGGGTCAGGTGCACCTTTGTCTTCAAAGTGACATTTTGATTTTTAGCACTGTAAAGAGGTCTTTTGCAGCAGATTTGCCCAATGAAATACGTCATTCCTTTTCTTGACTGCTGCTTCCATGGGTGTTGATCAAAGTGAAATGAAATCCTTGACAACTTCAATCTTTTCTCTGTTTATCAAGATTTAGCTTACTGGTCCAGTTGTGAGGACCTTAGTTTTGTTTATATTGAGGTATAGTCCATGAGAGGGATATAGTCTTTGATCTTCATTGGTACATTTTTCAAGTTTCTTCACTTTCAGCAAACAACATTGTGTCATCTGCATATTCCAGATTGTTAATGAGTCTTCTTGCAATCTTGATGCTGAATTCTTCTTCATATAGACCAGCTTCTTGGATTATTTGCTCAGCATACAGATTGAGTCAGTATAGTGAAAGGACACAGCACCGGCACATACCTTTCCTGATTTTAAATCATGGAATTCCCCTTGTTCTGTTTGAATGACTGCCTTGCCTCTTTGTCTATGTACAGGCTCCTTAAAGCACAATTAATTGTTATGGAATTCCTGTTCATCACTACATTAGGCATAATTCATTATGATCCATACAGTCAAAGGCCTTTGCTTAGTCATATTAATATAACCCAAGCCCACTGCTGTCGAGTTGGATCTGACTCATAGAGACCCCTCCTTGGGTTTCCCAAGGGCAGTATCACTAAGGAAGTAGATTGCCCAACCTTCCTTCTGAGGAGTGGCTGGTGGGTTTGAACTGCCAGCCTTCTGGTTAGCAGTCAGATGCCTTGGGCACTATGCCACCAGAGCTCCCTCCTTCAATATAACCCAGGTAACTATATTTCTGTTTTTCTCTGCTTTTAGCCAAGACCCATCTGACATTGGCAATGATATCTTTGTTTCCATATCCTCTTCTGAGTCTGGCTTGATTACTGACAGTTCGTGTTGATGTACTGCTACAACTGTTTTTTAATTATCTTCAGCAAAATATTACTCATGTGTGGTAGTAATGATATTGTTTGATAATTCCTACATTCTGTTGGATTATGTTTCTTTGGAATGGCCAAAAATATGGATCTCTTCCAATCAGTTGGCCAGGCAACTGTCTTACAAATTTCCTGGCTTAGATAGGTGACCACTTCCAGTGTTGCATCTGTTTGTTGGAACATCTCAATTGGTATTCCATCAATTCCTGGAGGCTTGCTTTTTGCCAATGCTTTCAGTGTAACTTGGACTTTTTCCTTCAAGACCAGTGGTTCTTGATCATATGCTACCACCTGAAATAGTTGAACATCAACTAATTCTTTTTGGTACAGAGACATTCCTTTCATCTTGTTTTGCTGTTTCCCACGTCATTCAGTATTGTGCCCATGTTGTTGTTAGGTGCCATCGAGTCAGCTCCAACTCATAGCGACCCTATTATGATAGAATGAAACACTGCCCAGTCCTGTGCCATCTGCACAGTCCTTGCTATACCTGATCTCATTGGTGCAGCCACTGTGTCTATCCATCTCCATGAAAGCCTTCTCCTTTCTTGCTGACCCTCTACTTCAGAGAGCATGATATCCTTCTCCAGGGAATGATCTCTCTTGACAACATGACAAAAGTAGGAGATAAAACCTGGCTATTCTTGCTTCCAAGGAGCATTCCAGCTGCACTTCTTCCAGGGCAGAACTCTTCTTTGGTCTTCCTTATTCATTGTCCAACTTTCACATGCATATGAGGTGACAGAAAGCACCATTCTTGAGTTAAAACCACAAACCAAATTCACTGCCATTGAGTCATTTCTGACTCTTAGTGACCTTCTTTGGGATTCTGAGGCAGTAAATATTTACACAAGTAGATTGCCCAGTCTTCCTTCCATGGAGTGGCAGGTGGATTTGAACCACAAACCTTTTCATTGGCAGTCAAATGCCTTAGGCACTATGCCTAGTTCTTGGGTTAGGTGCATCTTAGTCTTCAAAGAGGGATCTTTGCTCTTCAGCACTTTAAAAAGGTCTTTTGTAGCAGATTTGCCCAATGAAATACATCATCCTATTTCTTGACTGCTGCTTCAATTGGTGTTGCTTGTGGAACCAAGTAATATATCTTTGATGACTTCAATCTTTTCTCCATTTATTGTGATGATGCTTATGGGTCCAGATGTGAGGATTTTCATTTTCTTTATGTTGAGGTATAATCCATACTGCAGACTGTAGTCTTTAATCTTCATCAGTAAGTGC